>NW_011948416.1:7684677-7776191 GCF_000503995.2 Ceratosolen solmsi marchali | reverse complement strand
CTGCTTATTATTGTTTTCAATGTAATTATCCATATCTATGAGTAATTAATACGGTATTAGTTGACTTGCAAGCTGATGAAATTTTCCTTAAGGTAAAGCTACGTTTTATTCGACAATCTTATATGTTAAAGTATTAATAATCATGCAGGTTCTTTAAAAATATTGAAAAATAAAATCATTTAAACTCTTTCTGCATGTGAACAATCATAAAAAAAAGAAAGAATTGCAATAACCGTGAAGATATGAAGAAGAAGATAAATTTCTTTTCGTTTAGCATTAGCTATATATTTCTAGCGTCATTCACAAGTATTATAGGGTAATAATATATTATGCAACATATTCTTAAAATAAATTTTTTATAATATGATAATATTCAAATGCGCATTTAGCATTTTACACGCATACATATATATTTATTTAAATTCTTTCATATAATAAATAAAACAATCAATTAATTATTAATTACAGACTTTTTTTCTAATTCAGTTTTATTTCTAATTTTATACTTTTTTACCATTAATAATTATTATTTTAAAAATCGTGGACTAGTAAAAATAAAAAAATGTCAGTATTCGCTTATCTTTGGATATAAATCATATATGTTATATATTTCAAATAGCAAACATAAAAACATTTGTAAGCTTGCAATTTGATATAAAATATCTGTATATATGTATTTATACAAAAAATGAGAAATTTCATTAGTATATTTCAATTTATGGGAAAAACGATTTACTTCAAAGGAAAATAGGCATTTATGGTAAGCAAAATATGTTTGCATTACATTCGATATTTGAAATAATAAATTTTTATAACAACATTAAATTTAAAGAAATAAATTTTATATTTAAAACATAATTATTTTCTATGCTCTATTCTAATACATTTTTTTTCTCTCATATATCATATTTTTCATTTGCCTCGCTCATCAACTCCATTAAAATCTTTAATTACAATTGCTCATTCTCTTTTGCCCTTATTCATTCGTTGTACGAAGATATCGTGAAAAAGCTTTATTAAACTTATTTATTAACAATTTATTTAACTGTGCCATAATTTTGTCAACACCTTTTAATCTATTTAAATCTATTAAAGTGCTTTTGATCTATACTTATCTATCAAATATACGCTAGTTGATACATACATGTGGTATAGATTTTACCGTAATACACGTAATCTGAGCTTTACCATAACGATAAACCAAGGTATGTCCATTGGAATTTTACGACCTTCGTATATGTACGGTTACCCTTCATGTACATTATATTGAATTATACCAAACTACGGCAACTATTACAGACCAACGACTGTTTACCCCGGCCTGTTACGGTTATCCAAACTTGACCGACTTTGAATTTACTTAACCGTGTCACTATCGTGATTTTATCAATTGCACGCTTTATTTACTTCTATTAGGCCAGATTTATGTTCTGCCTGAAATTACTGCAGCACTTTACTGCTTCCGATGTCCATAGTATTTTTCACTCATTTATTAAATTCTTTTACTTTAGTTTTTAAATATTAACAAAAATACAATACTTATTATTCTCAATTTATACAATATACACATCATATTTTTATAATTTTTAAAGTATTTCGATACTTACAGAAATATTTTTTCTACCTTATTTCACATTCATCATTTCTTCATTATCATTTATTTTGGTTATATATTTCGTTATAGTGATAACATTAAAAATTCTTATTCATTGATTAAACGTATGTATGGAGATAATTGTAATGATTTAGAGGATAAAATATCTCGTATACGTTCGTTAAAAATATCTGATTTCATAAAAAGCAAATATTATTTTTATTGGAATTAATGCTTAATATTTAAAACGAAAATTTTGAAGTAATATTTAACATTTACAGTTAGATTAAAAATAATTAAATGAAAGTAATATCAAGAATGAGTCTTTGTTTATAGAACATGAAGCAAGTGCCCTACATTAATGGAAGCACAATTTAAGTAATTATTTATTATACATGAATACTGAATAACAATAATTATGAAAATGATGTTAAAGGAAAAAATATTATTATATTCCGTATTAAGTTATGTAATTGGACAGAATAATTTGAACATTGAAAAAGATTGATTAAATACATATCTTATGTCTAATTAGTGTATGTTAAAAATGATATATTTAATGTCATAAATATTATTGATTTATTTCTCTTATTTTCATTGGTGTTCGTTAACAATGTAGAGATAAAATGAAAACAAACCTTCAATTTCTAAAATTTTACTTATAATTTCCTTTTAACAGTTCAAAAATAATTATAAATGAATGTTATGATAAGTATATGAGTTTACTGCCTGTAAAATATGAATCATAACTATCATACCTTATTTCCTCGGGAAATAATATCCATATCAATATTCTCTATTTATTAAAATTTTTTTTCTTATATTACTCAATTAAATAATTGAATGTGTGTGTGTGCGCGCGCGCGCGTGTGTATCTCCTTGCGTGTGTCTGTGTTTTTTCACATGAAATATTATTTAATGATATTAAGATAGTTATACATATAATAGCCAAAGTGTAATAAGAGAATTCAAAAGGGTAGCTTTTATCAATGTACAAAAGCACGTCGACGTGGTTGAAGAAGCGATAGACGTAGCTATTCAAGAAAGTGTTACCTCTATATTTTCCGACGTGGTAATTTGTATTTTATATAACGATGACGATGACATCGTAGATAAGTCAGTCTTCATTGAGGCGCCATGCGAATCATGATATTTGCATCGACAAGTATCTTTATACATTTTCATAAGAGTGAACGACGTATGTATTGAGGTTTGTGGCATAAAAGATAGGCAAGACTCTTTATATTCGTATGTTTGTCGTTGCTCATTTCGAAATTGTATGTCTAATTATATTTTATTAATCATTGAGAATTAAACATTATTTTACGAATTAATTATTTTTCACTGACTTTGGTGATTGTTAATTATGTATATATATATATATATATATATATATATATTAAAATTATTATAAACTTCGGTATTTAAATATTAATTATCGTCGTATTAATAAGACGATTGTAACACGTAAAATGTTTATTTAGTGAATCAAATACAATAGACTTTCTTTATAAAAAAGTGTTTTCAGAATATTCATATAAACTTTTATTTGAAAAGAAAAAAATATCTCAAATTTCTTTAAATTATATAACTACATTTAAAATAACAAAAATAACAACAACAACAATAATAATAATAATAATAAATTTATCACTGAATTATTTATATTATAAATTCATTCAATATTTTAAGACGTTATTTTAAGAATTAAATTTTATTTCCGTACAGTGCACTGTAATGATATTAAATTTATTGCATACGCAGTGTCAAAATAATTATTTATTAATAATTAAATATGACAATATCGAATAAAAATTTTAAAAAGAAAAGCCATCTATATTATTTCTTTCTAGGTATATCGAATATATTTGCTCACATAACTTCCTCAAGATTTTCGTTGACCATGAAATTGCGAATCAGGTCGACTAGTGCACGAGAATGGAAGCTATAAATGGTCAAACAAACCTATCATGGAAGACAATGGATGCGTGGCGCAATGCACGCATATATGCATGATTCGTTACGTATATAAATATTCACATCTCGAGCACGAGAAAATAATAAAAGATATAGGGAGGCTTAGATAAAATTTGGAATAAAGTATTGCTGAAAGTTCGGCTGAAAGGTTACAGATAATTTAGTGATATAACGATTTATGATACATTAATAGAGTCACTGCAGTTACTATTTATTTATCTATAACGATATTTTTAATGGGAGTTGAGCGAATTGAAATAAAAATATTGTGTAAAAACTGAAAAAGATTAAGGGAACTTCGTACCTCACAAACCTACGGGGTAGTTACATTTGTGCAACATCAGACGAAATTAATTAGTTTATATGCATATAAATGTCTATATTAAATTGAAGATTTTTTTCATGAGTTATTTAATGTTATCAAACTTTTTATTTTACTAATATCATTTAATTTTAAGCAGATGTATTATTGATTATAGTTTAAATAGATAATTGCGTACCCTCGATTATTCCAAAAGGATTTTCAAATGATTAATATATAATTGTAAAATGTGCAATCGATTAAGATGGAAAATATGTAAAAGCAAAAAGTGTTAATGAATTGTAATAGACTTTAATAAGCTTTAACTGGCGTTATATCATAGATATTGCATGGAAATATAGTTTTATTCAAAGTCGATATATTTAACTGTTAAGTAACAAATATTGCTATTATGAAATGAATAAAGTGCAGATTTACTAGTTTGGAATAACAAAACACCATTCTCGTGAAACTATTTTAATTTTATTTAATAACAAACTTTTACTTAAAGTTAGGTTTAATTTTACGAACGTGTAACAAAAAAAAAAAAAAAAAAAAAAAATTAATTTCGATTTGCTGATTATAATTCTACGAAATTTTTATGTACATCCAATACCAAATATTATTGTAAAACTTCATTTGGTATAAAATTAATTTGACAATACGGATATTTATGGAGTTATATATTGCAATTTCACTATATCCATTGATTTCTCAATATAATATTACAATAATAAATTACTTTATTATATTTCAGTGAAATTACGAATGAAGATTGATTTATTTTTCGTACTAAAAATTATTCACTTATTTGGAGTAATTAACATAAAATATCTGTAGATATTTTCAAAATGTTTTTTTATTGATCGTTCATATCTCGTGTTTTCTTATAATCTTTATATAAGCCACTTTAATGACTTTCATGTAGAAAAATTATTTTTAAAATGTACTGATCTATATTATTTTGAATTAGTTTATAAGATTTTTTTATTATATTGTTTATAACGTATTTTCAAAAGCATCGATACAGGCATTATCGTAGAAAATAAGGGTATTTTTTTAGATCGTTTTAATATATATTGTCTATCACCTTTATATAAAAAGTTTTGTTTTTTTTGGTTCATTTAACAAGTTGCGAATCTTTTGACTTGTATGACTTTTTTTATTTGCCTTAAAATTTTTCATAACTTTAATCGGATAAATGTTAATTGTATTATAATGTCGCTACACTTGCAACGTCGACCGTATTATTTAATATCATCTTATGGATAAATACAATGTTATTGGAAATTGATGGGCGTGTGTATACGCATAAAGTTGTTATTAAACATAAATGCACAATTGCTATTATGTAAGATCGCCCGCCGCACTGCTCCTCTTTCTGTAATTCCATAAGGAAATGGAGTCTGATTCATTATCTCGTTGTATCGTGAGTTGTTTATCTTTTACTTTTGCAAAACATAAGAACGCGCGAAAATTATGTCAACCGTTGAATCCATAGATAATTCTGGTCATCTGATTAATCTAATAATTTTAGGATGTCCGTAGGAATTTTTTGAAACCTGCGAGTCGCAAAAGCTCCCCTTAACCCTACTCCTCCCGCGCGAGGTTCGCTCAATCACCAGGGCCGTACTTCTTCGTCACGTCCCGGCATCGGTTCCCGACCCTTTCAATCGCCAAACGTCACGTTGTCGACGATAACTTTCAATGACCCTCGCGTGCCACAAGGAGGCGCCGGTACAGCGGCGACACGTACACTCACGAAAGCTACCAGTGCTTAGGCCGTCAAAGGAAAGTCAAAGAATAAAACGGGCTGGCCAGCAGGGGGTGGGAGGCGCGAGCGAGCTAATCGGGTGCGCGCGCGCTCCCGTCATTGTAAACAAAACTGCGGAGGACCGCGTGGCTTCGAGCAGTGAGGCGGAAACTGCGCCACGGGATTCATCGCGATCCTCGGTCGGGATATTTGGCTTTGCAGTTCGACGGCAAGGTTCAAGTTGAGCTTCGGGGCCGTATCGTATCGTCGCAACTTTGAATGCGAGGTGACGATTACGTCGGTACGGGTCGAGAGACTGTCGTGGTCCTTTAAGCAACTTGCCTTGGCAGCTTCAGTTCGGACGACTGATTTTCATTAGCGAACGGAGGGACGACGGCTGCTTCACTCGACTCCTGGGGGTCTATCAAGTGCTCGGGGCAACCGAGGGTCAGAGTGCGTCGACAAGTTGGCCGTCGCGAGGAAAATCGTCGCCGAGACATTAAGAATGAGGAGGGCCGAGAGTCTATTGAGGAGACGACCTTGACTGCGATAATTATCTTCATCGGGAGGGAGGGGTGACGCAGGCTCATTATCGGCGACTAACCGACCGATTAACGAGTATTGCGCGGGGGCTAACGAATGCCGGGCATCGACGCTCATCCGATAACAAGAAGGAAATAACTAGAGGAAGGTAGTCTGGCAAGGGCAAGGAGTCGTGATGGATAACGTTACGGAGCACGTAATCACGGGGCTTCTCCACGCTGGCCGTAACGCCACCTACGTCACCAAGAGGTCCTCTCCTGTGTCATTTATCGTGCTCAACTTGGTTTATATTATCGGTGTCCTGGGAAATATCTCAGCCTTGATCATACTTTTGCACAAGGATAAGGTACGACTGCCCCTGTAATTACATGGTACGATGATTAGAGGGATCATTGATGTGATGCGCACGGAAAATGTTATGGGGTTGGGATGGGAGTGGTAGAGGGATATCGCGTGTACATGGTTGCTTTGGCGAATGGGAGCAAGGACGATGCTCGTCGACCTTGTCTCGATTGAAAATTAAAAATTTTAGAATTCCATTGGACGGATGCATTGGAATTTCATACTCTTAGTAATGATGCAGATTTTTAACGCTTTTTAAGAGTTTATCGCGCGATTCGTTTTATCCGTAATCACAATAATTCATGTTGTCTTGGTGCTCGAAGTTTCAATGCTTTGGTTGATTGGTTGGTTGGTTGGTTGGTTTATTTTTATAAATTTGATTAATGTATATCTAGCGGAGAAGATGCTATTTGCATAATAACTCTTGTATTATCAGTCAAAGCATGATTTTTTTTCTTCTTCATCTTCTTTTTCTCCTCTTCTTCTTCGTTTTCGTCTTTTCTCTTTTTTTTTCATTCGTGCTGGAAAGTAAAGCTTTTGTACTTCTGTATACTTTCTAAACTCGCGACACTTTATCGAATATCTTTAATTTTATTTATAAAAGAAAACGTATACTCGTAAATTCAGCAAAAAAAAAAAAAAAAAAAAAGAAAAAATTGAATAGAAAAAAAAAGAAAAAGATGTACACAACTTCCGTTTTCTTTACTCATTGACATTGATAAACAATTATGCTCTATTTTCTTCCAAACTTTTTGATAAAAATCAAAGTACCGATATAAGATGCAATTATCAAGCGAGCGGTAAATAAGTATCAAAAAGAGTCATACGTGCCCTTTCAATTGCCATTAATTAATAAATTTATTTTCATTATATTCACATTACATTGCCCCAATTGAATTTAATCCCAGCATTATTTGTCAAATAAAATCATTCGAGCAGCCAAGAGATAAATACAGTATTTTGCAAGCTCTTTGAAATGCTTTCCATGTACGAGATTTTACTTCCAGTGAACCATTCGTAATTTATTTGATTTTGGATATTAAAAAGCACAAGAAACGAATACAATTTTTAAAGACAATGATGACAGCAAATCGCTTATCGCAATGCCGTTAAGTTGCATTATAAGTTCATTAGCCAATGGTCATTGAGAGGATTGTTGGTTTTCAACTTGGTTAGCGTAACGCGTGATACAATAAAAAACAAAAGATTTATCGTCAATCGGTATAACAATGTACCGTTAAGAACCTCAAAAGCTCTTCAATTAAAAACCTATTATGCTCGCTCGGAGAAATATCAATAAGAAATCTGCCTAGAATGTCAAATGACGTTCGATTGCATTTTGAAAAGACTTTTTCGTCGGTTGCATGTAAGATTGGCAAATGCGGTATCGTTTCAAGCAAAAAGGTCCTTTCAAGATGCGCCGCTGAAGGAAACAGCTTGAGATGGGTCCCTGTGACGATTGGCGGTGTTGTTGGGATGGGCAGGGTGGAATAGGTGGAATAGGCGGGGAAGGGGTTGGGGTGGCACGGGCATGTCGAAACACGCGGTAAAATCGACAGACGAGAATCGAATATTTAACGAAATGAAATCGGCTCCCTTTATCATCGCCTCTTTCTCTCCCGTTTCCTTCAGAGGAGAAACCGGAAGCACTTGCTGATGCTACGCTGCCTGACGATCAACGATTTGATAGCCATGCTCGGTACCTGGGTGCAAATGTACATGTCGAGATACTGGCCCGGCAATGGTTTCTGCTATTTGCACGTTGTTTGGCGGCTGTTTGGGCTCTTTAGCGGATGCGTGGCCATCGTCATGGCTGGTGAACGATGGCTCGCCCTCACCAGGCCATTCGTGTACCAGAAGGTAGGTTCGACGAGTACCTATTAATAATTAACATTTGCCTCTTAAGCGTGGATACATGTGTATTTACTTCGTCCTTTCACTTTCTTCATTCAGTAGAGAGTCTTTGTATATGCAAAGACTTATTATTATGAAATACATAGAAAATAAACAAAATGAAATAAATAGGTCGGTGGACAGTTTGCCGTGCCGACGACATGGACCTTGTAGTTTTAGTATCGAATGCCAGTACAGACTGATTTTTTCGTGATAATTTTGTCCAGCATATGATAATAAAACACTGAATTTCACTTATACATAGTTTTGCATAAAGATTATTTTATAAATATAGATTTATTATTTCGTAGCTAAAGAAATATGTGAGAAGCAACGTGAATAAAAATAAGAAAAATAAGTAAAATAAGGTAAAATTAGTGTTAAAACTTAATTATTAGGAATAATATTGATAACATTGATTTTAAAATGGAAAATAAGCATTTAATTGCAAAAACATTTTTAAATTAAAAATTGTCTTTATGATTGAACATTCTTCCTACATTATCTATAATTATTATACATTCCATTCAATTTTATAAAGACGAATATTAATTAGTTACTTTAACTTTTACTTATATGAGGTTTATTTATTTCTGTTAATCATGCATTGTACATTCGATAATCGATTGATGCTATATTTGATCGAATCATAACAGATATTCAAATTAAATCTAAAGATAAAGAAATTTTTGTTTAATTCAAGAAGATACATCCGGATAAATTGATATCAATTCCTTTTATTTAATATGTTACTAAGTTTTAATCGATTACAGTTGTTTATTTACCATATTAATCCATTAGTTTGTATAATCTATCTTATAATTGAAATTACAAATTACATCATAATTAAATTAATAGTAGAGTAATTTTTTAAAAAAATTAATGATACCTTATTTAAAAATCTTAAAGTTTCGATCATACAAATATTATCAGTGAAAAATCAAAGATTTTGAATTAATACTGTTATTTTAATGATTGCAATGACAATCGAAATGTTTTAACGTAATGTGTTCGGTAGACATAAATTTCTGTAATTTTCTAATTAACGTGTACAGATTATTTAATAATTGTTTAAGGTTTATTGATTAACATTTAAAAATTCCTGTGGTACAAATATATACGGATTTATGAAAGTAATTGTCCAAATTGAACTTATTGTTAAAATTGCCTTAATGTAAATGCAGCAATAAAAATATGATTTATAACATTTAAATTGGAGAAACAAATTTTTTTCGTAGCATGTACGTATATTAAGAAACAAAAAACCTTTATATCAAATGCTAAAAAGAACTTGTAAATTTTATTAAATTAATTGTTGACAGATGCGATAATTATTTCGAAGGAAGAAATAAGAATTCAAATAATTTCGTTCCTTAAATTTCTCTGATTCATTTCCGATGGTATGTCGTTCAGGGAGGGGAAGGGGACACTTTAATGAAGCTGAGATTTTAAGTTGAATTTAAATTCACTCGTTTAATATTAATGTTCGTCTTAAATAAGTGGTGGAAAGAAAGCTTTGCAAAGTATTATATTTCTAAGTTCTAAATAAATGTCCAATATTGTTCGATTGAAATTTGTTTCCCTACGCGAGGATTAAGCGCCGAATGTACGAGCAATGACGAAGACATTTTTTAGCCACGAATTACATTGCAAACGGCAATTATAAAAAAGCTCAAAATGCTATTTGTAATATACTACGCAATCGTTACTATTTAGCCAAGTACGAACGAAGACTTGTACTATCGTCTGTCTCTTAAGTTTACAAAGAAAGCCGCTTCGAAGTTTTAGCAAGTAAGTAAGCATGTGACCCCTTCGTTTGAATAAGCTAATGAACACGCAAGAAATATTAATGAAAATCAGAGGGAATTTAAAAAGCTTTATACCTGTCTGTAATAAAACATGGGGATTAAAACGAAAAAATAAATTGCTCGTATAAGTCTGGAAGCCGGTTGTGTTCTACGAATATTAATATTCACATTGAGGGGCGAGCTTCCGTAATTTCGCGACAAATTAGAAATTCACGTGCGTTTCCCATTCGTTTGTGCACGCGCAATCGTACGTGTCGTTGTCCATCGGACAGCTAGGATTGGCCATTTCCTTTGAATCTTCGTGCGATGATCGCTTGAAACGAAGGAAATCATCAACAAGAACTATGAAAACGTCTCACCTGGGAAAGCTCCTTGGCTGATGCAGCTTTCAGAGCGTATATTTGCATAAGGTTGGCAAGAAACTCGCGTGTCTCACAGAATCATGATTATACCAATCGTTTCCTCAGATATACTGGTCGATATTTACTTATAATTATTAGAATTGAAAATTAATTAAAAAATAAATCCACTTTATAACAGATTTATCGTATAGTTTGCGATAAATGGTGTATTTTCAGAATTTAAGTATGCATTATCGTTGAAATGCTGTATGTATATATATATTATTTTTTTCGATATTTCTTATAAGATTGTAATATACCGAATGAATTAAGCGATATTCAAAATAACATAAAATAATTATACTAGACATAATAATTGAATAAGACGTTGTCTATTTAAGATATTGAGATACTGAGATATCTCCCTTTAATAAACAAATTTATAGAAAGTGAGTAAGTATGATTATACGGTTATTATCAAATTACGAATGTAGAAGTACGTAATTTAATAAACATAACTAACATTAGATTAATTAAATTAATTCATTAAACAAGTTGATTAAATTTTTAATAGATTTGGGAAAGTTTTATATATATATATATATATATATATATTCGTCATATGGCTTTTACTCAAATTAAGATTGTAGATTCGTCATTTCTATCTTTATTAAATTAAAATACCAAAAACTGTTGATACGCCCTATATTGTGCTATATTGCATCGACGAATTAACTGCTTACAGAACAAATTATACATTTCATATGCAAGTTTATGGATTAGTGAAAATTCGTTTGAGTTTTTTTTTCTTTAAATATTTTAATATTCTTTAATTATAAAACTTTAAATAAAATCTTACCTATGCAATAAAAAATCTTCAACCTCCATATGTTATCGATGTCATTTTACTTCTAAACAATTAGAAATTATACTGTTTTTCAAAAAATAGAGAACGTCAGTTATTGTCATTTACGTGAAATGGCAAATATATTTAATTATTAATTAATCTTTTTTTATTGAATTATGGATTAATCAATAATGGAATGGATTTAACGAGTTTCTTAAAAACAAGATTTGAATAGATAAAATGGCTATTAATTAAATTAGTACAGAGATATTATTTTAAAGGCAATTTCTATATAATTTTATATTAAGAAAATATATATTTTCTGAATAAATTATTAGTCTGTAATTCAAGTGATAAAGAAAATAAGTTTACGATATTGATAATTATCTTATTTCAATGATCGATTTTGTTTTCGATTAATAATAAAATAATAAATAAAATTTAGAATTATATTCCCATTAAATCGAAGGCATATAACTATAAATTTATTGCAATTCAATATCTCCCACTGTTAATGATAATTTTAAAAATTGCAAAAAAATATCACTTAAAATATACTGATAGAAAGTTAAAAATAAAAAATTTAAATAAACTCGATATATACTGTAACAACAATATTAATATTTTATAAATGAATATTATTGGTATTAATAAATTATGGGCTCTATTTTTAGTTTACTAATGAACGGTAATGTTAATGTATAAATATATAAATATCTTGTATCATAATATTTAAATGTAAATTCCATGAATTGAATATGAAAAACTTAATATTCGAACGATCACAAAATAAAAAGAACTACATGTATCTTATTTATGTCAATAAATATGTCAAAAATATGCATGTATTTATGTATGTCCAAATATTTCAAAAGTAGTATTATAATATTTAGAGGAATTAGTTATTAAAATTATGTTTACATCTTATTTCCTATAGTTTAATGACAATTTTCATTATCCTACAAACACAGATTATAATAAATATTGAAATAAAATTCAAACGATTCAGATTAAGGATTATTGTTTAACATTTATTTTTATATTAAATTTATCAGATAGAATGCAAATGCTTAGGACCTTCAAAATCAATACATTTACATAAATAATTATATCGTTATTTCGCTCGAAAGCGTATTTTGCTGATCCAGTAGGCTTCGTCACAACAGAATACGTAGGCTTAGATATTCACGCATACGCGGATATGTTTTTATACACGAAAAAATTATCATTTCTTAGAAGATCTTAATGTGACCACTAACATTCATTAAAAGCACCTAACAAAAAGTTTTATAAAAATATTTACAGTCATTTTATTGAAAGTGAGACCACCTACACTTTTTAATCTAATTCATAACAAAGAAAAATACAATATCTGATATCTTAGTAAATAATCAATTAATATTATTTATTTAAGTTAAAATATTATACACATTTGCATAATATTAAGAGACTTTTGATAACTTTGGTAAATATTTAAAATAAAAGAACTATATTGGACAAGATAGTTTTTAAATACTATTTGCATATTTAATTTACGAGTTTAACAATACAATAAGAGAAACAAAAATAATGTATAAATGAAAATTAATATAATTGTATATTCCGCAACAAATCGATAAGATATGAAACAATGTATTACAGAAAACAAAAACACAAAAATATGATACCTCAAAGAATAAAACATTATCACATTTGAACAAAGCGGCTTTCATGTAAGCAAAATCAATAATAACCAAATAATTATCGTATTCTACTTAAAAGTTTTATCACTAATTGATTATAAAGCAGCTGCATCAAGAAGTATAATAAAGTTATTATATAATTAAGAGTAAAAGAATATTTTACTTAGAAAATCACATGTCGAAGCAATGTTCTTTAAAGGAGTATAATGATTTTTTATGATGATTGCTTAAATTTAGATTTAATTCGGAATTGTTACTATATTATAATATAATGTATAATTTAAAACTGCAATAATTCATAACAAAATAAACAGACTTCTTATCGTTCACGACTAAAAGAAACGTTTTTATACAAAATGTATCATGAAATTTAATTATAAACAATTTAAAATAAAAACATTTCAATTAATTATTTAAATTGCTTAAAATAGTATTTATAATTGACATACAACTAATTCTCGGATGTTGTAAATGACGTATTAATTTTGATATCCATAGGATTATATAATAATAATATTATTCGACTCATCCAGTTATATATATTGTTAAACATGAAGAATATATGTGTATAAGTTTGTATAAAAAAAGTAATGAAAGTAATTCTATAGATATAATATTGTAGAACATGTAAACAAAAATTATGTCTTAAATAATCATAAGAAAACTTACCTATTAATTATACATAATTAAAGATTTTTAATGTAAACTCTAGGGAATATATTGATTAAAGAATGAGACAAAATTATATATAGATACATAAGGAAAATTAGATACAGTAATCTTATTTGGCTATGAGTTCGTCTGAATATTGTGTAATATACGAAATTAAATAATATTTTAGATGATAACCTAATTATATATATATATATATATATATATATATACAATTGATTAAAAATTACTCTTAATCAGTGGAATATTCGCAAATGAATAAATTCATACAATGAGTTTAATAATACAACATAGCACCATACGGGCCTTTTTATGATTATTTCGTATTTTATTTTAAAATTACGTTATCTAAATTGAGTATTTAGGTAATTATTTATTACATTTTGCACGTTTGATATGAATTAAAATTAAGTCTTTAAAATATTTTCAATTTCCAATGAATTGAATTTTATACTAAAATAATCAAAAATCTCATTTTTAAACGTAATTACAGAATATTTGTACAGTAATGGATATTTTACACATGTAATGGACATAAATTAATTTTTATTAGAAATTAATTCCCAAAGAACTAGAGTTTGCTAAAATTTTCGTTAAGAAATCTTTATTCGCACGTATAATTTTAATGACGATCTAAATTCCATACATCATAAGCAAATATTTATAGGATTATACAATATTGATAGATCTATGGAATAATTTTGCTTGATGAAAGAAGTTTAATGCTAGGTGACCTATTTTAATAATCGATTTCTTTTCATTTAAAATCTTTCACATTCGATTTATCTCTACGATGCCGATAAATGAGGAACGATTCAAAATTATAGGAGCTTTAAACTCTAAGTAATTTTGGACTTTCCTTAAAGATATTATTTAGTCTTTTATTTTTCACTTATGATATATAAGTGTATTGTACTATCGAATAATGTTTATACTATTAATTTGAAAAATTGTTATTATAGTACTGATTAGTAGAATTTGATAATAATTCATAGTATTATTATTCATTACAAAATATAAGATAAATTTACAAACAACGATAAATATTCCTTTTAAAAGTGTAACAGCACTGATCTAAATGACGATAGTATGTTAATATCCGATATATATATAATATATATATAAAATAGTTCATTATGTGTATATATATATATATATACACATAATGAACTATTTTCTCCTTTAATGTATATAATATAATTTTATTTTATCGAAATATTTTATCTTATTTTCTGAAATTTATTTCCAAAGATTTATTATAATTCACATACGATGATTTATATATTTGTCTACACCCAGTGGAGCTAAAGAAATTATGATATATTCTTATAATAGTATTGGAAAATAGCGTGAACATGGTTGAATAAAAGATACTCTATATACAATTAAAGAGCAGCAGATAATTATAAAAGTTATATTCACAACCAAAAAATTATTGTCATGGAAATCTGGATATCGAATAAAATGCTCATAAGAAAAGGCAGACTATTTTTTGTATGTGAATTGTATTTAATTTGTATAGTAAATTGAGCACACAAGCACTTTATTCTTATTTATAGCTTTATTAAATTTAATATACAAGTGAAAAGAATAAATGCCAGTACATTCCCGTTGCCGAAAAAGTTCCTTCCACATTGCTTTCTCTATATTTCTTCGTTGTACTTAGATTAATACGTTTCGATGACCCTGAAGTAATTTTTTATATAATTTGAATAAATATGTAAGTAATATAATAGTAAAAATAATATTTTTCACAAATATAATTAGTGTGAACAGAAATTTTCATAAAGTATCATAATAAAAATTTATTTAAACAATTTATTTCCGTATTATGCTATTAATTCTTGCACTACGTGATATCATATTATTCGAGTATTCGTATGAAATTCTCGATTATTATAATCTATAGAACCGTGGCTAAAATTGAATTTATAACTAATTTTTGCTATCGATAGGCTCACTAATATCATCGTCAGTTTTGTATTCGCATTTTTCAAAATATTTCATACCCTTTGCATCTATTCGGAACTTCGGAATAATCGCAGAATTATATAGAATGGACAGTGATAGCATTCAGTTAGAGAGCTACTCTCCTCGTCTTTCGTTTTATTTCATCGTGGCATTATAAGCTTGTTACAGAGGGACATATTTATTTCCTTTTTTCCTATCTTTCAGACGCGTGTCAAAGATATTCGGGTGGACGCAAGTCTCCCTTTCTTTTGCGGGGGAGAAGATTATCAGTTACTATACGATGAATAGTGAAATACCTTTAAGCTCTTAGGCTCCTCGTTTTACCGCGTGGGCTGTTCGCGTAAGAATCAGACACGATAATGATCTCACGGCAAATAATATCATTCTTCTTAAAGTGTTATCATGTTGTTTATTTATCGTTATTTATTTTTTCTATGAAACGGGCAAAATAATCCTATTGTAGGCCTTGAGAAGGCAAATTAGAAAAGAAAAAAAAACGGGAAAATTCTTCGATGTCGTAAATTATTGTGGGTTATGTATTTAGAACTTATGTTTAAAGTTTAAAATTAGAAATTTAGAGCAATAAACAGAGAATTTCTTTGCTAGAATAATAAAGCATAAAAATGAAACATAGTCAGAATCATATGCCCTTTTACATTACCGTAAAATACATTATCGTTTCATATATAAAATATTATCGATTCTCTTAATCTAGATAGACATAGTAAATAAAGTCATTTGTGCACGAATCCTTTGGAAATTTCATTACCCAACCAAGAAGAATTTAATGTCATTGTTTTTACTTTCTTACTGTTATCTATGATACTTAAATATGTAAAAATTTTTAGTAAAAAAAAAACAAAAATTGCTTAATACTAGAAGAGCATTGAAATTAATATTAAAATGAAACTTATAAAAATGCATTTGAATTGGTTGGGATAGAAAATATAGATTCTAGAGACATGAAATCGTTCTCATTCCATGTACCCTTATGTCTTATTTGATAAATACGCAAGAGTGTGGATGTTTCGCCTATGAAAGAGATAGTTGATTCGACGAATCTTTCGTAGTGTTTGTCCGAAATTAAGTGACAGATAATGTTTATATCGTCGGAGTTTCAATTATCATTCGATATGCATGTCAACTGATCTAAGTGCAAGAATGTCCATTGATATATATATGAAATGTATAAATTGTTAATTTTAATTGAAGAGTTTCTTTTTAATTTGCTGTTCGTAATTACTCAGAAAAAAATAGTTAAAAAAAATACTTTTAAAACAGACGAAAATTGTGTAATAAATAAAAAATCTTTTACACTATTAAAGCAGATAATATATTTATCCTTTCTATTAAATATATTATACATTTATCTAAATTTACTAAATTTCTTATGAAGAAAATTTCTCATGTATGACCATACGTAACGACTTGCAATTTGTTTGTCGATGCGCACTCACAAATAAATATAAAGGGAGATCGGTATAAAGGTTATAAATCACATATCTTGATTTTCTCAAGGGTGTGATAATGGTGCCTTTAATGATAAAATAATATATGTATGTTTATGTTTACTTAAGTGTATGCATTGCCTTTTTCATTCTCTTTGTAGTATGTATCAATCAACCGATATCTGTTTTAAACTCTCATTAATGTTTCGTCAAAATTAAAAAAAAAAAAAATTCAATGTTCTTATGAGATATATGTCATTATGAATTATTGAGTTGAGTTCCGTTCTTCAAATTATCAGTATATGAATACAATCAATTGGAAATATCAGTCATCAGTTACTAATAAAATTTGATATAAATATCAATTTTATCCGTATTAATAAATAAGTAATTGATTTAAATTATAAGAATACATATATAGTCATCATTATGAATTAAGAAAATTTCGACATAAAATTACTTTAAAAAACTTAATTTCATGATTTTTTTTTCGTCCAATTAGATTTTATAATGTTTAAATTATATATGAATAGATTTAAATAAATAAAAAAAAATATATATATATATATATATATATATTAATGTTATAATAGATGAAATATATTTTATGTAAATATTTGTATTTAAATAAATGATGTTATGAATTTACTTATCCTTGTAAATTATTGGATGCTACATTTCGTACAATATTTATAAAATTTTAATCTATTATATTCTTTACTGCCAAGGTAAATATGAAACGTCAGACAATCAATACTAATAAAACGCATAATTTCTAAATTAAAATCTATTCATGTAACTGTTAAACTAATATTTTCCATTCCATATAATCATTTTAACGAATAAAAAATAATTTCTTGAATTTTTTGAATATCTTTTTAATTGAATGAAAGTTTTAGTTTCTTATTAATATATGAGCTTATCAAAAGATTATTTATTCCCTGTGGACCTAAGGGGGTAAGAAAAAGTATCAATTAGATGGTCGTTAAAAACACGTTAGTACAACGTGTCATACAATTTAATAATAAATAGAACCATCATTTTTAATAATAATTGTTTATATTGACATTAAGTGGATCTTAAAATCTTTAAATGGCAAATTAAATAAATCAATTACTGCAAGTAAAACAATATTATCTAATTTGTCAAGTTTTTTAACGTCATTTTTCTTATTGAGTTTCTTCAATTTTGCCTGTAATCCTAAAATGAATTATTTGCTCATTCGCCTACAATAAAAACAAAGTATCAATTCTAATAAAGTTTTTTGGTATATATCCGATCGTTGATTGGAGCATTTCGATCGTCGTCGTTGATTCGAGTAAATTAACGATCGTCTGCTATCTTCGGCTATATCTTTAAGTTCTTTTTTCGGTGTCTTTGATGAACTGTAGCGAATTCATTTCATACAATCAAAAATATATAAATGGTTTTTATTATGAACGTTACGAAAGCTAAGGGTAGCAGTGAAATTGCCACGTCAGCAATAATACAACAATATTGCAGTACTCGTAAGCTTTATGTTAGAATATTATAAATCATAAAGCTTATGATTATTAGAATTATGATTATTTGTTAAATTTTATGGAATTAATGTATTATATTAATTAAGTAAAGTATAAAAGTTATATAAATGAATATTCAAATTAGAACAAAAGATCTTTATTTTACAATTCGTTTCTGAGTATTTGAATTTTTTTTAAATACCTATAATTTTAATATAGTTAAATATAATGACATTATTATGCAATCTAATTATTTTTTTCACTTAATTATCTCTTGATGAACAATACTCCATTAATCGATTTATTAGTACGATGATGTAAGTATGATTCGATAGAACAAAGTGGGGTTTTGTACCACGTAATTTCTTAGACAAATTTTTTTTCTAAGTTAATCCAACGTGAATGCACAAAGGAGCTTAAATTTTATTTGCTACTTATTGAGGTCCATTTTATTTCCATATTTATATTTATTTTTGTTCTCGATTATTAGTTATGTAAAATACGCGTCGATGTAACATCGATTTTTGCCTTTGTATTACTTTACTGAAAATCATCTAAGAGCTATTTTGATTCTTATTAATATTTTCAATAATTAACTTACATTTGTTATTCAATGTATCGTATAATAAATATATTCAATATAGAAGCCGAAGATTTTCAATAATCATCGAAAAATCGTCTGAACAATTGATGGCAATTTAAATAACCTTTTCAGGCATTATTTACTTTTTTCAATATTTATATCTATATTGTTAAAAAAGAATTTTACATTTAAAACTCGCACAATATAACACAAGTGACTACTTTTGTACGTTCAATGTTTTCATATTTCACTCGAGCAATGCACTCTTCTTTCATTTAGCTTTTATTTGGCTATGCTGTATAAGTAAGTAAGCGGATATTCTTTTCTTCATCGACTGGGCGTTTATTCTCAGGCAAGGGCTTTGACATTATTTATGGTGCGACAACATCCCAAATGGCTAAACTGTCCATGAACTAACGAAACGTATAATTATTATCGTCTTTATTTTTAGGGTTAGAAAAACAAAATCAATTTCATCACTAAATAATACATTTGATTCAATCGACTTCCTAATGATATTTATATGCTATAATGATGATTTTACTCATCTTTAATGTCAACGATATTGATTTTATTTACTTAATTTTTGCAAATGTCAATTATTATTTAATTTCTATTAGATTTTAAGGCGATCCACAGGACTTGAAAAATAAATTGATTATAATTAAGCACGAAAAAGCATAAAAATTGTGCAATTAATTTAACGAGTTAATATTAGTGATTTACATGATGTTCGTCGTTATTCTCATGTGTATTTAACAATTTTATTTTTCAAAGCAGAATTTACACATGAATAAGGCAGATTAGAAGTTTAAAGAGGATAGATATACGTCTATTCATATTTTAGTCGTTGGTATATTGTATGAAATTTGGAAGCGCATCCAAATTTCAATATAGCGATAAACAAGCGTCCATAACTTTTCTAAGAATTATTATTTATCTAGATTAATTTATTTATCTATTAATTATCTAGAAAAAAACTTAATGTTTATTTATTTATTTAATTTATGTTCATACTAAATTTATTCATTCGCCCTGATTCGTTTATTCCACTTTGATATCTAATTTCTCGATGACAATATACGATATTCCATCACCTACTCATCACATGATGCACATTCTTTGGATCTTTAATTATTTAATAAGATTTTTTAATATTTCATCGCAATCAATCGAGTATGAGCTTTAATAAAGAAATTTAACGCATCTATTAATTTTGATTTTATTCTTCAATACAATTATCCTACTTTTGATAATCTTGGAATCCGACTGCTAATGAAAATATGATTAGCAACAGGAAAATAATGAGAACGAGACGAAACTAAGAAATATAGATAAGTGAACAAAAGAGCTTGTCTTCGTTTATCCAGATGAATACGAGTCTCTTCTATTTATTGGGTAGCATTAACTATACTGCAACAGTTAAGGTTTACATTTTCCTTTAATATATTATTGTAAATTGTTGGAAGAATACGTACATGAAATTATTCATTAATTATAATCTAAACAGTTTTCTTTATATTTACACAACTATAATGTTACATGAGTATATCATTGTCTATGCATGATGCAGTATGTAGTCGAATAAACAATAAACTATCGATTTTGAATTTCAACAATTTAACATTTTATGAATGATGATTATATGATGATTTATAGCAAAATATATGTGTTTTTGTGTTTTTCATGAAAATTATCAACTAGAACCATTTGATGAAAAGCTTAAATAAACGCTTAACGATTGATTGTTATACATTTGTAGGGATATTATATTAATTTATTTACGAAATATGAGTATATAAAAAATATCAGTAGTGCTTTTAAATTATTCGTACTCATCCGTCAATTCAATGCTCAATTTTGTGACAAGTACTTGTAATTTATATCAACTCCATTTTAATAGCTTGAATCCTGGAATTTTTTTTGCAAGTAGACTTATTTTATTAAATACAAAGTAGGAGAAATACAATGACCTTAACTGACACATTCGAATGTTGACACTCGATGTTCATAATTCTGAGTCAAGGTCTTATCAAGTAAAAATGCTTCGGAGAATTTCTATTTTGGAAAACGCCGTGGCAGGCGTTTGCTTTTGGCTTGCGGAATCTTGGATTTATAATCAAATATAATGAAAGAACAATAATTGTTCATCACTAATATATTTCAATGAAATTTATTATTCTTACATAATGAACATTAATATTAAATCTAAAAATTGTACATACACAATAGCATAATAATTTTTATAATCAAACCCGAGTATTTAATCTTCCTTTTTTATTTTAGTTTTCGACAAATAACATGGTATTCGGCAAGACTAATATTAATCCTTAAATTGCTATTGCCTTAACATAATCAAAATATCATGAAATTGATGAACGAAGGAATTGTAAATACAACTAAGAAATTACACGTTAAAAAGTGTAAAAAATTGCAGTGTACCCAATAGCAAGAGTAATAATGAAATATCAGCAAAATAAATATCATCAGCTAAATATCGCTAAATACTTTAACTTTATTAGTTTAAGCGTACAAATAAGTTTTACAACTGATATTACATCTCGTTAATAGAAATATTTTGTTTAACACCTTATCTTAAAAACGCACCTACCATTCCTAATTTCCCTTTACTATGACATTTAATTTTCATCCACACATAACATAAAAGTCAATCATTATTCCACCAAGTTCACATAAACGCAATAATACGAGTAAAATTTATAAAGTTCCTATAAATAATGGCAATCCAGTAAAAATACATCCATACGGCTAAGTGAAAAGCTCATGCTTGTATTGCTTAATGTAAGATGAGGAATCGGTCTCGTGGTATCATTTGTACATGTGAGACACGTGCGCGTCGATACGAAGGCATTTCGGACGAGAGGAAGCTAAACGGGTCAATATTTGACCGTGACTCTTGATGTTTCGTTCGAAAGCCATCAAAGTAATCCCAAAAATACTCCTAAACTCATCGAGTTCTTAAACTACGCGACGCTCTGCTGTGAAATTGAATGGAGAAACAATCAGAGTGCATCCCTACGGAGCTTAATCCGACATTAATGCAAAATAGATTTATAACGCCGCAGTCGCTTCTTCTTCGTTTTTCAGCAGTCAGAAGGGATTAATTACGCACTTACATTGATATTTTCACGATAAATGCAAGCTCGTGCTTAATTTTTTCACGGCACGATTCAAATAGAGATTGTGATTACCCTTAACCACGTTTCACTCCGTGAATCTGATTGCAGATGTCGCGTTTAGTTGCGTTGTCTTGGGTTGTTTTAAAGTTGAATGGCACACTGGGGATTCAACATTTATCGGAGAATCTCGTTCGTACGAGCTTCGCGGTTAGCAAGCTACTACTTTATAACGTATCCCTTCGACTACTTTGGCAAGAAATTTTCATGAATGGTCTCTCAATTTTTAACTTATCATTCAGAAGAACTTGGTATTTTTATCTTGGAAATATATTTGAGCATGAATGAGGGAAAAAATATACAGTTTACTATATACAATATTACTTACGTTTCTTAAATCCTTTATTATCGATCGTTTAAATGATATTTCAACTGTATATATATATATATATATTAACATTAATAATTAATAATCATACATTAATAATATTTTCATAGACATTTTATTTTAGTCTATTGATTTCTTTTTTTTTTTGGTTTTTGTTTTCAGTCTTATTATTTCGTCCACGTAGATTTAACGATATAGATAAATTTTAATCAATCTATGATCAATTTTACAATGATTTTCTATTCGTCGCATCTAGTAGTATTTACAGTAGATATTTACCATCCTTATAGGAAATTTCTTCTATAAATAAAAAAGTTTCAATATCTGTAGTTCAATAAGATCGAATTAAAAAAAAAATTGTTTAATTCTTAATATATTTATAAATTATTTCATACAATCTCATTAACTAACATATCGATCTTAAGGATTAAACAAAGAGCCAAATCAATTTCGTCAATCGAACGCGAATTATGAAAAAGACTGAAGAATGAATGCGAAATGAATGCGAGCTTTAGAATGATAAAAAATAAATCTATGTACTTTCTAGAAAAGCACGAGATATTATATCTTTTAAGTAAGAAAGTAAGATGAAGCAGACATCGTAATCGAGTACATAATTTGGCAAAAATGTAAATTCATGCTGACTCTATGAATAAAAGCAACTATTGTCTGTAAAAGTACAAATGAAAAATATAAAATCTATGAATTTGATGATTTTTCGAATTTTTGTTTTTGTTGTTTTTTTTTTTTTTTATAATAGTCAAGATTGCGCCTAATTTCAAAATACTTTAGATTTCAATGCTTGTCTGCTATAAAGTCGGTGACACACCCGTCATTTTTAGCAGGTAACGTATCCGATGATCGTTCGATGCATGCTGCTCCTTTGGGTCGTGGCATTGACTCTGACCTTTCTACCATTTTTCGGATTCGGCCTTTATCAGAAAGTCACGCTGATGGGTGTGAAGTGCGAGCGGTACAGAGACGCCGCGAAGCTTATGGACGTCGCTTATGCTTACGTGTGGTTCTTCTTCGGTAAGTATTGCATTATATGCACATTCTTCGATTTTTAAATTTAATTTATAGCAGTTGTAATATGTGGCTTACAGATGCTGTGAAGCTTTAATTATTTACAGAATCGGTGAAAAGCTTGCGGTCATAATGGATCGCAAGGAATGAGTTCCGGAAATACAATAACGAGCTTCGATTTGGTAGAATTAAATACAACTTGTAGGAAAAAAACGTATTTGAAAAAATAAAAAGTAAATGCTTACTCTAACGCACGCTACTAGCGACCTTATAATAAGTCCAATTTAACATGAAATTTCCAAGCGATAAATTTATTATTAGCCCACTCCATCTCAGCGATTATGCGTCAAAGTATTCTATCGAAGCGCCGTACCTTGAAGCATAATCCTGCCTCGATTGATTCTCTCGTCGCGCACGTGAATGCAAATGAAGCGAAGCTGAGAAAAACGAGCGGATTATCAGTGGATAATGTTGGTTAACAATTGAAAATGCATCGCTTGTACTGCATAGGTACGGTGCTCTGCCTGTCGATCGTATGGTGCAACCTCGCAGTGGCAAGGGCTCTTAAGAGACTGGGGCGTCGAAACGGGGCCCTAAGGAGGATCTCGAGGGCATCGTCGAGGGCCAAACCGCTCCTGACCGTGGCTGGACCGCCTCCCGAGGTCGGCATCACCGCCGAGGAAAGAGCGTTCGCTAAGCTTATGGCTCTACTTTCCATATCTTTCCTTATTTGCTGGATGCCCCAGATGGTGAGTTTTCGCTTATAAAAACGAAAGCGGCCCTCTTTAAACGCTTTATTCTTTTCTTTTTCTTTTTTTTTTTCTTTTTTTGCCTTCAACAAATCGACATTAAAACTTTTAATCGTGATAATTTTGATCATCTATATTATCAATAGCTCACTTTACGATAAAACGTATACATTAATATGAAATAGAAGTTCCTTATTGTTGGTTAGAATTTGTGAAATAAAGGTCCTGGACGATTAGCCCAGCTTATTGTCTCGTTTCGAAAAGTTTCACAGAAATTTGAAAGTTAGTTTATACCATTGATGTAATGAAATTTAATGTCAGAAACTTAATTTCTCAATTTATCGTATTAGAAGAATTGGATGAGATCGCTAACTTTATAAACGTGAAATGTTTGATGGTATATGAGCTTAAGCATCACATTTACTGGTCAGGTCCTATCTCACATTTTATATTTTAATAAGCTAATGGGTAATTTTAATAAGCTGTCCCTTTTCTATGTATAGAAATCTATATACGACCGAGTTTTAAAATCGTGCTTGCATTATAATAGCTCCATAATAACATTCGAGAACAATATATGCGAATGGATGAACAAAGTCTTACGCGATAGTATATGACCTACCATAGCATTCGCTACGTACTTTATAATGTCGGCTTACTCAATTCTAGTACATTTGGGGAAGAATTTTGTTCACATCTAGGGGTTTTAGGTCGAGCGAAGGGAATTGGCAAAAAGCTAGAACATATATTACCTGATTTAGATGAGATAAAAAGAGAGACCGAGCGAACTTCTAGGGTGAAAAACGATAGAGAATGTTCCTTTCGATAATTCAACCTATTTCCTAGCCTTTCGGATCTCATATAGGCACATATGTGATTCTCCTTGTTGGAAATTTCTCCTTAACTTTTTTCATATTGTATTATATACTTTTTCATATTGTTTCATTGAATGGTGTACGAATACAGCAATGATAATTTAATATTCGGGCAAGACAATGATTTTTTTTTTTTTTGTGAGATTAGAAGTTATTTAAAGCAATAGTGACATTTAAGCTGTACTGTAATAATTTCACGAAGCTTCATCTATTCAACTATATGTTTTCTTTTAATTTTCATAAAATAGAAAGTTGAAATTCGTTTAATGAATTTGAAATTGTATTTATATATTTTTTTCGATGTAATATTAGAGTGAAATTCTTATAATATACAATGGAGAAATTGAAAATATCTTTCCTATTTTACATTCGTTCTCATTTTAAGAGGGTTTTTATTAAATTACTAATTTGACAATAAGATAGTGCATAAACTTGAATAATTAGCTCGATTAAAATTAAGTTGGATAATGTGCATCTGACTAATTGTGTTAGTTTTTTATATAATATAATATTTTAAAATGTTTCAGATACCATGATAGTCACTATTACTAATATTAATAATAATAATAATAAATAAATAAAACGATATTCCGTGCTGTAAAAGAACAATAAATTCAATAAAATTGTTATGATAATTATTTATAATGTTCTATAAAAAGTTGTATATATCATCAAAAGAATGAATGATCAATGAAATTATAAATTATAATAAGAGTTGTTAAAAAAGAAAAAATTAATATCTTAAATCGTATATAATTACGTATCTTTTCAAAATTTGTGATTTTCATCAGTTTGACTTCATTAAATTTATTTAATTTTAGATAATTGAAAGCTTATCAAAATAAAACTTTAGTTTACCATAGTTATAATTTTTTTTAATTACTCGTCTGTTGATTGTATACATCTTTGCCTATTGCTAAATCTCATAAACATTCCAAAGTATATGAAATATCAAATATTTAACAAAACACCACAAAGAAATAAATATATCACAATTTGCCCGCGAAAAAAAAAACATAATAAAGTTCGAAATGCTTCCAGATTTTCGTCTATAATTAATATAACATTTGCATGCCTTAATGTAATAAAGCATCCTGTTGGAGCATCTAATACAAATACACGTCGCGACACGTGACAAACCTACGCGACGAAGATGTTCCCGGGTCTATAAAATTCGTGTAGCGTATTTTTCCTCGCGACCCGTTGATCGAATTCTAAACGTGTCTTTGGTTTTTATCAATTGAGCAACGGGACGAATGCATTGCATATACTATTAAGGTCCGTCCGCCTTACTTTACTTCGGTTGTAATAATACTTCGATCACGGCGCGTCTATTTATTTTGAGCGAACCATTTGTTTTCATTACATTTGTCTAATATGACAATTAAAATAACCTTATTTTACACAGGCAAACACATACCCACGGATACATGCGCTCAAACACACGTACAAACGCACACGCACAAACACGGACGCACACAATTCATATGTGTATACGGGCATCATGTAGCAATTGTCGTTGATTAATTATTAAAATAACTAATATATCGACTTTTTTTTTCCCAACGAATTATATGAAAAATTCCAATGTTTAGATATTGTTTACAGCTTGTAGAGAGATTGGCTGAAATAAGGGTGAAGCGATATAGCTTGTAATGAAAATTTATTCAAAAAAAAAATGACAATGTTATTCAATATGAAAAGATAAAAAATGTTATAGTGTACATTGACATCGCTGTTTATAAAAATGAGCAGCCGCGACATTTTATGCTCCTAATTTAATTTATCCCATTATAAAATAATTATAATTTTCTCGAATACCTGAGCTAGAATTAATGCTTAATGATTTTACTAAATTGGATTGGTTAGCTAATCACTTCGCTCCATTATTCATACTCCACCCATACTCCACCAACCCTAAACGTTGTTCGAATTATAATTGGTAACGCACGTGACTGCTTGTCTCGTCAAACGTTAGACAGTCGTTGTGTTTAGATTCGTGAGATCTTGACCTTAGCTGAATATAAAGCTCATATATTTTAATTCTTTCACTTTATCTTGCACAGCGTGTACAAATATTTAAAATCAGATTTAATTATTATCATTGGCGATTGGCTTTTACTGCAGAGTATGTTCAACGAGTGTGAAAGTGCGAAAAATAAATTGCACGTCTATTGTACTTTATCGGATTGAAATTTCATGGAATTCATATACGCTTGGCTTCATCTACTAGAATCGAGGTACATTTTCTTAATGAGAAGAGACATCATTACATCGATCAATTATAAAGATGCGTTAGATAATGTTGTGTAATAGCGATAAAAATCCATATGTGACGAGCCTTTCGAGACAACAATTACTTTAGATACAAACTGAATTTCGTATATCGTGATATTTCATTAGAATAATAATAATAATAATAATAATAATAATAATAATAATAATAGTACATGACATTACATCATTATAATTAATACTAATTTGTAAATTTATTTCAAAAATAAGAGTAATTTTTTTAATTAATTAATAAACTGGTATTATATTACACGAAATTTCTATTGAATAGCACTTCTGTGTACATATGCAGGTAAATAGTTTTTTTGTTTATCAGATTTTTCGTTTTGGTAATTAGTACGACTGTGGTATTCACTTATAATTTTTCATTTGGATGATATTCCACGTCAAAATTCACATTTAGCATTGAAAGTTCGAATATTCAAATGCTTGTAAAATGCTGCTTTCATAACTTCTAAAAATATTTTTGTTATTTGTGTGTATATTCATACTGCCATCCATTTTTGTCAGCTGCAAAATCGTTACAGACATTTATAAGTACAAGATATTTATTTTTTTTCTTGTTTTTGACTCTATATGATTAGTAGAATAAAATTAATAATTATCCTGCACAACTATGTATACTGACATGATTGGAACGAATAATTATAAATAAATGAGAAATTTATCACATTACATTAATTTAACACGATGCACAATACAAATTAATTTTATAAACAATACTACTACATACTACAGAATATCTTGAATTTACTTATTACATTTAATGTTTTTCATATTATGTTAAAATATATCCATATATAAGAACGTTTTACATGTGTTATAATTATAATTTTTTCCTTTACGCAGATAAATAAAATCTTAATCTTAATGTGAATATTTCCACTATGAAATATCGAATAATTTCTTTTGTTTTAAGAAAAAGATTATATTCTTTATAATAGTTATGAAGCTATTTATAAACACATATATTTCGAATTACTAAAACACGGCTTCTTAAAAGACGTAGAAATAAAAGAACGAATAACGAAATACTATATTTAAATTACTACATTTAGTTAAAATTCTGTTGCTAGGTGACGAAACAAATAATCGAGCCTAATTATTAGCAAATAACTGATAACTAATCCATATAAACAATTAATTATTGGCTAAAGCTTCAAATTGTTGCTGATACGATTTAATTTGAATATACTACGCTCTAAGATATTTCCAATAATGTACAATGAGAATAATGTGTGTTAAGATTCACGTACGAACATAGTATCCATTTAAATTTATGTATGACCGTCCCGTCCATTCGCTTGTCCGTACCTACAATTTCTGAATGGCTCTATTCATAAAAAGTCAAGTCGCAGCGAACAATATCAATACCTCCCATGCACGAATTTCTCGGAGCTACGAAGAAAGAGAGCAAAATATATTATCAGCCCTTGTTTTTCCTAGATATCGATTCCTTTGGGGCAGTACTTACAAAAAATGCCAGCGGCTGGAGTTTTGGCCAAGAAGCTCATCGCCGGCTTTCAGAAGGTGGCCGATGTACTGCTGTGCTTGCACTTTACCCTCGATCCGTACATTTACGTTTTACTAAGAATGCCTCGCCCGCGATTTCCGCTCCTGAAGCCGCTTTGTCGCATCTGTTGGCCAGTCAGAAGTCGTTCCAGTTCTTTTACAGGTAAGCGCATTATCACATAAATTATGCTAAACAATATATTATTTCTTTTTTTTTTTTTTTTTTTTTTCATCATATCGTCACACTCGTACAACGTTTATAAATTGAATTTACAGTTTTGATTGTCTATCTTGTAAGGAATAAGGAACTATTGGCTTTATGATAACACTTATTAATTAATTATGATGATTAATATTGTGTTCGATTCTTATTGCGAACGAGAAATTTCAAAGTCTTATGGAGTCGATAATTATTAAGTGCTTTGTGTTAGCAAGCATATTAATATTAAGCTACCCACTTCGTTTCATTTAAAGTAATAAAAAAAAGTTTTCAAGTCATATAAATTTTCAAGAACACACGCGCGCGCGCGTACGCAGCATGTTAATAACTTAGTATTCTATTGTGATTTTATATAAAAAATTTCTTTTAAAATGTCAGCATTATACAGTCCCCTTCGCCATCAATTATCTCCATTGACAGTCAATATAAAATTAATATATAAATGTTAATAGACATCGATCATCCATGCCATATCAAGTGCTGATGTATTAAAGAAACGAATTTTAATACTTAGAAAAGTACCAGTTAAGCAAATATATTTCTTGTAATATTAATAATTTCTATGTTGATTAATTCTAATTTTATGTGCGCACTACGCCGTGAATAGAACATTAATTTAACCCCTGAAAATTCAATAGGATAATCATTAGAAAAATACAATATAAGCGGAATAACGATCAAAGTGATTTCCAAATCGATTATCCACTACTAAACATTTAATCCAGCATTTGTACGATCGCGCGCCTCGGCCACTCCCACCCCCGCCAATCGCGCAAACCCGTGCTTACGTACGCATACTAATACAGAGACAAATGCTACATACCCATGCGACCAAACATTTATTCGCATTGGCACGCATACGAGCGCAAGCCCGCGCACATACATAATTTAAATAATTTAATAAACTATTCATTTACTGTTTGTTATTGAAATTCAATATTATTTGTTTAATGCATTTGAGTCAATGTTTACAATGTTAAATTGTAATCGGAGTTAATATGATGAAAGAGATTTTTTTTTACTTTTCTTAATAAGCAGGCTGTATTATTAATAATTAACAATAAATTGTTGATTTAAAATCATATGATATGGAACACTTAAGATATTTATTTTGAAATAAAATTATCTATTAACAATCTTTTCAATAGTTGAATATATTAAGATGTGTTTTCTTAACGGAAATTGTAATATTACCAATGAAAAATACATTATCTTCTTTTCTTTATATTTTTTCTTAATTTATTATACATTAACTATACACATCTAGAATTCTAACATATGAAATATTTTCTCAAAGTAAAAAACTTACCCTACCAACTTTTCTCTTTTCACGTGTATCTGGAATAAGGCAAATACAATAAAATCTGAAAAATTAAACAATAGCAAACTTTTAAAAATAATCACTTATTTAATAGGATAACCGGGGATAGTTAAAAGTAATTTTTTTTTACTTCTAAAGCAATTAATACTTAATTAAATGTCCTGAAATGTTGACTTTTTACATAAAAAATTCCATTAACTACCATGAATCACGTATTTCATTGTATAAAAAAATATTGTTCAAGTACGTCGAGTGCTTCTAGCGAATTTTCAAATTAATTATGATTTAAAGAGAGAAAAAAAAATAAAAGAAATTGTTAAATATCGAAATTTGCTTTGAAATATAATTGGCCTTGCCAAACTCGAGAAGTTACTTAATTATTCCAGTATCCCGGGGAATAATCGAACGGGACTTTGGAAGTTCATCGATGAATAACGCGAGTAATTATGGCAGACTCTTATATGTTATTGATAAAATCAATAGTGGCAAGTAGTTGAGGACCCACGAACCTCTCTCCTCGTACCTAAAACCTAGGTTTCGCATTAATATAGTTCGATAAGTGTGCGTGCATGTGTGTACATGTTGCAGGAACGACGGAGCAGCAAGGGAGCAGCGGAGACCCTCCGACCCCCATAACCGAAGCACCATCGACCCCCGTGAGCGAGGAACGAGATTCTCAGTTGGTGGCCGTCGCGGTTTGAAGGCGAGAGGCGACGACGCCCTCGTCACCGAGGTGGCGGCAGTCTTGCAGTAAACGACAAAAGTCTGACTCGTGATATTCTTTGTTGTGCATTATTTTTCACGCTCTCGATTCGGAATTTCCCAAAGTGAAGTTGGAAAGACAATATCGTTTGTTCCGCCGTCTCCTCATATTTTCATATCCTCATTCCAGATTCTCTCTCTCTCTCTCTCTCTCTCTCTCTCTACTGTTACCAGTACCTCTATCTTTTTCATTCTCTAAAGTAACGACATTTTTCCACGGAGACGTAGAGAAGTGGATTGAATTTTTTTATCGCGTGAAATGTGTATCTATACAGAATGAATATGATGTCCTATGTAAATGGAATTTCATTTTAAAAAAAGAAGGCAACTTTGAAAATTGTCTTTGGATGTAGAAATTTAGGAAGCCTTAATTGTCAAATCTGTTTATCCGTATCTACTGTTTCAGCAATTTAAAGTTATAATTTGCATATTAATTCATCCGGCATATAAAATTATAAATTAAATTTCAAAACATTTTTAATATTCATTTTAAATATTATTGAATATTTGAAATTTGTTCCGTTTATATTTAAAATCGTCAATCAATATATGTTAATAGACTATAAATAATTTTACATGTAATAAAATATGTGTGCTAAGTATTATGTCATAAAAAATGTTCACATATTTTACATTTTTCTATTTTATTAACATATTCGCTATTAATTATGCGTAAATGTTGTTATTCTTCATATAGTCTGATTTTATGATGATATTATAATGTACTTAGATACCAGTGAGATGAAAATATTATTCTTAATGTGCGACAAATCAAAACTTTTACTCAAATTTTCTTTGTGATTTTTCATAAAAGTCTAATTCTTATAAATATCTAAATAAATACAATTTACATCATTATTCAGTAATTTATGGTATGAAAATTGCTAATATTTTCACTCAATGCAATACTTTTCTTTAAAAATTGCTTATAGCATGTTTTTCATTTATAAGGTTGTAATCCTATCAGATATATTACAAAATGAGTGTAAATTATAGCTTCATAGAAACTAGAAATATTTTTGTACGATTGTAAATATGAATTTAAATATAAACATGTATATTATTGCAAAATTAATTTTTGTGTCTTAAAAATTACCGATTACAGAGTTTCAATCTCTGCTAACATCAATAATGACATAGAATTTAAGATATATTTGATTACTACATGATTTTACATTAATACAAGAAAGCTTTTTTTTGTTAATTCATTTCATCGTATCTTTAATTATGATTACCTAGTTATAATATTGTATAAAAGAGTATTAAATATTGTCATACGAATTTATAAAATTTGGAAAATAAATATGTAAAATAAAATAATGTTAAAGGAAAGATTTTAAATATATAAATCGCTTGATACTTAAAATAATTAAGAAAAGTTCAACATTCCACATATACATTCATTAATGTAAATTTGTGATTAGTTTTTTAATTTTTATTATTAAAAGTTTGAAATTTAAGATAATATTAAATCGATATATTAATTTATCGTTAATATAATAGTTATTAACAATATATCATTATAACATTTTAATATAAAGATAAAATTAGTAATTCTATATTTCTTATTTTGTATGATTTAAATTATCATTTAGTTTTATTTTTTTATACATTACGTTAGGTTGAGCATTGTATTAAAGTTTACTGATTATTACAATAATAATCGTAGTGCTAAATAAACAATGTGAAGCTTCGCAATAGTCAAAAATGACTTTAAAAACAAAAAAACAAAAAAAATTAAAAAGTTTGTTTTTAATATGTAAGGATACAAAATAAGACCATTAATTTGTTTAACGATCCATTGAATAAAGATAATTCCATGGTAATAGTGACAAAAGTGTTTTGAAATGAAGTTTTTGCTTTTAAATATTTTGAAATTCTAATAAAATTTTGTAAATTTTCTAGTCAGTAAATAAAGTAATTTACAAAAAAGATATAAACGTAATTGGGATTATATTCACTGAACTATATGTATATCATAATTATATTTATATTATTATGGGAAAATCAACTTTTCCCAAAACTTTACTTATTTTTAAAGCAACACGCTTATCATACTTTTTGCCAGAGTCACAACAGAGAAGTGAATATCTTTATATATTATATAAAATATTTAACAAAACTCTTTACTATTAATTTTTTGAGACATATATTATTGTTGAAAAATCATCAAAGTAATATTAAAATCGAAAATATAATAGTGTAAGAGAAATATCCCATATTCGTTGAAGAATTATGAAGAACTATGTTCGCATGTTGTATTGACAATTGAATTACTTAAGACTTGTAAAAAGTACAAGCTATTTCTTAACTATATTTTTTCGATATTAATCTAATCATTAACCATAATACTAACAATTTTCCAAAGTCTTTTTAATAAATATCTCAAATGACTTATTTTATTATAAGTTATGCTTATGCTCTATACTTGGAATAAAAATGTATGATACTTAATTTTTATAAATGTATTAAGTTCTATTCGTTATTATTATATGGAAACTTATAAAATAGTAAAATAGAAATAAATAATTTTGAAGTAGATTATGTGTCATAAAGTTTTTATTTATCCTAGTCATTCCAATTAATTGTTTCAATGAGTCATAAATACTTTATTTTTAATTTATTTTTCATTGTATATTTTCTTATAATATCAATAAACAAAATAATAACAGTACAATATGTAGACTATTATAATTATCATTGTATTTAATTATAAATTTGAGCATGTGAATATTTGAATTACAGAATTTTAAATAATTAAATAACTATAGAAAGTTTAAATAATTTTTTGTGATAGTACGATAGTGCTTTTAAAATATTGTAAAACTTGATTATAAATGTTGAAATAAATCATATCTCAGATCGATAATTTAAAAATAATTTACAAAATTAAATCATTATAAAATATGATAAATTTAATGTGAATGTGTGAGAACATTGTTTATATTGTTAAATTTTGTTTAAATTGTTTAAATTTCACTGGAAGTCATATCAATATATATATTATTTTTTTATATCAAATATAAAAAATTCTTTAAAGATAATGGTTTTTATTTTTTTTTTATGTTCATTTAAATTTAAGGATTTTAAAGGATTAAATTAATTATTTAGTTAAATGTAATGATGTTTTAAGGATTTTTCTCCCAGGAAAATTAGAGTCTGTACTATATCTCGTAGAAAATCATGTTATTAAGATTTGCAATTGCGAGTTACGTACAATCATCAATAGTAGGCAATAATTTAATTCATTGTTGGTAATCATTGATGTGGTTTACCTTTGATTCTCTGTGTTATCGGCAATAGGAATACAATTTGTCCGAAGAAATGTTCTACGCATAATTTCCAAATTTTATTTTACTTGAGCATTTATTGTTTAATTATCAAGACTACGTTATTCGCATAATGTCGGTTTTACTTTCATTATGCACAACATCGTGCATTTATTCACAATTGTAATGCATTTACGGAAATTACGATTATGGTAATTAAGTTTGTGTATTTCATAAAATTCTTATGACATTACGTGAAATATCTAAAATTAAAAGAAATTTTGATGATAATAATATAAGAAATAAGTTAATTTACGATAGGAGATTCTTCATTAATTTTTTTAGTCTTAATATGATCTTGGTGCATTGAAAATGCAAATCCGTTTGGAACTGGCTGCATATATTTTAAAAATAACTTGCTAATGAGATTATAACAGTACAGCAAATATTTATGTATTTGGGTTTCATTTACATAAATAATTTATGCACAGAATATAAGAAGTTTATTAATCATCATAAATATACGTATAAACAAATATGTATAATAATTTACGATCGAAAAAAGTCAAAGTTTATTTATTAAATTTTATACAAACGAATAAGAAGAGTAACACATTGACTCTCGACTATGATGCCAGTTCTTTTAGTATAATTATACTAATGTGTATGAGGATATCATAATGCAACGAGCTATATTATAGCGTAGTAATTATTTATACAAATTACAATTACTTACGCTAGTGGACAATAACAGTTACAACACAATACCATACACACACACGCGCGCGCGCGCGCACATATATATCTAAGATGGATCGTTTTAATGAATAAATAGAAAAACCGAAACTTGATATAATCCGATCATTTAGCTCGTATAGTCTATCACACGTGATCCATGCATATATGCAACGGCTTTTTTTCTCTTTTTTTTTTGTTTCAACTAATGTAAAGCTATTTAAAAATAAGAATAATATTTGATAGCTGAGTATCTTACACTGTATATTACGCTAATGTTATGCGCGTGAGGGTGATACATAGGGGCGGGGGGACTAAGTATAATAAAGCGAATCCTCTATTTGCATTGACGAATAACTTATCACTAAATTATTTTTCTCCTTTATTCAAAGACGAGATTACAAGCTTTTCAATATTCCTCAATCTAATTTCTCATGCACTCTTGCATTTACGTATATTATCTGCACGGGCACTCGATTACTTTCATTCGCTAATAAGTATTATACACCCTCCACCTTCAATACAATACGTGTCCGCGATAATTTTTACGATAAAAAAAATCGAGGCGGCCCGCGCAAGCCCACAAGCTGAGCTGTCGTGAGTCCACGCAGTTGTTTTGATCTGAAAATGGAAGTGTCTGTTGTTGATTATATGGTTATATGTTAAACAATCACTGGATCATTCGCAGATATTATTATAATATTAAAGCGTTTAAAGGGAGATAAGGACAGATAAGAAACTGACAAAATGCTTGAGCAAATATGTAGAACGTGCCTTGCCACGTGTGGTGAATTAGTGCCGATTTTCTCGGACGAATATTACGTACACGATTTGCCCGATAAGCTACTTCATACTACTAAAATTGAGGTTAGGAACGATCAATGCACTTTCAATTATATAAAATGTGCTGTTACATCGATATTACGATATGTTTTTATGGTATTGCAAATAGATACGATGATTGTGATTTATGAAGGTCACTTTATAAATCGTTGTTGTATACAGTGCTTTTATAGTGTATAAAGATTGTAATGCAATTGTGTGCACGATAACCTGAATGGAATTTTATTTGGCATGAGTCAATTAAATTTTTAAAATTGTTTTAGGTGTTAAGGGATGACGATCTGCCAAAAATGATGTGTAAAAAATGTATATTTCTTGTAGATTCATTATATTGTTTTAAAGACCAATGCGAAATGGCAGAAATAAAATTGAAAGAGACGCTGAAGAAAACAGTTGGTGACCATGGTCTTTTATCGAATAATGTATCTGCTATTGACGAAAGAAGTTGCGATTCGTATAATATCGAAGAAGGTAAATGCTATGTAATTGTGAAATTGTGCCTAAAGTAGCCGTTAATTGTTAACAAAGTATTTTAAATTATATTTGTAAAACAAAAGGATTTTATATATAAAAATTTTAATTTCAAGAATAACAGAACATATAAATTTAAAGCATTCAGTTATATTTTACTTAATATTCGAATAGTTTATTATATAAGAGAGAGAAGAAAATATATTAAAAACTTTGAAAACTTGTATGTTACTAGCGAGCATAAATTTAAGTATAGTCGAAGTTTTCGTATAACAATTTTAAACTCATTGTTGAATTAATTGCCTAAGAAAATTGTATTTTGCTTTAAAAAACCTTGCACAGAGAACAGTTTCATTATGCGTTAATGTTTATTCGTTTATGAATCAAAACAATTTTTAATAATAAAATATAAAATTTAATCAACAATATATTTTAATAAAAAAATTATTATTTGCAATTAGTTGAAATTCATTCGGATGAAATAACATCTAGCGAGGAGGAGTACCATATAGAGTATGTCTCGGAAGAAGCAAGATTAGAAGTGGAGAATGCTCGAAGACGAAGTCGCAATGCTAGAAAAAGGCGTAATAAATACTCTATTAATGCTAAAGTTATATCGGTAAATGTTGTACCTCCGGAGTCAAGAAATAGTTATGATAATATGAAAATAGCTTCGTCATCTAAATGTGATGTTATAGACATCAACGAGGTATTACTTCATACATGAATGCCAGTTAACACATATGTGCGTTTCATTAAATTAACAAAATATTTTCATTTTTTAGGATGATATTTCAACGGATAACTATAATAAAAATTCATTATTTACATCCCAAGGATTAAGAAAGTTTGCAAATAATACTTTAAATAAAAAAGATCATTATATTATTTCTGATAGTGCAGAAGATATTAATTTTTTAAAAGATCAAGTGCATGATAATTTGGAAAAGTCTTCGGTGCAAACGAAAGCAGGACATAAAAGAAAATTAGAAAATAGTAACAGTATAAATGAATTATTAAAAGTGCCAAAAAAAGTAATGTTTAAAGAAAATGATTATAATGTGGAAAATATAGAATTTATTGAAGTGTCGGAAAATGAAATGAGTAAAGCTAATGAAAATGTACATGGCAATGCGACCGATGATTTGAATTCTGTTTTGAATTTTAATCTGAGCCAAAATAATACCGAAAAAGATTTTCAGCACGATGATGGTTTAGAATGTAGCAATAGTCATATTTCTGATGTTCTGTCAAATTCATTATCAGTCAATGAACATTATGATAATGCATTATCCGATAGTGACGCCGAAAAAATAATCGAGCTTAGAATGCAAAATTTATTGAAAAGGATAGTTTTAACAATTCCAGAAGTCTGCACGGAATGTTCACAAACCTTTGAAACTCACTTAGATGTCTTAAAACATAAAATTGAAACGCATTTGAGCTTTTACGAGGATCATTACTTTTGCCCAATTTGTCAAGAGAAATTTTTCACCAATTACTATCTTATTGACCATCTAATCGAACACAAAGATATTGATTCATACGTTTGTACTCTTTGCTTTGGCAATTTCTATAATGAAGACACCGTAAGGTACACATTTTTTACGTTCAACTTGAAAAGTACCGTAATTTAAATATTATAATCGTTATAATTCTTTTATAAATATTTATAAAAATAAAAAGTAAAATTTGTGCATATTTGTACAAATTTTTATGCATATTATGTAACGATACAATATTGATTAATTTATATAAATTAAAAATATTATAGTTAAACAATTAAAAAATATAGTAAAAAAAAAAAATAATTATTAAAAACATTATTAAATAAAAGTTTTACAAATGCGTAAATAAATAATTAAATTTTAACTTTTAAAATTGTTTCATATCTGGACAACATTAAGAGATCATTTACATTCGCACGTGGATTTGCGGGACATGAGATGCCAAATTTGCTCGAAGAAATTCGTTCGAATGCAAACTCTTTTGAATCATTTGGATGAGCACATTACTAGCAAATCGTTACTATGTCATCTATGTACAGATAACAACTTTAAAAGTAAAGATGAGCTTCAGAATCATATACATCAAGAACATAAAAATTATACGCGAGAAATGCATTTAACATGTGAAACTTGTGGATTAGAAGTACCTGAGAACGAAATGAAAGAACACGCAAAAACTCATAATAATTATCCTTGTCCCTACTGCGAGAGGTCTTTCACTACAAAGACAATTCTCAGGTTGGTTTTCATAAATAATTCTATTATAAATTTAGATGAAAGGAAAACGAATTCAAATAAGTTAAATACAATCGTACAACAGCGCGCGTCGAAAGTATTATATTTCACTATTAAAAAGTTTGCTCACAATCCAAGCATGGAACATTGAAAGCGATTATTAAATTTCTAAAAAGTGCCCCTTTGCCACATTGGAAATACGATTAAAATTTCATCGGATTTTTTTCAGGGATCATGTGCTGACACATCTCGGTGTTCAGCAATTTTCATGCCTCGTGTGTAACAAGACGTTCGTTACGCAAGACGAGAGGACGTTACATATGCAAGAACACATGAAGCCTCAGCAAAAGAACGAACAAAAGAAATTTAGGTGCCGGGTTTGTCATGAGATCCTCTTGTCGCGGATTGCGTACGGCCAGCATCTCAAGGAAAAGCACTGGAGTGCTAAGCAGACGAGTGAAATATTGCAAGAGCTATCCGAGTCTTCTCTGAATGAGAAAGTCAATGAGCAACTTAACAAATGTACATCATCCACTTCTGAGCTCATTAGCTAAACAAAGAGAGACAAACTGTTATCCAACAGACATTGACTATGAGAATTCGATGTCTCTGAAGTACAATCCCCACTATAATAGTGGCTTGAATCATAATTCAAATGAACGAAAGATTATTTTTTAAATAACATATCAGATTTATTTATACCAGTCAAAACATAGATTTAACTTCATTTTAACTATAACTTCAAAACTAGAATAGAATATTATGCGCAAAACAATTGCCGTAATGTAAAAAAAGATTGGTTTCTTTCAACTTATTGGCTACTTTAATAGAGTTATAATTTGAAATAAAACTTGGTATAAGCTGGTGTACAAAATTGTTCTAAATACTTAGATAATGACCAAAAACATAATTTAGATCGTTGGTATTTATTTAAATAATTGTACAATAAAAATAAAACAGTTTCATAGTCTTTTAAAGTATACGAAGGTTATTAAAACTATTTACAACAGTGATTTAATATTAATAGAGCTAACTTTGCAGAAGTAGTTTTAACATTCTCTGTACAACTATTTCGCTACTGATTATCTGTAGTTTGGTATTAAACACCAGAAAAATTATATTAATAGTTGTTAATAAGATATTATTTTGATAAACAATTTGATTTATTTTTCTAATACATGTATTTCATATTTCATACGTATTATATAAAATATTAATATTTATTATAGAGAAATTATTAGAAGTATTTTTAATAAATTTTTTTGCGTAACAAATGTTAATGTTTTTATAATCGAACGTGTCATTCGAGTGACAAAATAAATGTTAAAATGATTTGTTTCATTAAGATCATTAAAAATTTCTATAATTCAACAAATAAATGAGTAAACAATAATATATATATATATATATATATATATGTATAATGAAAATATGAAAATTAACAACTATTAATATGTTCATAAACTATTAAAAAAAAAATTAATCTTGATGAATAATGCTTTTTTTTTTATTGGATTTTTTAATACTGATTTATTCATTCTCTGTATTTACAACACTTAGGGGAATAAGTATTTTCTTTATATTTTATATTCGCCAATGTTTATTTAACTTATTCATGCTTTAATATTTTAATTCTAATAAAGCCTATGATACAATTATTTCGATATTTTTTCCATATTTTTATAAATATAATTCCTTAAAAAATGATCGGAAAATTAAAGAATTTTGAAATATAATTAAAGGAAGAAAAATTATTTTTGAAAAATAAATAGATTTTTCATTTAAAAATATGATGATATATATATATATATATATATATATATATATATATATTGCAATTATAAAATATTTTTTAATCACTATATGCATTGATAATAAATTCAATTTAAAAAAAGAAGATTTAAATCATTCTATAAAAATATAAAGTGGTTGAGAAAATAAGTATTTAAAAAATTTCTTTTTACAATGGAAATTGTTAAATATGCAAATATATTAATAAAAGATTTGATTTTATATGACAGTTTCTAAGATCTGAATGAAAATCCAAAACTGGTTTATTCTGTAAATTATTTAGACATAATTTTTTTTAACGATATTCGTTTTAGGTAAATTTTCTTTTTGTGCTCATAACGATGGCTAATACTTACCCATATTTACACTTAAAAGTGAATTAGAAAATAAATAAAATATTTTTTCATATAAAATATTGTTAGTTTAATACTTGATAGTTTTAGTAAGTTATAACATGAATATATAGCGTTATATAGTATTAGATAAAGTTCGATATATATATATATATATATATATATATACATAAGTATTATACAGTAAGATTTTAAACGTTTGTTCGCCTTTTTTGTGACATCGAATTATTTTGAGCGTTAAATTTGGTTGGTAACGTAAATTAACGCGTTACTTGAACATTGCAACAAATAGGATACTGATTTTACTCTCGTACCAATGATTTTTGTGTGTTTTGTTGTGATAATATTTCAGTGTTTGATCAAACGGTCGCCCCAAATCCAAGCAGCTTCCGGTAATATTTACCGAAATGACTTTCTTATCCATTTTCTTTTCTGGGTTACGATTGCTAAATTTCGGATATTTATCGCAGTTGTTCTTGGACTTGGTGCAGACACTCCTCTTTCTCTGGTTGGATTTAAGTATTCGAGTAGATTTAAAATTGTGCCGGGATAAATGTGAATCACCAACACACGCGACAATAGTCACAATTATATTAATTTCCTTTCAAAATAGTATATTAACAAACCAATTAATTTTCTTATATAAGCAGAAGTCTTTTCTATAGTTTTATGTTCCTTAATATAATAGAATTTCAATTTCAATTTTTAATCGTTTACCTCATAGCAAACGACATTGAAAAAAATGTAGAACATTAAGCCTTTCACATTATACAGTTTAAATTTATTGGATTTAAGTTCCGTAATAATTCAATAATTAGTAATTAAAATTAAAATTAATAATAAGCAGATTTTTGGTACAAAATATCAATCGTGAAAATAAATCATCGAATACTAATTTTAACTTTTATTCGAATTGAGTTTTTGCTCGTATAATTCGTGTAAAATAGTCTATTAATGAAGTATGTTAGTTTGAATTGAAAGTATGGAATGTTCACATTTTACTAATGAAGTTGATGATATATTTTTAAACTGTATTTTGTGTATGAATTAATTATTATAGACTTTTTTAGTGATATTGAGAATTTAATATACATAAACACAAACAATAAATTATATTAATTTATTATTTATTATAAAGTTATAAATCTTAACTTTTTGTGTAAATCATGTACTTATAAAAAAAATATATGAACTTTTTCTAAAAAAAATTTTTCTTTCGTATTTTTTATTTATTTATAATTTTTGGCTTTATTTTTGCTTTATTTTATCTGTATTATTGTTTTTTTTTTCATTAGAATTTTATCTACCTTTCTATATAATAAACTATAAACAAAAAAGTATTATGGCATTTTTTAAGTATGATTTTTCTTAAGAAAATTACAAGATTGTAAATAATATAAATGTGTCATTGCTGATTATCTACATTTCGCAATTATCAAAATTTCTTTTTATATTTTACATTAATTACTCGGGCTGTATGGGCTGCAAGTAATATAACTCCTGTACAGAATTTTTATCCAATTGGCGAACAAAATTTTTCGAATTTTCGTAACAACGATTGTAAACGTAATAACATATTTTCATTGAAAGGGTAAAATTATTATGATACATAATATTGTAGTAATCACCATTTTAATTTTACTATTTTAATAACTACTATTCAAGCAAACATAATTTATTATTTCTATTACCTTTATTTCTAGTTCTATTACCTAGCTGAATTTTACATGTTAATTAATTAATATTAATTATGGAATTTCTGTATTACACGCATATGCAAACATTTTTTTAAGTCGGTAAACCTGAATTCTAATTTTATATATTAGTTTTCTTTTTCAAAAGACATTAAATTATAAAATCCACTTTTCAAAATCCTATTTCAAAATACTATTTCCGTAATTTAGTTAATTTGTATCTAACTAATACAATAATACATTAATCGCTATTATCATTGCTACAATATAATGCAAATATTTCTTGTCAATTTAATTTCTACTTTGATTAATCTATACATTTATACAAATACATTGTTATTGTATTTTTCCAAAGTTTTCATTCCAAAGTTTCAATTTGATCGATTGTAAAGTATAATATAGTTACGTTTATATCTAAAAATAATCATTGCATTTTGTACTGAACAAACATTGTTCTGTATAATAATTACATAAAATAATATTATTTTGCAGAAAATTTTCTATATTACATCTGCATATTAACTGTATAAACATTTTTAATAAATCTCTCTTACGGTTTAAAACTTGATAATAAATAATTTTATAACTTTAACTATATTTATAACTTAAATCATTATTAATTGCCTTCGTATTGTATAATATAATAAAGACAGATCATTGATAAACATTTATTATAAATCATAATTTTAATAATAAAGAAAATTCATTAGGACCGCTAAAAAGATCAGTAACATCCGTGTGTCTCCGGAAACTCCCCACAGAAAGTTAAGAAAGCATATATATGTCCTCTTCTGAAATGTTTCGGATCGATTTTCAAGTGCTTTTTTTATAATTCTTTCTCTTTAATTTATATTAAATTGCATTTCTTGAGTGCATTGCTTTTGGCTGCACTCCGATACTTACGTAAAATATATCAAAAAAGCATATACGAACAATTGAACGTGACAGTGACACAACTATATCTAATATGCAAAACTATGTATAGTTATATCTTCACGATATTGGGTAAATATGTTTACATTGCTTACATCAATATTTGCAGCGATTACAAGAATATTAATATAAACTTGGAGTAATGATACTTATCAAGGATACATGCGCTAATTCACGAAGCTATTAAAGTATATCGAGTGTTAGAAGAAATAGAAGAAGTAAATTATGAACATTTTGTATAATTATAATATGGGCTCGTTATGATGCATTTATTTCTAAAATTATCCCTCAGATCAGTTAATGATACTTGTAACCGATACTTTAATCACTATAGCATCGTTCTCTCGTTATTATCTCCTTAACGAGTTATTTTTTTATTCCGACTGATTTCTGTTCTCGTACTGAATAGAATGGCGATTACTTTCGCACTTACCATTTTTATGTTTTTTTTTTCTTCTTTCGATCAGGGATTTAATGTAATAGCCTAAAACTCCACTCAAGTGCTTAGCCTTCATACGTTTAGCTTTCATTATTAGTTGCTGATCCGGCGTCAGTTGGCTGATTAAGTTTGGTAAAAGGTTCGCTGCTACGATTCCAATTGCGGATTTACTTTACTGCATTCATTCGTATGCTGCTACGTTTGTATTTTATCTTTTTTCTTAGCAATCTTGCTTATTAGAGAATGTCACACCCGTTTGCGACAGTACGAATTTACACGAAGATTATCGTGCCGGTTGTAATGTATTTTGTAGTGATTCAAAGATTTGAGCTTAATTGCTACTTGATCGTTGCGTTCTCCTTGCGTTTACCTTCTGTCGTGCATTTAAATATAAATTTGAAAGATCCTTATCGAAAATTCGAAAATGAGACGCACATGCAACTTAGTATTTGCAATACACATTCAATATATAGTATCGTCGATAATTTAATCATCGATATTTTTTATAAGACGTTAATAACATAAATTAAGAAAATTTTCTGTTTCTAGCAAATTTCTAAATTAGTTTATCTTAAAATCCTAACTTTATTTAACTATGGCTGTGAATTCCATTGTTGTAGCTCAAAATCATTCAGTCTTTACAATATGATACAACTTACCTGTGTCTATTATAATAATGCATTTTCAGAAGGCAGATTTGAATTACTTTTATCATTAAAGTATTCTCTAATGATAGCCACAATAAGCTTTCATTATCATAATAATCTTAATGCAATCGAAATAACAAATTTGATCGCCTTTATTACATGATTATTTAGATTTAAATTTCTGTAAGCGATTAGTTTACGGGCCATTGGATTCTTCTACTTTGTAAAAATGTAGAACATTTAAACTCTCCTGGATCGTCCTCAAGGGCATCATTTTTTACTTGCACTCATTCATCCGCCGGTTTTGATTCGACAATATCCATCGCCACTTAAAACTTCGCCTAAGTTTAGCAATTTCTTCTAAGCGTTTGTCTACAAAAATTTGACATGCTCAGGTCTCGAATGTACCTAAAAAATTACTCCTATGGATTTTCTTCAATAAATGTGCCAATTTATTTTTACTTGAAGTTTATTCTTAGAAAATTTCATTAATCAGGTACTGAGCAGCACCGTAATTTCAAAAGTAGTATTGACATTGCTTTCAAAGGCACCATTCGGACTCTTTTCGATTATCAATGAAACGTGAGCTTATTTGTTCTTAGCTTTCGCACGTAAGTGAGTCAAGTCATTCGCCCTTACATACGCCAAACTGAGCTTTATTTTTCGAAAATTATTTCTCATACAGTGAGCCAATATATCGTAATGTTTTATATTTTTCATCTCCGATCTCTTCTACATTCTTTATTTAGTTTTACTTTCCTCGCGAAATACGAATTTCTACTTGGGCTTCCAAGTGTAATTTTGCTATAGTACATGTATTTATACTTTTGTTTTAAAAAGTTTTCGTATCTTAAATTAATGTTGAATAATGTTGAATTAATGCTTTTATTATCCAGGACTTTTATAATTATCGAGTATTTGCAAGTGCGTTCAAACATGCTTAAATAAATGCTTGCTCTCTTCTACATTTGTTAATTATGTATCTGTTGCATCGTGTTTTATTTGCTTTGTTGCTATATGCAATATGGATACCCTAGCAGCTGTAGTAGGAATTTGGGAGCTGATTTTTCTTATTCAAATTAATTAAGTCTTTAATAATCCTATTGTATTCTTTTCAATTTTTCAACTGACTTTAGTTTCAAATAATACTTTTCGAAGCAATAAGTTATAATTCTGTGCAACTTATAGTATTCAACTTATATCGAGACGATTTTACTTGGAAAATTGCCTAGCTAAAATATTCTACAGTTCTGATTAATTTTTTATCAATCAATAAATAAAATCAATGAATTTTAATTAGAAATTTATAATGCTAGAAATTTTCTTAAAAGTTACATAATATTGCTTAAATTAAGTAGCTATGTCTAGCAATTATTCTAAGGTATCATACAACGATGTTAAATCATCATTACGTTTAATAACTTTTATTTTTGCTGCAGCGCCGAAAACGCGTTCCACTATTCTACAATTTATTTATGTTTGTGACGCAAAAGTAAGGCTACTATATCCTCAGATACTATATCCTTGTATTTACTTTGGATTTAGCAGCTTTATCCTCGTATTTTTATTTTAGAAAACATAATATTTTTATATAATATCATTTTTCGTATACTGAATCTTCACGATCTTATTTTCACTCCGAAAGAATTGATCATGTTTGAAATGATTATTAAGTTGCCGATATTCGGAGCGTGATTATATGTTTCGAGTAGCCTAGTTTCTCAACTTTGCTTTGTCCATTTGCTCGCCTCCTCTAATATTTGTTCGATTAAATTTGCCTTTACACTGCAAGCTGTCATTTATTTCTAACTTATCACCCTCGAAATATTATTCCATTAAATGATATAAAACAATCTCGTTTACGTGAAATTGCATCTCGGACTTATCACGTGTAAATGCCGTTTCGATTATGCTAACGTTGCCTGTGACAACTTTGTAATGCAATACGCCTGTCTCCGTAAAATCTAACTTAAACTCAAAGGCAACGATGTTAAATCATCGTTTTTCATCTCATCAGATCTCGCGTAGCATTACACTTTCAATGTTTTATTAATAATTTAAGTACTTTTTTTCCCATCTGTCTATCAATTTCAAAGATAAATTTCATCTCTTTCGCGTCTTTTTTTCTTTTTCTTACAATTATGGAACAATCGATATTTCAAATAAGATATTTAATTATCAAATTAGCTAATTATATTAACATCTGTAGCTGCTCACAAATAAGTCTTTAATGTAATTTACACACTGCATTCTAACATTCACTGTTCAATTTTAATGTTAAGATAAAATCACGTATGTAGTAAAAAAGTATATTGTTATGTCTGCAATAACGAAAATCTATGATTTTTTTCGCAGTTATTATATGGGAGTTTCGACTTTAAAGGCCAAAACAACATAACTTATGCTTTTTCACTAAATCTCAATACTTTGCTAATTTGTCTCACGAGTACAACACATACACTTCGATATCGAATTTGAGTTCGAAATAATACATATCGATCTTTATTGACACTTGACTTAATACGTTTCCGGGGTAACGCATTCATGTTTCTCACAATGTGCGTATATGTAAAAGTAACGCGCACAGAATTCATATTATACATGATTGATATTTTAATGACCGGTGTTTGTATTAATTACACTGTGTGTACACATACTGCGTCAGTTTCATTTATTGAAATTGCATTATTCAACTTCGATCAAAAGTACATAAGATTTATTTAATCTTTAATTTAATAATTTATTTAATTTATTTATTTATTTTTATATAATCGATCCTGAAGGCCGAACTTTTAAATTTCTGCATTAACAATTTTATGCTATCGGTGATGTAACTTGAACATATGCATATACGTTTGCCAACAAAATATTTCCATTTCTTCCATTTTTCCCTTTAACACGTTAAATAATCACTGCTATTATGCTTTCTTATTTGTAATATTCTGAAATATAGCATTTAAGAAGAGAAAATTATTTGTGCTCTTCATTATTTATGTAATTGATCATTATATATCTAGTGAGTTTTCATGCACAGCATTTAAAGTTTTGTTCAATTGTGTGTAATAATTGTACATTCGGATCAATCAATTAATTAATTAATAAGCCATTAAGTGATCATTTTAGTGTTTACTGTTCTATAATATATCATTGATTTTTTCATGTTTGGCGAATGATTGTGCAAGTGTTGTTGAAGTTTCAACACAACCTTGATCTACTAGTTGACTTTGCTCATTGCTATGCTCTTGATATCCCTTGATCATTATGAGTGAAGGTGATTGGTGGGACAAATTTAGTGTTTCATCGCCGATCGTAGCTGGTGATTTTGTATTGCTTTTGCCGTTATCCTCTGCTATTGTATCTTTCCTTAGATCTTAAAATTAGATTTGTAGAGTGACTTTTCTCGGCACCTTAAAAATAAAATGAAATAGTCTAATGAAATGTTTTAAAATTCGCAAAATTTAATAAAACTTCTTGGTTTGCCCAATTATTTCCTGTATTTTTTAACCAAATTATTAAGCTATTATGTAACTAAATTGAATTAATTTTATAGTTTACAAATTTGGAATTTTTTTTTATTTTAATTCTTTTCTTTCTTTTCTTTCTGTCAAAAGTATGAAAGAAAAGAATAAATATCAAATTTAATTTACTATTATTCCTTTTCATTTATCGTCCTTTTGTAATGAAAACTTCCTCAAATTTTCCAACTCTCAATTTACACATTATGAATCAAATTGCTCTCACAGTTTTATTATATGCATGACATGTCATTACCTCACTTTACTTTTATTCAATTTAAAGCCGCATGATTTTTCCTAATAAAGTATCTTTTCCAAAAACATACTCATAAGGTACCACGAGCATTATTACCATTCGACGAGAATATTCAGAGAATTTTCATTTTATCAACTATAAATAACTATAGTCAGATAATTATTTATATTGAAATCTCAAATCGTAAACAAAACTTCATCTCCGGCAAAAGTTTTTACATATAAATAATTTAAATTCCTCTTTTTTCGCATTTCTTATCGTCAATTATTTGGAAAATTTGAATATGATTTAGTTTGTATTATAAAATATTTTTCAAATTACCTGATTTCTATATATTGGTTTTTAAAAATATTTTGTTGAAATATTCTGTTGTTGGATTTTCTATAGATCATTTTCTCATTGTTTATGAATCGATATACTATGAACAGTTGGTGAATGAACGTCAAAATGTTCTTTTAAATTCATTATTATATAATTATTATTCATTTTCATAATAAAATGCAAATTCTATAATTGCTACCGGAAAGTTAATTTATTTATTATTAATAAGCAACATATTACTTATTAGTGATTGTAGTTTAATTAATAATTATAAATTAATAGTTTTTAAAACTAAATAAAATTTTCTCAAATTTATAAATAATTTTACTAATATTTACATTGTAGAAACTATAGTTTATATTTCACTGTTTTATTCGATTAATTATATTAGTAAAATTAAATTAATAGTTTAAATAAATGTTATTAGGAAGCTGAATAGTTTAAAAAAAACAGTTTAAAATAAACTAATGTCACTTAGGAATAAATACTTTATTATTGTTATTGTTATTGTTATTGTTATTATTAATGTTGTTATTATTATTATTATTATTATTATTATTATTATTATTATTATTATATTACTTATATTGACGGACTTTTTGCAGTGAAAATGTAGTAATTTAACAGCATTAAAGTAACTTATTAAAAGTTCTTATTCTAGATATAATTAATTTAATTAGTTGATCGCAAAATACCGAACACTGATTAGAATAGTTGAACAATTTCCTTGATATTTCTAATACATCAATAATAAATCACTGTTTGAAAGATTTCAGAAATGTTTCAAAATTTATCGTGCAAGAATAAAAAAGCATTTATGTAATTCGTAATTGCCCCTTAGGTTAAATAAATAATAATTAATTTAACGTTTATCGAAAAATACCAATAATTTAAAGAAAACAATGTTTTTTTTTTTAAGACGTTAAATTTCACTTGAAATCTAATTTATTTTACTATGAAGATTGACTTTGAAGAATTACATAATTAGTTGTTCAATGATATTTTCAAGGTTTTTGTTGTTGTTTTTTTTTTGTACGAAAAATATTGTCATTATAAATTATATAACACTTTGAAGTTAAGGTGCATTTTATAATTTAATTCCAATTATTATAATCTGAATTTCTATAATTTGAAGATCGCAATTAAGCAACAAATTTATTTTCACCTATCTATGGCTTTCTACAGTATTTGCATTCACTTAATCTCGATACTTTTGTTAGCGATCAAATCATAATATTAATACATTTGACTTTGTCTCGAAAGAAGTTCTTGAAAGATTTTATAAATGTAAAAAACTAGCGACCGTGCTGATGGGGACGAGAGCTGCGCATCTACATAATGAATCCGCGGTTGAAAGTATTTACAAAACTTTGTTCATCACGAGTCAGCAGGAGCGATACTAGGATGAGGTGAAGTGCAGAAAGGAAGCGTAGGTATATGGAAGGATAAATGACAAAGCCAAACTGCAGCGAAGATCGAAAAAGTGGAGCGGACAACTAGATATCCCACGTGTGTGTCTACAACTCTCCAGGAGACTTATTTTCCTCACTTAAGAGAGTCGGCGAAAGTGGTTGAAGAAGACAGAGAGGGAAAGCGAGAGAGAGTTGTTAACTTTTTTCACGAGTGCTCCAAGAATATTGGGATAGATTACGGATACTACGGGATCCAGTTAAGACTTTACCATTCAATTTCCTGCCTCGTCGGCTTCCGTTAGAACAAATCGTATAGTTGGCCGTATTTTTACGACTGTAATGGGCTTCATGAAAAAGTCAAGTTGCGCAAACTTTACAACATCATTTAGTCATCAAAAGGGAGAAATCAACATTAATAATTATTATTTAATGCAGATTTTGAATAAAATATGTATTTACAAATGTTAAATCATCGTGTGGGATTCAGATACATAATGATTGTACTTACATATTTGTTTACCCAAATTTGTATTCTAATATAATACAACAATTTTCATTAAATCTCTTTTCAGAAAATTAATTTTTAGTTACATTATTGTATATACTACGGATGAGAATGTGCTCAATCAGTGCACATAATTTTATCTTTGAAATTCGTATATATATATATATATATATATATATATATGTGTGTGTGTGTGTATAATTATAGCTTTTATAAAATTGACGATAATTATTGTGAGGTTTTTTTCTTTAATAGAGATTAAATTTGATTTGATCTAAATAACTGATCCTGAATGAATAATACGAGTGCATTATGTTATCTTAATTTGAAAAAATTCAATAGGGCATTAGATAATTTATTAAGTAATAGATTTTTCTGTTGTTTTGTGGGAGAAAAGTTAAATACTCGTTTGTCAATACAAATGCGATCAACCATAATTTTTAATTGATATTATGAATTCACGTTTAGAGCGATACCGCCAGTTCACTATCAAAATTCTCTCCTCTGTATAGATAATTAGGATTTACTGCAAGAGAATCGATCGTCGTCCAGCCATACGACACGGGCACTGCGTCAAGAAATTCTGTAATCAGAAGGAAAAGAAAATCTGGAAAAACTTTTCAAGATGGTTAATTCAAATGGCATGAGAACAGCAAGTATTTAATAAAAATATATACTAATCTTTGAAGTGAAATAAAATCGGTACTTAGGTTCAATAAATTAATTAATATACGCTTTTAATTCCTTTACTGGTTACTTAGTTGCGATTTCCATTGATAATGAAGCATGAAATATCGTGATATTGGGAGACTTTTGCATTGACATACTACAAATGTTTATCTGTATATTATTGCAAGTATATTATATGTAATACGCTGTGGTTGTATTTACTTAAATGAATAATTAAAAATATTAAATTATTAAATTATTATTAGCTTTAATAAATTGTCATTTCTGTCTTTATACCAATTATTGATTATAATAGAACATAAATCATTGTTCATATTGTTATACATTTTTATATATTATTAAATTAACGATACAAATATCATTTAATTATTGAAGATATAAAACAAATAGTACATTTATATATGGGAATAAGATGAAATACCTTGTAAAGTGTAAAAAATGTTTCATGATAGAAAATAACAAATTGAGAAATTTTAATATTAGCCTGTAAATATTACACAAACAATATAATAAATATAATATCATATAATACAATATAGTATAATAAACGATAAATATACAAATATAATTTGAAGAATATCGTATACAAGAAAGTCCAAAGATCTTTCATTATCATATAATATATCACTTAATATAATAATTACAACAAAAAAAAATTTAGTACTTAAGACAATTCAAAATTCCTTCATTTTAGACAAATAAAAAAGAATTCTCGATTAAAAAATATTATTATTAAAGTTTTTATTTAAAGAATAAAATTAACATCTTACAAAATTTAGAAACATATGTAAATTTAAATTCGTGTTTTATTAGATGTATTAAAAAGTATTATTTTATCAAATATGTTAACAATAATTTTATAATTTTTAATCACGTGGCTTGCATAGTAAATGAACATTTTATGATATCAAATGTAAATTACATTTCTTATATCATACTTTATAAAAGTAAATAAATAATTTTAATTTCACTATAGATTTAGCAAATATTCAAAGTTGTTTTCTTTTTTATTATAACTATTTATAATGTTATTAAAAAATAATAATAATAAAATATAAGAAAAACATGTAAATTAAATTGATTATAATATAAATTGAAGAAAAAGTCTTTTATACAAAGTATGTATATATATATATATATATATATATATATATATATATATATAAATACACATAAGCATAATTTGTTTTAAATAAAAATTGAATTGTTGTCAAGGTAGATGTTCATTGTTTTATGTTTCTATCTTTTTAACTCATAATTGTACATAAATTTAAACTATTAATTAAGAATTGAAGATGATAGATGATATCCTAAAAATAGAGATACATTATGATGTTTAAGTGATGAAGGTAAATAACACTTCAAATAAGGAATAAAGGTTATATTATTACTCTATACAGAACTAAACGGATGAAAATATCAAAAGTATCAATCAAATGTAATGCGAAATATATAATTCTTATATAGATAATTGCTAAACTCTTTAAAATTTATAATTAAATTACTGTATTTATTTTTTGTTTCAATTTATTTATTTATTTTATTTAATTTAACTTATTTACAGACGATAAGGGTGAAAGTATTAACGTTGTAAAATTAATAAATATACACTATGAATAATAATTACAATAATCTGCATAAAATATCATATAAGACTAATGAAAAAATTGTATTTGCAACATGTATTTTTTATATATGTATTTTCTATATTAAATTTACTTTTAGCTCTTGATAAATATCTTATTATCATAATATAAATTTTCAATGTAAGAGATTTCATAATCTGAATACTAGACTTTAATTTGATAAATTTATTTGTACAGTTCTTGCTACTTTTATATTTACTATTTGAAAATAATTGAGCAATTATAATACATTAAAATAAAATATGTTTTATAAAATTATCTTTTTCACATTACCTTTGAACTACTTGCATAAATTTCTTGAAAAAATAATTAAAGACTTCTTGTAGTAATTATAATTTTTTTAAAAATTGTTAAAAATAGTATTTTGTATAGGAATGTAATTGTCACTTAAATGTAAATATATAAAAAAAAGTTTTGACGCAAATACATACGAAATTCATTAAAATTTATTTTTAAATATTTCAAAGCAGCAGCGAATTAGGTGATCTTATGATTCATTGGTATTTTAGTCAACATACAATAATCTTTTTTATAATTTTACAGCTTTGTTTAATTTTTAATAAATTTCAAAGTATTTTGATAGTAGCAAGGAAGTTATTTAGAACCAACTTTCATTAAGATATTAATTTAATAATTTTATTGTTCACATTTTTATTACCTATTGCATTTAAGGTAATTAACAATGATGGGAATGAAAATGTTTAAATACTTACAAAAAAGTATCAGAATGAAGAATAATAATATTGTATTAGGGATTGGCGATGCTTCACAACTTGATATTTGATTTTTCACGTTTCCCTTTTGTGAAGTACTAACATGACGTTCAATGAAAGTTTTACCTTCATCTATTCCTTGTTTTTCCTTAGTTTTAGAGAAAACGCTCTCTCATGTATATGACCGCAAAACTTCATTAAACCGCTCTGATTTTTTTACAACTTTCCTGGAGGGTAAGTGAGAAAAAGAAGGAAGAGAAAGAAAAAAACGAAGAGAAAGGAATAATGAAAGAATGGGAAAATAGAGAAAAAATAAAGAAAAGGAAGGGCAGACAAGAAAGATAGGTAGGAAGAAAGAGAGAGGATGGGAGGGAAGGATATATATATATATATATATATAGAGAGAGAGAGAGAGAGAGAGCGATAAGATCGATTAGTTAGGGATACATTGAAAAATCAAGAATTTCTAATACATTAATATAATTTATTTATTGAATCAACTTTCATAGTTATTCAACTAATTATGTAAAATAATATTTATCTGCAAATATAGGAGTTTATATTAATAGCTAATACAATTATATTGCAGGCTAATTTTTCAGATATATATGATCATGAATTTACGAATAATTTATTAATGTACGATATCTTACTTTTAAATTATATTGCTAACAAGTAATTTATATTTATAATTGTAATTTTATAATGAAGAATTATGGTATTTATTTGTTTCTCATTTAATTCTGATTCTTTGTTATTTATTATACACTTTTCCATGTTTATTTTTCGAATAATCGTTTATTCTCTGCAGGTTGCTAAAGATAAAAATTTAATCGCAATATTTTCCAATTTTCTAATATTTAAAATTATATATATTTATCCATCAGTCTTAAATAGCTTTTTACGTAGATATTGTTTATCTCTTTATATTTATGAAAATCTTTTCAAAATTAAAATTAAAATTTTTATACCACAGTTATATTTATAAATTACGCAATATATCCCTTGAAATTTTTCATTTTCAGTTACATGGTTGAATATAATTTTAAAATTCGTGAAAAATTCAATTACATTATTTCTCACAAAAATCTTGAATCCTTTATATATTCACGTGCAGAAATAGAATTTTTGACGTTTCATTGGTAATTGCTAGGATAAGAATTCTACCGCTACTAATTTGAGTATATTGCATTATATAACTGTAATGATATTCGCAAGATATCGTTAAAAATTTATTCACTTTTACGAAACGATGATTTTTGAATTCACACAATTCTCTTTCAGCGATGTAGATTTTCGAGAATTGTTCTTTGGATAATAAAGCCGGCCTTCTTTAAACTTTTATCTCGTCTTAGTATTGGAACTTGGATAATTTATAGGCTTGCGAGGAAAAATTATTTGGAAATCCAATAAATTGTTTTAAAACCGCGATTGATTTTATAATTAGTTTGTCAAGAAAAAACTTTGATAAGAAAAAACTTTGTTGCTTTTTTTTTATAAAAATGATATAACACTAATAGTAAATGAGTGACACTTTAATATTCTTAAATAAAATTATTCTACTAGACTTAAGTAAAGTAAATAAGGCCTCAGGTACATATGAAATAAAGATATTAAATTAATTGAAGTGTTCTGTAACTAAAAAAAAAAAAACAATCTATTTTCTACGATTTTCTAAAAAGTTTTTGGTAAAACGAGAATCTAGTCATATAAACGCACAAACTTATATATAATTGTCGTAATTCTTTTAGATTTCTTTTATTTTTATAATTATGCATCATTTGTACAAGAAAAAACTTTTCTGCTACCGGCTCTTAGAATCTTTATTACCCGAGATTCGCTTTCTTAAGCTGCTGTATCCCCCGTCCGTTTCCCTCCTTCTTTCATTAAACTAGCTAATTTATATTTTTCACCGACGTTCCTTAGTATATGTCGCTCCTCCTCTCATTCCTTTTATTTAAAGTAAAGTTGAATCATTTATTTATTTTATTCTATTTCCCTATGTAGTCGAACCTATGTCGCTTGATATACTTTAAAACATTGAGATAAGCAACGACGCTTCGTCGGGTAATTGTTATTCCGCCGTGACGAGAGTACATCGACGCTGCCAAGCTTCGAATTAATCGCTAATCGACATAGTCATATTAACGCGGCCAATGGCGCCCCGAGAACGAACATACGGATAAATAAATATATCCGTATATGTAATTTTACGTGCGACGTGTATGCGTCGTCTCTCACCGCGAATTAATATGCGTGGCATACGATAGCAATTAATATGCAGCCAATGAATGTAGTAGACACACAGATTACCGTTAACGAAAGAACGACTTCAACTGTTTGCGCATAAGTACTTTGGCCAACGCGAGCCAAGTTCTTCAAGTCGGTCTTTCAACGCCCAAGGATACCTTCCGACCCATTTCTCCGACGGATCGTATCCACGAAGTTTTCGCCACCTCGACTCCAAAACACAGGAATGGCGTTACGAGCCTCGCAATTATATGGAGTAGCCAATTTGGAGCGCAGGATTGCAATATAAATACAAAAAAATCGTAGTGTAACACAATTTTTGTCTTATTTTTCTATTATTTGGAGAATGGAGAATGGAGAATTATCGTCTTGATCTTTCGACGTATAAACTAATAAATGATATAAGTTTATCGATTGCTGTTACTCTAGTAGGAAGTTTGCCCAATAATGTTCATTTTACTTTATTTCTTAATTGAATATTCGCGAGCATTTGCTAAAAAGAATGTATAAATAGTGCGCAAGGACTCTGATTCGACTCGAAGCTCCGCAGGTCGGAAAAATCGAGCCAAACTTTTCTTCAGCAACTTTTTGTGAAAATATAATAAACGAATGTTAAATCTATACAGCACGTTTGTACTTCTGATGCTTCGGAGTTTGATATAACCGTTATTACATAATGGTAATTACCAATTAAAAACTTCTATTTTTGGTGGTTTAATTAATTTTTAAATCTGCGAGTCTCGTTTCGATGATGGTAACGATTGAAAAAAATAGTAATGGGATGATTGTAATGGAATGGGTCCCAATACTTAACACGACTAACAATTTAACAACGAGAGGGTCGTCGATCGTGGCAATACAACATTTGGTAAGCGATGTTATATTCGAAGGACCTCACCACCCTGAGAATCCTATCGAACTGTCTATTCTCGTTATCTCCTTAGTCGTTATCTCGGCTAAACTATAGATTACTGGCAAAAGTCTTGTTATTCGAGGGAATTCGAGCCTTAAGGCCAACTAGATCATGTTTTTTCTTTATCATCCTCTTTTTAGCGTCAATTGATTTTCACTATAACAATCGAATTTCGAGATAAATTAATTTACATACGATGAGTTATCTATTAAATGTATAAACAGCTCCTAATTAGTCAATAAGAGGACATTAGTCGTAAATTGATTTACAACCAAACCCAAAGAGTTATGAGTTATTAGCAGCAATGGTAACGTCTATTTCAGCTTAGGGATTTTGTAGTAGCGTATCACCGTTGGCACGAGGTGTTTCCATAAAATGATAATCAGTAATTATCGATAATCGCCTCAATAATCTTTGAAAGTTCTTGACCACGTCGAAACAACAGTATCGAACAATTGGCTTTTTCGGATCGGTAACTGGCACGGCGATCTCTTTCTTTCTAGGCATCGACTGCATCAAACGTACCTTTCTTTACACTTCCGAACTTTTCTCCGAAAAATTCGAGTACCCGTCACTCATCCCTTTACCCAACACCCACGCTCTTTCCCGTCGTCGAGCGATACTCTCATCCGTCAACGCACACTCTGACGCGCTACATTCGTACATCCGCGCCAACTTTTCACACAACCAGCACCACCACCATCACCCCCACCCTACTTCATTTTCGCTGGCTTTCCTTCCCTCTCTGATTCGATAAATCTCCTGAGCGCAACGACCGCTCCGTACAGCGCACTACCCGTATGCTGGCTTAGGTGCCACGGGGTGTCGAACCTTCCACGAGGATCTGCCACAGTGTGGCTCAACTGCCTATGGCTGATCATCGATCCCTCGTCAGATACGGGATCGAAGATAACCGCAAGCCAGCATCGATCGTCGCAATCGATCGTCCGTCAGGTAATTGGAACCGCTGACATTGGATGCGCGACCGGGCGCGATCTGCGACTCGTTCCGGCTTAATTTGTTATTAGGAATCCCGAGCAATGAATAACGAACGAGAAATAATACGAGGTGCGGCCATTACCTGAGCAAAACGAATATATGTATTGAGCAGTATTATTTAATTAATGTCGTTGCTATTATAGATTATTTGATAAATTGAATGCAATAAATTGCTTTATATTAATCGGTGATTTCCGATTTTTCGACCAAACCTATTCTATTATATTACATTAAATTTTATTTTATAAATTTTATTCCCGCAATAAACAATATTATTAACGTGTATTGTTATAAATTTTTTTTTGACGTATCGTATCATGAAATGTATTGTATTGTAATTAAAATTTTATAAAAGCCATAATTATTATTGACAGTGATGGTTTACAATACATTCAGACGCTTACAAAGTTTGCAATACAACAAAATATCGCCAATAAAGACATCTTTCCTCGATGCGCTAGTTTTTTTCTTTCTTTCTCATTCTGCATACTATTCATATAATTTATTATTTCAATTTATTATCAATTCATTTATAATATAACGTATTATACTAAATATATTAAAATAATGATGGGGGTAAAAAGGGTAATTTCACAATATGGTCAATATTAGCTTAAGAATAAATTGTAAATTCATAGTGTGTAAAATATCGAATATTTTTTGGAATCTAAATTGTTTTTTTTTAAACTTAATAAATACTTACGTAGGAAAATTAAATTACACTTAAAAATAATAAATTAATAATAAAGGGCTGAAACGCTGAATTCCCAAATATTTATTACTCGAATGTATGATGTTTAAATTCAAAAAATGTTTTTAATTTTGTAATGCTCAATGGACAGAGTTATATTTTTATGACTTACTTTAATTAAAAATTAAATCGAATTATATTGTAAAATGGACGATAATGTTCATCAAACTACTTTAATACATAATTTCACTATCCATTATAATGTATAAGTTCAAAATATTTATTTAGGCAATACTACACTCTATTGCAACGTCTTTTTATCATAAAAATTTTAAACATCTTCCAGTATTTTTAATTATAAAAGTTCTTCTAACAAAACTGCAACTTAACAATACAAGATATTATTTGTAAAAAATTAGTATTAAAACGATATGATTCGTAAAGTAATTTAAATTTTAGTTTAAAAAGTTGTAATTGATTTACGTCAAACTGTCAACACAAAACCTCCGCGTTTAAATATGACATTTTCTGGATTTCTCATCTGAATCATAAAATGTGGCTCTATCTAGTTGAGAACGTACACCGAGTTCAGTAAAATTTTGGTCGAAGGTAGAATATTTTTATAGCAATTCAGCTATAATATCATAAAAAAATTTTATGTTGAAGATTTGACAATTATAAAAAATGAAAAGCTCTATTCCTGTTGTAAGTTAAATTTTTTAAATTTATACGACAAACTTATACTCCACTTTATTTATCCATACTAAATATTGCACAATATTAAAATAATAAAAAAAAAGAAAACAAAAAAGAACAGAAAAAAGGAACATGTGTTTATGAAAATCGGAGTTTTATAAAAGTATATAGAATATTGACTATTAATATTTTTAAAATAGCATTTGTTGTACAGGTATTATTATTTTATTCAATTCATTAAAATTTCATTATGTAATTCATCTATATAAGGTCCGTTTGTAATTTTTAATATCATTATTTTCTTAAATACTATACATCCGATAAATAATTGTCAGCTTTTGACTTCTTATTTCCATACTTTATAGATTCTACGTTGTTGATGCATTTTTTTCTATCTTTTCTCCATCCCTCTTCCTCCTGCCATGTTTTATTTTATTTTTTCGAATGTTCTACAGACTAACATTGTAGTTTACAGTATCTCATTGAAGAATGATGTAATCCAGTTTTTCGAACTTCAGTGACGTGCGCTATGGAATTGAGAAATCTTCGTCTTCTACAATGTTTTGCGAGATTCTTTTACTCGAATATAGTTTTTATTTGTAAGAGTTATTGGTTTTCTATATATATTCATACATAAATTCCATGTAAAGTGAATCTGGGAGAGATATTAAGCGATTTTCTTAATTAAAATGCAAATAATCGCTCATTCAAATTATAATGTTTAATTAAAAGTCTGTTTTTGGTTTAAAAAATTGTTTATCATCAAATTTTTATATGTGCGATTATTCATATGGAAAATTTTAATTACACAAGTTATTTTAATGGAGGTGTAGCTGGCTCAGTTCAAGATAAAATATTATTCGTAATAATTCCTATTGTTACAAATTGCATAAAAATATAAAAATATTTTGCAATCAAATGTAATAATACTTGGTGCTTTAGTTTTTCGGTCAGTCTTTATGTTTTTCATTTAAGAAACTTGTTGCTTATAAATTTGAAATTGACAAATTCGAAGGAGTGACAAATGAAAATTAGGCAAATTTCTTAATTATAGTTTATTTAAAATATCGTGCGCTGATCATATAGAGTTTATCGAAACATAAGCAACAATTTATTTTAAATAATGATTCTTTCAATTATGCATTATAATATTTATCTTGTACGGAGGAAGATGAATTTAATGATTTTTTAATGTACCGTGAATCTGCCGGTTCTTCAAGCCTTTTATAGCAACAACAATAAACGAGAGCGTTTGATTTCAGTTAAATGAAAGAGAAATTGGCAATTAGCTGGATATTAGCAATAAAGCCAAGCGATAAACACAAGATATAACGGGTGAGTAGCTGAGAGCTAAGGAAACTCGCTGGTGTTCCGCAGTCATCCTTATTTAGCCGCACGTTGTGGTGAAATAATGTAGCATGCTTAACCATGTCTTTGTATCCTTAATGGCCAATGAACTTCCGACTGTACATTATGCTGTCTAGAGCTTCCCTCGAGCTTGCAATCGTGAATATAAAGATATGTATGTTGTTGCATTTGTATATTGAGTTACGATAGGAAACTGAATTTCCAAAACTGGGCTTGCCAACTGAACAACTACCCTGACTTATTATTTTCCGACAACAATAGTATTTTCATTTTTTGAGTCTACACTTGTCCGTTTAATTATCACGGTCTCTTGCTTCTTCGAATTTTGTTATCGGAATGGCCGATCGAACAATTTACTTAATTACATTGAACAATCCAAAATCTTTCAAATTATTCGTGTTAATATATTTATTGACTTATAAATTTACAGAGCTAACGATCATTAAATTTACCACTACATTTTCCTTGCAATTGTATTTTATAGAGAATAAATTGGTAAAAAGTAGATAATGCATTAGTTGATATACTAGTTCAGTAATAAACTATCAGTCGATTACAAAATATAGATCGTTCACAAAATAAGCATATAATACTAAAATAGGAGATGACAAACAATGTTCACAGCAGCGGTTATCCAGATTTTAAATTTGAATTAAAAAAGATTAGCTTTATCGTAGTTTATTAAAGTATTTGCATAAATCTCTAATTTAATATGCGGTTGTATTAGCAAAATATTGCAATTTAATATTTCACGTTGTTTTTGAGATTCTTTATGACGTTAAATCTGTATTGTACGATAACGGAGATGACTGGAGTTTATATTTACGAAACAGCTTTTCTAGCTATAATTTACAAATTTCAATATGAAACATATTATTCGTACGATTTCAATATTGAGTTTTTTTTTACAACTTGACAACAAACATTTCGACGAACTCAAATTATATTCACCAATTTCCGTTATGCATTGCAATAATTGCGTTCGATTCAAATACAATTTTTCATATGCATTCATATACAGTAGGAATAAATATCGATTTTTAAATATACAGTCAATTAACATTAATTGCATCATTATATATATATATATATATATATATATATATATATTTATTTATTTATTTAAAGATGAACAAATTCAAAAGCCATTATTCATAACGAGGCTCTCACTCTACTTATTGGCGAGAATAGATATTACATACACGAGCAATCAGAGAGCATTTGCATCGTTAAGGCGAAGGTGGTTCGTGACAATCGTGGAGGACAAAATTTAACGTCGGTCTCATTAAAAGAGACGAAAATGGAACGGTGAGATGAGGAACTACCTCGATGTCTCTCAGTAGACGGTAATGTCGTTTTCGGCGCGCGCACTACTAGATCCCTCCTTCCATCCTGTTCACCTCGTCCTCGAGGGTGATTAACACCTTGCAGATATTATGCAATAATGCCACGACATCTGCAGCGTAACGTGTCGTCTATTATTAATTCAGATTTTACCGAGCCGAATGAGCGGTGTGTCTCGAGGGTGGATGGGGGGGGGGTCGAGTCACAAGGGCGGGTGGGAGAAGGACGGCGTTGAGAAAAATACAATATTATAGGGTGTAGTGTAACATCGTCTTGTTGAATATCGGCACGAATTCGTAACGGAAGCTCGACGGGATGAGAAAGATAAAGGGTCTTGGTGGATGAAAATAAAAAAGAATAGGCGGAATGAGAATTTCGTTGGAGAAATAATTCGACGCACGAAGACGAAGGCGAGATATTTCGGTAAAGCGGCTTTTCAATAGAAATATCGCGTTGACGAACGTGTTGAAAACTTTTTTTGAATATCTGGCATTATTGCATGGAGAAGGGTCTTGCTTGCGGTAAGTAGAATTTAATTTGACATAGTAAATCGGCAATATGATTCGCCGCTTGCATATTATGACGAATATTGGCAAAATATTTTCTTTCGATAGTTTCGATGAGTTATTTTATCTATGCCTTAATTATTCCATGCATCGACAAGAATTACAAATAAATATTATAAAATATTACATTGCATAGTCCGATGTGAAATAACTAAAAACTTTAAAACTCTGTCTTATATGAAAGATATTATATATGACAGCAATTTTTTTCGTGAAAATGTTCAAGATTATTAAAATAAATAAATATATATATATATATATATATATATATATATATAATTCTTTAATTCTTACAACATTCGTCTAATCCGAAATTGCATAAAAAGAAAAATAGTAAAGCTCACTTGTATCTTAAAGTGTGTTGAAATGAAAAATTTTCCTTATTTTTCCATTTTTAATGAGTTGAGAGTCATCCAAACATCTTTTTATGCTTATGCATTTATTTTACAAACAAGTAGAATTATTTTGGAATTTAAAAAATTGGTTAAAATTAATTTTCGTTAGATATTTTATTTTCTTGTAATTCTCAGAAATTATTGAGCAGTCGCCCGCTCTTACTCGAAGCTTAATTTTGTGAAATAGACAATTTCTAATCTAGAAATAGAATAATAATCTATTAAACTTTTACGTTTAAAAAAAAAATGTATATAAAACGTGCCCAACATTAATACAACATTATACTAGAAATATAATTGATCGGAGTTTCCAATATATGTGGGGACAAGGACAAGCATTTGAGTTTCGATAAGCACGAACAACCCGATGTTCTGAATCGTTGAATTTAGCTTTAGGTAGCTGATTCAGCAATTGCCTTGAGAATGTCGCAGTGGAGCTCTGCTTGAATCGCTGTACAAGTCAAATATTGTTGTTCCAGTTCGAGCAAATCTCATTGCAAAAGCAAGTAGATATGTTATCTTTATTTTCCGTGTAACTAGATTACAGATATTCGCAAGTTCTCATTAATTATTACTAGCTATCCTCATGGTAAAATTTACAGAACTATACGAAGAGACATGTAGCAGCATTAATAATGTTCTTATTAGTATATTATTAATAAAAGCTTGAAGATAACGTTAATTTATAATTATTAACGACATACATGTAGTCGTGCATCTCTTCTCTATGATTCCCATTGTCTTTCAAACTCCTTTATTTTCATAAATTTTCTATAATTAATCGAGTCGCTTAATTTGATTATAAATTATTCTCAAATTGTATTCGTTTTATTTTGTTTCCACTCACTATATTACCTAATTGAAGAAAAGATTTTCCGAATGCATTAATAACAATAACAATATAATTGTTAGAAATGAATAGAAATTTCAATATTTTTTTCCAACTTTTATAAATTATTCTCTTAAAGCATAAAAATGCATTTAATTTTTATAATAATACAAGACTGCTGCAGTACATGTATTTAACTAATATTTCTAATTTATTAAATATTTTGTTACAATAATATTAAATAAAAATTCAAAAATTTTATCTTAAAATTTTTTATTATTTTATTATACCATTAGGAATCGTATTTTCAAAAGTTAATTATTTCTCGTATATGTGTATAAATTATTCACATAACAAAAATTATGCAAAACTATGAGTATATTAAAAATGATACTTACCTTATATATTAAATAGTTTGTTAAAGTAATAATCGATTATGTGTATAAATTTTGGGGACTTGATTGGTCCTTGTAAAATACTCGTTAACTTACGTAATGATTAATATATTATTTGAATAAAATAATTTTATGCTTTTAAATTCTGATGTCGGGTAAATTTAATAATAGTTCAATTATTTAGAAAAATATTTTGAACGTATAATTTAGTTTGAGTGCCATTATCAATGATTTATATGTTGCGTGTGGTTCTTCGAATAGAAGAGCAAAAGTTACTGACTGAGCCTCTTAAAAAGTAAGACAAAAATTTGATCCTTTTAATTTCTTTCTTCTTTTAAACTCTTTTTAATTGAACACATAATAATTACTACGTCATTAGTCCTTTATTATAAAACATTATTAATTATGCAAATTACAAATATTTATGATTAGTGTGACGTATGCAGCAGGGGAGTTCGATTTTACTTAATGGGTGTGTGTTTATATACGATTGTGATTATACGAGGACTACCGAACTCAAAAACTATGTAGGCATTTGTAGGTTTAATTGGGGCGATTGTATTTCTTGCCAAAAGGATAGTTTCTGTATTCGGTTTCTGAATCAATAAAATCTAATGCCTATTTACCTGAGTCTTCCTCCTTTCTACGTAATAGTAGTAAAATTGAAAATCTGAAATTTTATATTTTGCGTAAAATCAATTTGTGCGTAATATTTTCTATTTAGATAACTTTTGCACAGTAAAATGGACGTATTATTCGAAGTCGAACATTTCTATGATAGAGTAAGTACATTTATTTACATTCTTTAGCTTTACATTGTAGCTTATGCTTTTGGATAAAGCAAAAAAGACAAATTTAGCATATTTATTATACAACATTATTTAATTTTAGTATTGGTATTCGTAAAATAAAAATATAATAAGAGTGATAGTAAATGCTTCTTATATGATTTATATGCTAAGATTTATTCGTCACTAGAAAGGTATTTGTCATTATTAAATGAGAAACATAAATATTTGTAATTGATAAGAATTTTTTTATATTTACTTGTTCTTGAAATTGTTTGTTAATATAATTGATTTTTCAAAAAGAAATTCAAAAAGTAAATAATTAACATTGTGAATGAGCCGATTGTAAATATTAATTTGCACATATTAATACTTAAACATTTGTAATTTCTGAATATACTAAGTTTTTGTTATTGTTTACGCTACTAATCCTAAAGACATGTGCTTGTTTTTTATATAAATGTTTTTGAAGTACATTTAACTCATCTCTATCAGTAGATTAAATTAAAGAGAATTGAAGGATAAGAAGAAGAAGAAGAAGAAGAAGAAGAAGAAGAAGAAGAAGAATTATGTGCTAATCTATGTTAAAATCAGTACCAGAAATGAAATAAATCTAACTTATATTTTTTAAATATATTTCACAGCAACAGGCCGACAGTTGCTTTGAGTCGCTTCTCTTTAATCTTTAAAAGCCGATCAACATTAACTCAACTTTCAAGACTGACGGATTAATGCTACCCAAAAAAAAGCAACTCTTTGAAAACTGTTTACTACTTATAGCATCTTGAATACATTAAGGAAAAGGTCAATTCAACGTCATTTACTCTACTCCAGCGTCATTGTTAATGTTCCATCGATTGAGAATATAAATTATTCGTAATGTTGTATAGAGTGCAGAAAAAATAGTACACAGGCTGGATGAATGCCAGGCTATAGAATACCTCAACAAGGTATGACATATATACGAGCTGTGGATTGTGCAAAAAAAAAAAAAATTTTTAGGTCGGTAGTGTCATACTCATATAGTTGTAGTTGGGAAAACACGAGGATTAAAAAGGCAGTGAAAATTCTCGTATTCAAGATGACATGTTAAGTGAGATGTCGTACATAAACATGGAGACTCGAAAGCGGACAAGTATAAGTTGCCCAAGAGCTAAGGAGTCTATTATATTGGATATTAATATGCATTTGTATTTATAAAATTAACATGCTGTTTTTATTAGGTATTGTACGATTAAGGTACTTATACAAATGTCGTTGAATTAATAGCTAATTGACGATATTTTAAAAATTACTTAAATTCTTTACTGATAAATTAGTAAGACGTTCGAGCAAGAGATAAATAATATTTTAGATCATTTTAGTAACTATTCTTTAATTCATCCATGTATTGTTCTTCTTATACAAAATTTACGTACAATCTCAAATATATAACGTTATTACTTTCCGAAATCGAGTTCAATAATATTTCCAGTATTATGAGGATTAGTATACTTGTTTACTTTTATTACATACTTGAAATCTTAGTTAATATTTACATTTTTATTTCATGAATTTAATTTACATAACATAATCAAGAATCTTTTGGGTATTGAAATATAAATATACTGTTACTGGATTCTTTTACCATAAGTGTTGAATTTAAACGAAAAAAAAGTTAAAAAAAAAAACGGCAGCGATAACGATTCAATCCAGAAGTATTCTTTAGTTCGATAATGAATAGTTGAATAATAAGACGATTTTCCGGAATTAGGAGAATTATGTAATAATACTACTCAAGAACATTGATTTGGCTTTCTAACAAATTTTCAATCATATTGGAATATTTAAATACCTTACTTTGGAACTCATTTTAATACCTGAAATCATGAAGAAAGATTTTTAAAAAATATCAGTACTTAATACTATAAAAAAAAATGTTTCTTTAAAGTAGCGGTAAATCTAGTTACCCAAGTAAATGAGATAATTATTTATTTTATCGAATTGTTGTATTTATAATGATTTTTTCCATAAGCTTTATATTTTCCTTTTATCAGCTATGGAGCAAAAAGATAAACGAAGAAAAATTAAAAGTACTTCAAGACTCAAGTAAATGCCAACCATAAAAGTGATGACAGATATTTTCTTAAATATGCTTATGCGTATACACACATTCAAATAAATTAATTTTCCCGCATATTCTGTCCGCTAAGTGTTGTGGTTTGGTCAGCGACTAATGTAATATAATTGATAAAAAGTATATATAATATTTAAACATGATTCTAAGTAAAATTTTCCCTTTTAACGATATTATACGAATGAAGGAAAGGAAAAATTATAAAAACAACTATATTAAAAATGATAAATTTTGAATATAGAATGGGATGCGATGGGAAATTAAAATAGAAATTCGTAAAAGAGATATTGAGATATTTTCCTTGTTACTGCTTTTACTATATAAATGCGGGAGTCTGCGTTGAATATTTTATTAGTAATTTAATCAATTCCATAGAAATATAAGTAAAAATTCGATGTTATAATATAAAATATTATGGAAAAATTTTCCAATAAAGTTCTAATAAATTCATTTAAGCTCCGCGATAGATAATATTATTCTGGATAACGAAAATGAGAAAAAATAAACAAAGAAGCTATAAATACGAGCAAAGCATCCATAGTTTTATCAATGACACAGCAAATGGAAAATATGGCCTTTTCAAATTATTCATTCTTTAGGATCTCGAGGTCATATCCCTCAAAATATCCGCTCTCAAGTTTTCTTCGAACTTCCGCCATTCGTGGCCCAGCCGACCGCGCGGTTCACATTAATAACGCATAACTGTCATCACTACATGATACTCTTGGCTCGATGCCTGACTAAGTTGCATAACTATTTAGAGAAATCCATCAGGCCAGGAACGTGTCGAGCAGCGTCGTCGCATGTAGCTTTTCGAGTTGCCTCGTCACCTTCGTCACGCCTTTGTGACTTGACCCATTGTAGTTTCCTTGAGAGGACCAATGGCAATTGCTTCTGTAATAAGACTTCTCCAAGACCCGATCGCTGGATACTTTTCGTGGTTAAGGAAAAAAGTTTGGCCGTAGTAGTTGTCGGTGTGATTTATTTATCGAGAGCGTAGGTGAAGTTTGATTATGGTCATTGAGGTGAATGTAATTGTTAAACTCGAACTTGGTGTTGATTCTTTCGATCGACCATAATAAGATAGAGAGAGAGAGAGAGAGAGAGAGAGAGATTATTTTGTTGTATTATATTTAATATTATTTCAAAATTAATAGATATATATGGGCAAATACAATATCGATATAATAGATTCGTGACCGATTCCACGTTCGATAATGATTCCGATGTATGAGCTATGATAATTATGAGTTCTATTTATTCCTTTCATTCGTACATTCCCATTGTACCAACTCTGTGGGGACTTACTCGAGAAGTTTTTTAATTTTTAATTTATTCGAATAAAATATTATGTACTCTAGTGGTATAATTTGTGTTGAACATTGTTTTCCATTACCCTCGGATGCCCAGAGTTACGATAATAGAGCTCTTAATGCTCTATACAATATATAATTACGTCATTATATAATTAAATGATAATTAATCAAATGAATGGCCATTTGAATTCTTAAATAAAAACATTTTAACAATATTTTTGTATTTTGTAAATTTTTTTGTTATTTTTGTATATTTTTATATTTCAACAAAATAAATGAATGGCCATTTGAATTCTTAAATAAAAACATTTTAACAAATTATTTTACATAGGAATGACTGTTTTAAAAAAATTAATTCTTCTAGCATTAATAAACTACGGCTATAGAAATTATAACGAAATAATGAATTTTATATGACGGCAGATAATCATCTGGTAAAGCCAAACAATGGTCAGCTATGTATGAATTAATATGTATCTAAATATTTTAATTCATTTTTTTAAAACATTTCCTCTTTAGTTTGGATAATTTAAACGGATTGTTAATCGAAGTACTATAACTCTTCGAGTGTTGCATCGTTATTTCGCGCTGAAACTTGGATGAAATATTCGAATTAAAAAGAAGCGTATTTAAACAATAACTCACTGCTCGTATGCAAACTCTATTCATTAGAGAATAATTTTCTAATGCAAGGAAGGGTGAAAGGAGAGGTAGCTTTATGAGAAAAATTTTGCACAAGTGTTGCCACGTATTTCTGATAAAGTCGAGAGACTTTACATAGCCATTTGTAAAACTAAATATTCTACGCACCTTATTGTCCCTTACTGGCCTCCCATCTCTAAATGAAAAAAGAAAACAACAGCAACAACAACAACAACAACAACAACAACATATTTTAAATAAGCTCACAATACGATTTATACCTATAATATTAGACAAGTCGTATATTTCGCGGCTGTACTGGCTGTACTTCATACCATATTGCCGGGCGCAAAGGTATCCGGGTATATGTACATCCTAAATTGGAGTGGCAATATGCAAACTGATATATTGCTCTGTATATATTACAGTTCAGCAGCAACGCCGTTCAGTACGCAGCTGTACGACTCGCTTCATAGATGTTCAGGGATTAAATGTGCGCCGCCGCGGCCGCAAGGACCTCGATAAAATTTGCGAGCGTCGGACGTCACGTGGGAGTATTTGTCGAATGGTAAAAAGCAGGACGGTCGATCCACTCGATCGTGGATTTTTCGTACGCGTGATCCAGCCTGGCAAATGCCACTCAATTCTGAAAATTCCATCAGGGAGAAGAGCACAAATCGTTGGGAAGTATTTCACAGGTGTATTTGATTAATTATTCGTTACGCCTACGAATCAACGCTGCACACCGAAATAACAAGCTTGATTTACGTCGGCGCTAATTACTTATACGGCGTTCGCGTTTATTTCGAGGCTCCTGGACCTCGACTTCTCGATACTTGGCTACTAATTACGAAACACCACTGCCTCGGAAATTCTTAGACTTTATCGCCGATAGCCGATTCCTTCCCTACCTAATAATCACTCACCTATATCAGCACACGGAAAAAAGCACTCCATCGCTTTACAAATAGCCGAGATTATTCCGTGAATTATCGGACGTGCGAGTGGAAGTCGATGCAAAGAGGATGACATCCCTCCCATCAAAAGCGCCACAGCGATCGTCAGAGGTGTCAGTCTTTTGTTTCTAACTACGTGAGAACGTTACTTCGAACGTTTCTATTCCTGAGAGAGCATCAATCTTCATTAGTGCCCCGCTGTTCACATTAAACATCTATTCCAGCGTCTGCCTATACACTTAATTCCATGATCATCGGTGTGCTTTCTATCTTTCGTCGTCTTCCATCAATTGCCTCGATTGTCCTTTATTTGTCTCGTGGCATCCTGCAGGTGAAATCTCATTTAAGCGATTACAATGAGCCTCTCGTTAATCTGGACGCGCCCACTTGTTCGTTACACTTTATCGCAATTATACTATTTAATTTAATTTTCATCGGGTCTCTCGAAATTACCGAAGAAAAAAAAAATTCATATTTATTTCCCCTTTTGCGTTCGAGCTGTCGGAGTTTGCGATCTCGTAGCGGCATCGACTGATCGTACGCGTGGCTCCACATCAAGCAAAATAGCTATAATATTCAACAATTGAATACAATCGAATAATTTCAGAATTAAGTTTAAGGTTGATTATATCGCTTAATAATCGATTTTAATACTAAATTTCAGTAATTCTAATGGAATTTGTCGAGCAAGTGCAAACTATATAGATAATACAGATATTTTGTGGAAAGACATACGCGCATCTTGATTGATTTTTCGATTATATGACATTGTACTCTAGTTTGATTCATTTTCTTTACGACAATGGCAATTAATACACAAATAAATACACAAACGTGTTATTTATCATTTCAATACTTGATTCGGAATTTGCATGAAATAATTCGAGCAAAATTTTTAATGACTTAATACGGCTCACGATTGGCAACATATTTCATTCGAATTTTAATATTTTCATTTATATATCGCATAAAATCCTAACTTCTTCAAATTTTATTTTAATATCCTCGCCATTTCATCATGTGAAATATCTCACATAAAAGTTAATGACAATCGTAGTTTACAATGAAAGGTATTTTTTGCAACATTAGAATTATAATTTATTGTCGAATACTTTTACAGCAAAAAGAATTTGTACCTCTATCGATACAATTACCATCGTACATGTTTATTCTGATAAACCTATTTTTATTCATTTATTTATTTATTTATTATTATTATTTTTTTTAATAAATAAAGTACGCCGAAGTCACGAGTAAAAATCTTTGAAAAATATCTAATACCACAGAAAGTTAGAAAAAACGAAGCGCCTCACTGTAAGTATGACAGTTCTATATCATATGTGTATGCGCGAGGGTGTGCGTGTGTCGAAGGACGCGAGGCATCATCATGTCAGTGGAAAAATTTATGCTCGCGCTATTGACAACGCGTAGAAAATGGCAAACACGTGCGGATGAAAGGTTCAATTTCACGGCGGATTATCGCAACTCAGTTATCGATGAGAGAGTAAGAATATATTTGAGTGAAGGAGAGAAAAAATAGGTGGAACAGGGTGGAAAGTAAAAGTGTAAATTTGTGAAACTATTGGCTATTGATTGCTTTGATAATGTGCCGTTAACTCTGGGACACGTTTGATTCTCTCGATGTGTGGGACGAATTGAATCGTGAGGCAAGTGAAACTCGGCGATGGATTAATTTGACGGATGCGTCGATGCATCCCGTGTCATCATTGTGATAAGTAATGCCTATCCTTCCGTTCACTTTACAACTTACCATCTTCATTTAAGCGTAGGTAACAATGCTGCGTACCTTGTCATTTAATATCGCGAATTTGATCTCACTTGCGAAACACAGAGGTCGTTTTGTAAGAATGTTGATGTTATCAATTTAATAAATTAATTCGATAATTAATCAAATTTTATAAGATTAATGTAGTAATGATTTAAGGAGTCCTGGTATTTAAAATTTGCTAAAGAAGAGTCAACTTTTATTGGACATTTAAAATCTTCGTTTAATCGCTGCATTATTAAGATAATATTGAATATTTTAAGGATTGCAATATAAGAGTGTGATTTTAATCAAAATTACCCTTTTTCTTACCATTTTATCAAGAAATATCATGCTTATTCGATTCTTAAATAAGAAATTACAAATATTTTACGTTTACTACATTTCATTCTCATTAATTGCTAAATACATTAATTGCTATTAATATGATTTTATATTTCAAATTTAAGAAATTATAGGTACACAAAGCAGAAATTTAACATATTAACTGGCATTTTTTTAATACTCGACTGTCAAATAGAAAATATAATGTTGTTGATTTACAAACTTAAATGTAGTTTTGAATTCCAAAACTATTCGAGCTCTGTGTATAATTAATAAGTCGATAAATATTTATACTAATTTACAGAAAGGTGGGATGTAAACAGTAAGCCATTGAATCAATCAAGTTTCAAAATGATAAAATAGATAATGGCGCGAGAACGAAGCCTATTTTGTTTCTATAATCAATAGAAAAATAATTATTTATAGAAAAATATTTCAAATAGGTATTTGTTTTTTTATTTTTGAAGAAGAAAAAAAAAACATTGACTGTTAAAGATTTATAATAATTTACATTCCGAGTATTGCGAATTTGTTATTATTTTAACAATTTAGTTATTATTCAAGAATCGTTTTTTTTTCAGTTTTAAATTTTAGATACAACAATGATTGGAAATACGTTTTAATTCCAAAATAATAATTGCCATATATTCGAATTTTATCTTTCAATTAATAAAAAATATTTATAAGTTTTATTATTTATATTTTCAAAAAATGAAAATATACTATGCTTTCCTAATTTATTTAGCATTATGCTATTCTCGTATTAATTACGCAAATGAATTAAGTTCGAGTTAAATATTCTTTAGATATTTCTAATTTATTTATTAGAAATACAGCTGTATTTATAAAAAATTACTAATTATAATAATTACGATAAATTTATATTATATTGTATTATATTGTATCAGCAATTTTCTTACTAAAAAATACCCAAACGATTCATATACGAAAAGTATTCATGGAAAAAATATGAATGGAAAAAGTGCAATAGATAGAACAATTCATAAAATCTTTTAAATATATAGGAAAGCGTGCTAAGTTGTTTTTGTAAAGTTTGCCATTGCATTGCTTACTTTTTTAGATTAAGAGTTATATGTGCTTGACAATAATTGTGCAAAGAATTTTCCTTAATTCATTTAAACTTGTATCCCTAAGTAGGTATTACTAATCAAGCTGTTTTTTTCTTAAGTCCCCACTATAAGACTATTTAAAATTTCCGGTTAATTTATGTCTTAACATGAATTACTATTTAAATACTTTAAGAACATAAGATATGTTCAGCCACATCATTCATTAAATTAATTTACTAAATATTCGAATTAGCTTTTGCCGAGTAATTGAATACGTGTGTGTATTCATTTAAAGTATGATTGACCAATAATTGGCTAAATGCCAAAGCATGTTGATAATATTTTAAAAAGTCTTCGAGCCATTATGGTTCATTCTAATCATTGAAGGCCATTATTCAGTAATAGTTTATTATATTAATACTAAATATAATAATATTAATAAATTATTCATTCTAAACATTTTAGAAATCAGTTTAGCTCAATAATATTTGATATAAGATAAAAAGAACATTTTTCTTAGTTTTTAAATATAATATTTAAATATTAATGATTAAACATAACAGTATTGTATTTATATAATTATTTTATTTTCATTGTATTGTCCAATGCAATCGTATGAATGATAATTACGGAATTTTAATATATTTTTCCTTCCATTCTAACTGTTTTGGTATAATTTCTTGCATTTATTAATATAAAATTTTGCGCGACATAATGTGCGTTTAATTATATTAATGTATATTGATATTCATTTATAAGAAGTATTATAATCTTCCTTTTTCTCCATTCAAACCTATGAAATTCGTAAGAGATATATTTTCTTTAAGGTCAAAAAATTCGCATCGCTGACTCTGATCATATCTACGTTCGATAAGAATTGTTTTTCATAGAGTTTTGCGCTTTGGGTGAGAAAAAAGCGAATCGAAGTCTAGTTTGCTGAAAAGCATGAGTGAACAATCAAATTAGTTTTTCTGTTGTGACAGTCAGTGTGCAGATCAGCCCTGTTATTCGAAAATAGAACATCTGTGTAATATCTATAATTGCTTTTTGTAGTTTTTTATTTGGATCATTTGGCAGTATCAGAGAATTGAGATTTTCTTGTTTTAAATATATTTGCTTGTTTTATATTTACCAAAGTTCTTAAGTGTAGAAACCTTTCAATATCTTAGTATTAGACTAGTTAATTATTTTGCTAATCAAAAATACAATTTTATAATCGTTTAAATTTTAAAGTTTTCCAGAAATTATAAATTAATGCAAAGAAATCTTCAACAACTCATACGGAATCTTGCTAAATACTACTTTAGTATCCTTTATTTATAGTATTTTATATTTATTGACAGTCAGTAAACTCAATATTATACAATGCTATAATCGCTCATTAACATTATTAAAAGCAATAAAGCCATAAAGCTAATACAATAATTTAATTTTCTAAGTAAAATATTACTGGATATTCACTTTATGTAGCAAATACTAAAATCCGACGGTTAAATTTTTCTAAAAATTTGTTACATATTTACGCTTCCTCTATTTATTATTGTTTTTGTTGTTAATGAATTTACATTTTTTAATAAAAACATTTTTAATTAGCCAATTATATTAATACATTAAAATATACAAAATTTACACCAAGAAATTGTTTTAAAGCTTATAAGTTTTGAAGGAGTCAATATTGAGTTAACGATGAAATAAATGCTTAGCTCAATAATTGAAAAGATAGATTATTACGAGAATTACAAGAAACAATACAAGTAAAAATCACATATATAAGATAAATCGATAGTACATATTACAAATGCTTTGAAATATTTTCTCGTACAATGTAATATAACCTTTACCGAAACTGGTATTACTGAAAGTAAACAGATTGTTTAAAGAGTACGGATAATTATAAAGGGTTTTTAAATTAATAAAATTTAAAACAAAAATATATACATAACGAAATCCTACGATAATGCCTATATAGTAAGAATTTAGCAAAACTTTACGGATGATTGTATATAGCGACCGCAACACGGAAAACTGTAATAGAAATCAGTACAAGATTAAGTAAGTTTGAAATGAAGAGATGAAAGTGAGTTAGCTTCAAAGCAAGGATATTTATAGAAAAAGTTGAAAGGAGTAAAAGAAGTGAACATTTTGCTTTTCATGAGTATTAAGCACAAAAAACGATATACTCATCCAATAACATCCATTTCGAGTATACGCATGGCCAAACGGGCATACGTACACAGACACGTGCACGCACTCAAACGCGTAATCCACCCACCCACCCACGCGCAAACATGCACACATCTGTACACACACGCGCGCACGCACACACCTGTACACACACACGCACACGCACACACACATTTGAAATTGTTTAAAAATGTTAATCACTATACTTAATGTGATTTTATCATTGAATTTTTACGATTTAAAATTTTCTTCTAAGATATAAAAAATATATTAGAGCATTTGCAATATTGTGTATATTTATATGTATTTGTATATTTATCATTATTCATTTATTTATGGATTATAGTACGTAGTTTTTAAAAATATTTACTAAAAATGTAAGGAAAACATTACGTGAGATAGATTATATATGAGAAAGATTTAAAAAATGTACAATCCACTCCTATATAAATTAATTAAATACTTACACTTTCTAAGAAGTTATCGAATGTATAAATCGGATTGAAGTTGTTTGCGCGCATGTAGTGACGAGTAAATTAGTACTTACCGTTAAAGAATTAACGAACTATATAAGTGAAATAAATCAAGGGACAATTTATTTGAAATATCACTTATCGTACATAATTAAATGTCATTAATTATGAAATAATAACAATGTTCTCGTCTTTAGTAACAAATGGCTATTATTTGGTTTTATTATAGGTAATAATCAAATGTTATATAATAAATTTACCAATCGTTTGACTATGAAATATTGACATTTTAACTAATTCTTATAATAGTAATGAGAGAGCGAAGTAATTAATTGGTAATACGTTTCCTCGTTAAACCTCAAATGTTAAATTGGAATTTAGGAGTGACAAACTATAAATATTCAAGCCAGCCAGCCGTCAAACGATTTCCAAAGAAAGGAAAATCTGTCGCGGTAAATGTGAATTCTACTAATTATGCTTTGCACGCATACGTCAGTGTGTGTTAATCAGTTGTAACTAATGCTGTGGCTTGTACATCTCAATTCTCTCCCCCTCGTGTCCCTCTTCGTCATACTGCTGCACCCACCCCTCAGCCGTTCCTTTCCCCCACCTCCACTACCACAAGCACCAGCACCATCGCTCCGTCTCTCCATTCGGCTTTGGCGTTTGATTATCCAGCTATGGCTTACGAATGAGTAGGATTTGTTTACCGCATCGAATTCGCTGTTCGACGCGTCGGATAATGTCGATGCAGGCAGGAAGCTCTCGCCTCTTCAGCATACACCCGGGATTTCTGTGCGGGTATTCTAGTCATTTGCAAAATGTATCTACTAGATTTACTATGGTTGGAAATTGATTTGGAAAAATAAAATCCCCTTGTTAAATGCTTTGGTGGCATTTTATCTTTGAGTAGTCTTTTTTTTAAGGGCTGTACGAGTTGTAATTAAAAATTGTCCGTAGCATCGCATTAACTTTAGTCTTTTCTCGAATGTTCAATGCTTATGAACAATGCCTTCTTTTTACACTTTTATCATTAAAGAGTCATTTCAGCATAACGTATTATTGTTGATCAATGTTGCAAATTTTCTTTAAAAATTACTTATTTTTATCTATCAAATTGTTAAATAGAACATTATTCTTCGATTTATAATGGTGGATTTTTTGCCTTTTTTATATACCAAGTAGGTAAAGTAGGTAAAAAGTAATATTATATGTGTGTATATAATCTTTCGTTATTTATAATTGAAAAATATTTATTATAAATAATCGTTACACAATAAAAATTATAGTATGCCGTATGTAAATTTAAAAAGTCCATTTGCTTATTTTGCCAAGCAAAATGCATTCGTATTGATTTTAGTTTAAATTTTTCAAGGGATTAATAGATATGGAAATCGTTTACTGATTCTGTTCAATGCAGCAATTTTGTTCCATCAAAATTTTTTAAGTGAGTCAGACTGAAATATTAAAAGTAAAGGATTTCACATGAAAAGGTCAACGCAGTCACGGCTATATATTTATATGGTTTATTTATATCAATATGGATTTGAAGTCAATGCATTTATAAATCTTTTACAAGTATTTATAATTACGTTATTTAGTTTAAAATATTTTTCAAAATTGAATACTCATCGCATGAAATTAGTATGCATTATTAATCCTAGTACAAAACGGATATAAAAATCACCCTATGTATTAAGAAAAATATACAATTATACAAAACAAGATAATATTATTTATTTAATTAATTGTTGTCTCTAAAGTTGATTATACAAATTATTCTCTCGATATGTAAAATTATTTTTACGCAAAAAAAAAGAACATAGATAGATAATAACTTATCGGGTCTTTATTCGGGATTAAAGAAATTTCCAAAACCATCGATTGTCGTCATCGCCAGTCTCTTTAGATTTCAGATTCTTGTAAACACTTTGGAGGAGAATTTTCGTGTACTTGTTATATTTTGTTTTCAAACACCCTACAATGTTTATATGATCTTTGAGCAGTAACGTCGCTTGGAATTCTTCAAAAATCTTAAGCCTTGTTTCTTTCTGCGTCTCATGTAATATTCCAGTGCAGCAACGACGATGCCTTGTTGCCAGATAAGTAAGCTGCCGCGTGGATATATAAGGCAAACACGCGGCGAGTCTCACTCTCTTGCTGAACCTCTCTTGCTACGAATCTATGGCCGTGACCCGATCGCAGTAAACCCGACCAAAGTGAGAACCGATTTAATAATGAACCCTCTACCAGAAGAAGCCATGGCACGAGTCTCGGTCTGCCTCAGCAGGGTCACCCCTACGGAACGATCAAGCCTTCGGTTTTCCTGTGCGTATTCAACAGGCTTATAGTTTCATTCTGTATCAGTCGGTCAACAGTTATAAGTCATTACGTTATTCAGTGTTTCGGTTATATAACACAATGAAGCCATCCAAAGGGACATAAGTCTAATTGCCACGCGTGCCACACACACATACAAGTAGTCAAGGGTGCTGACTGCCTGAAGAGAAACTACACTGCCACAAATAAGCATAGTCTCCAGGTATGTTCACTTGTACACTCGTTTCAAGGCCACACGTCCTGCACAGGAGTGTGAGCATATTATCTTTGCTAGTCCTTACAACACTAGCAAAAGTCACGACATTGTCACCATTAAGGAGCAACCTCCTTGTGGTCTGTCTGTCTGTCTGTCTGTCTGTCTGTCTGTCTGTCTGTCTGTCTGTCTGTGTGTGTGTAGAATTGAAATGATTAATGTCATAAAAATTACATTAATTTAATTATGATTATTAGTATCGTTAATAAAAATCTTATTCGTAATAATCGCTAAAGATTATGAATTATTGGGTATAGTCAATTTTCAGAACGAGACGGACGTTCAATCAAGCATTTCATTGATATTTTCAAGTCGACTGCTTAAAGGCATTTTCTGCCAACGTAACTTTGTTCCGGCCCTTCATTTCTTTTATTCCAATCGATCAAATGAATGAAATGAATGTCGATAAAATATTGCACCCTTACACCTGCGATCCCATCCTCCTTTTCCATTGTCTTATGGTTGCAAAGATTTTCGCACCACCGCACATTTCCGTTCAGCCCTCAAGCGTGAAGAAAGAAAAACAGCAATTGGACGTTGTCAGATTATAAAATAGGATAAAGTTTTCTATGCATGTAGCTTTTGCGTATGACAACGATGACATGGGTTGGTAAAAGCTTCGAAAGCCGAAAGCGTGGGAAGCACAAATATATCGGAGATGTCCATTTTCCTTTGTTTATACATATGTAATTCCTTCGAATGAAATAGAGCATTACGCATCATTCTGATGTTTTAATTAAAATATTATGCAATTTTATGCAGTAGAGAAGTATAAATAATCAAGTGTGGATAAATTTAAGGTTAAAAATTTTTTTTACAATAGTTATTTATATAGGTTTGCGTATTATAATTTTTAAAGTAAAATTACGGAAAATCAAGACGACGTTCAAGCTTACTGTCAGTAAAAGCAATTTATTATCTATTCCTGGCAAGGAGCAAGAGAGTTTAGCGAGAGACTAAACCATCCTTCAGAAAAGGATATGCGGTGCTTGCAAGTAGTCTGGTGGACAATGGAGGGAAGGATGGGCTAATTTCGTCTGTTAATTTCTTTGGAGATCGATGACGCGCGATCCCACTTCCCAGTGTAAATGGCTGAGTGGAGCTAGAAGTGTGTGTACAAGAGAGAGAGAGGTATATATATATATATATATATATATATATATATATAAAGATAGGGCATAGGAACGGAGAGGAGAGGAGAGGAGACGAGAGGAGATGAGAGGAGAGGAGAGGAGTGAAGAGGAGAGAAGAGGAGTGGTGAGGAGAAGAGTGAAGAGGAGAGAAGAGGAGCGAAGAGGATTGGTGAGGAGAGGAGAGGGGAGGAGCGGAGGGCAGTTAGCGATAGTAGCAATGGTCGTGGTATCGTTGATCTAAAGTATTCAGTGTCAGTGTCTGTGGTTACCTCTGTGGTGGAGTGTGTTGGAGAGTCCTTTGTGCCCTTCTTTATTTCCTCGGGGAAAGCGGGGCCGCGCCAAACAGGTGGAACCTCCATACCTCGCTTCAGGGCTTTTCCAGAACAAAGCTTTAGCGTACTAACCAGGTGTGACCTCTTAATTTTTGTCTGTAGTCATTTTCTCCCTATCTCTTTCTCTTTCTCGTTCGCTCGTAGTTTTATCAACACCAATCTATAACTTGTATTCCCATTTTTACTAATGTTCGCCGAATGTCTGTCGTTGAATATAATGCCGTTTTTCAATCAAGTTGATCATTATTATCATACTCTATTAATAATTGCAGTGACGTATTTTTTATTTGAAATTTAAACGAAAATATCTGATGAAATCAAATAATAACCAATAGTGATAAGAGATTATGCTAATAACTATGTTAAATATCTACTAAGCTTTCTTAAGCTATAAATTATATACAATATGACGATAATTATTGTTGATTCAATTAATTCAATTAATTCGTACTATTGTTTAATCATTAATCCTCTACTTGATTAGCAAGAGTCGCGTCGGTTTATAGTTCATAGTTCAAAGCAAGTCGAATAACCGTATGGCATGGAGCTTCTACAAAACGTCCTTTAAAATGAAAATATTTTTATTCCATAGGCCTATTTACCTACTTACAATGACGTAATCTTTATCTGGCGAATTCCGACATTCACTCCGACCGACGGATGCTTCCATATAACAAAATAGTGATTAAAAAAAATTGTTTTTTAGTTTTAATTCCAGCAACTGTGGAGCAAATGTGACAACAGTTAATCGATAGTCACTTGACGGTTCAAATATTACGTTCGACAAGCAACGATCAGTTCACATCGTACATATGCCGTACAAGTATTAGCACAACCCTCGGGGTAATCCCAGTAGTTTACCGAGATTATGACGAGTACGACATGCCTTAATGTCCTGCAACACACTTCGTATCTATCGTATATCGATCGAGATGCCTGAATCAATAAAGCATGATTGACATAATTCTAAATCCATCATCCTTTGTGAAACAATTGCTGGAATGAATTTGGAAACTCTAATATTCCGTTCTTACAAAATCCTTCCCTATTCTGTCGAAATACATCGAGTCTCATTTAGTTTTTAATGAAAATATTCGATAAATATTCATTAGCTAGTAGTAATATAGTGTAACAAAAATCTTTTTAATCGAGCAAAATATAGACGAATTACTTTTCTCAAACAACTTTTATTAGATCCATATAAATTGCCAAGCTTTAAATAGGTTAAACGATTTTATTTCAAGAATAAAGTAATCTACTGTATTCGAATGAATGAAAGCAACGTAGTTTTTATTATAAGTTTTTAAATTATAAAACTTTATAATTTGTAAAATATATCATATAATCTTTGTAGTCGATTTAATATTCATCACATATCAATATTCATCCACATAAAAATATATTTCTAAAATATTAAGTTTTTATATATAAATTTAATTGAAATTACTTCATTAGTATTTTCATTAATTTTAAATAAATAATATTTATCTATAATATATTTTATCCATTATAATCTCTATTATGGTAATATTTTTAATTTGTTTTCAAGGATAGAAAATATAATATATTCATAAAAACTTTAGCTTTAAAAATATATTGAAAATCATTGATATTTTAAATAATTCATAAATGTTTTAATATTATGGATATAATTTATATGTCGACCCGTTTGTTACAATTATTTCCATTTATGTAGTCAAATGAAGACGAAGATACGTATTTTAAGCAACAATTTAAAAAATGAATGAATTATTTACACAGTGTATGTTAAAGTGAAAAATCAAATTTTGAATAACTGCATTGCATAACAAATGTTTATTTTATAAGAATTTTACTTGCTAAATATGTATTAAGTTGCATTTTCACAGACCTTGGATTTCATTAGAATCATTATTACATTATTACAATCATAAATAATTGCAAAATTTTATTAATTTTTCGGTTCCATTAAAATTATTTTTAATAACTTTTATTAAATAAAAAAAGCATGTGTATATGCGCGCACGCACACGCAAAGACACACAATATAATACAATTTTTGATTAATTGCTTTCACTAAAAATGTACTTTTACAATAATGTTAGGTGATCCTGTAGAAGCTACTGCAAATGCATAATTTAAATTCTAAAAGCTCTTTAACGTAGCGCTACAACTACTGTGGAAGTCATAAATTCTGTATTAAAAAAAAAAAGATTTCGGTTCATTATTTTATTTTATTATTGTTTTAGAAATATTTTTCTATAATTAAAATTTTAACCGCTTTTCATTTATTAATTTTTTTCAACTCACAAATTAAGAGCAAAAGACTTTAATTATTTTAATTTTACATTTTTTAATGTACTGCAATAAGATTTCATTTCCCTTAAATTTTAAAATAAACAGAAACATTTCTATAATATAGAATTGAAAATAATAATACATATGCATATGTAAATAATGGTTTGCTAAAATCGTAGCGGAACTTCTCGTTGAAATAGATTTACTATTCGCGGAAAGGTACATTGTTTCTACAACTACATACTTATTGTTTTCCTCTATTTTTCAGTTTCTACAAGCAAGAACTTGATTGCATGCTACTAAGGAAGAATCCCACTTACTTGTCCGTTGCTCGTAAACATTGAGTCATTGATAATAGCAAAGCCTACAAACTATAGCTTGTAATATGTGTATATAAGCGTTTGACTGTTGATGCTTCTACTTACCTCTGTATTAATCTATAAAATTAGTTTAATACTAAATTAAATTATAAGAGGCAATAATAATTCCACATTGGTATTAAAGTGCAAGAATTTAAAATAATTAATGCTTCGACACTAAAATTTTTAATTCTTAATTTAAATCAGTTGCTTTCCTATTTCATGATAGATGCCCAATAATATAAAAACAAATATATAATATATTTAAATTGGATATTATTTTTCATGAAATTGAAATTAAAATTAACGCGTGTTATCCGCAAGAAATACTTTAATGTAAAAGAAATTTATAATTGATGTAAATTAGTAAATTATATAGAAGTAGTTTGGAATGTATAAGAACATTTTTAATTCGATGCAATATAAAGTTTTTTTTTTATATTAGCTTGTCGATTTTATGTATAAAACGAGATCTGAACTGAATATTAAATACATAACGGTAAATTTCATAAATTTAACATTACTTTAGAGTGAAGATCTATTGCATTTACTATTACTTAATTTATTGCACTATAAAGTAATTTTCACTATTATTTTTAATTATATTTTTGAAGTATTAAATATTCATAATCTTCTCCAATCTTGAAAGAAAAATATTCATTCAGTTGCTTGTAGAAGTCGTATTGCAAAATTTATTATATATTTTAATTTATAATAGAACAGGATAATATAATGGCAGTTTTATTATTATGTCACTGCTAGAAAATTAAAAGTACTCGTCCGCTGGCGAATAAACTTAAATTTGCAACATTTTAAATTTACTTCATCTCAATATTTTATATGCAGTTTATTTTAATGTAATGGGGTTACGATTCAAAAGAAAAAAACAAAAGCACACAAAAATCTACAATAAAAGCTTGAGAAAAATAAGTCTTATCATCGCTAACAGCTAAGTTAATTAAATAAATGAAACAGCAGCATAAATTCTTACACTGAAAAAATTAAAAATTCTTTATGAGTTCATGAACTCTCGTTTGATCATAATACTTGTGTAAACAATAAGTGTTATGAACAAATTACGATTGATGATCCAAATTTCTGTGTTAATAAGATACCGAGTTGATTCATCCACTAAAGCAAAAGAAATATGAAATATAATTATTTTAGATAAAAAAAAATGTAGAAAGTATCATTCTCTATATATTTTTTAGCTTTTTTCTCTATATATTATTATATTTGAAAAAAAAAATTCAGACAAAGTATATATATCCTTTATTGTACTATATTCTACTAATATGTACTTTAATAGGTATATATCTTGTAAATTATGAAATACTTTAGGACTTTTTTTAATTGACAATAAATTTTAATATCCAATAGAACATTATTAAGTATCTTAAGCGAAATAATAACTGCATATTCATTATAATAGTTACGATTATAAGTAAAATGTCGTCCGCATTCGTCTGAAATATCGTAAATAAGAAACGCATTGTTAGGTTTGAAATTTTTGACAACTTTCGCTCTATCTGCACGTGTAAATTAAGATATCGATTTTTCGTAAATTAGTCAATCGAGTCGAAGATTCAAATTTTCAATCAAAATCTCGGATCATTTTCCACGGGCTTCCCCAACGAAATTTTCACGTTTTTTAAGCTCCTGTCCTCTGTTTTTTAAATCTATATTTTTACTATTCTGAAATTATTAATCAATTATAATGTGTAGATAAAATTAACATATTAAAGATAATTATATTTATAATCAAAAAGCTGATGATTTAAATTTATCTTACTTAAATAAACTACCTATAAGCGAATTAACTAACAAATATTAGATATAAATAAAGAAATATAATATAATGTAAATATTTTTTGATTAATCGTTTATGTTGACTATATTAAAATAATATACTAATCGTGTATTATAATTGAGAAGTATGTAATTTCAAAGGAGAATACATTGTAGAGGAATTTTTAAATAAATTTACTTTTTTTTTATTTTAATTGAAAAATAAGATTGCTTACTAATACGATAATCCATATGGTAAGATTTTCATAATTTCACTAAATTTAACAGCATAACAGTTTTATAATTAAATATGTCAATATTCGTTCTAAAGCCGATTACTTTGGCTAGAAGTGAAATTCCCAATTAGAAATAATATTAAACAGCATATAATCACTTAATTACATTGTTTTTTTTCCAGATTAAATCTTTATTACAATATTATATATTTAATTGCATTATCGATACATCTGCATCATACATGTATATTTTAATAAATTAACAATATGTTACTCATTATATATATATATATATATATATATATATATATATATATAATCTTTATTAGACACATGTAAAATATAAAACTAATTATAAATCAACTGTCGCGTCATTTTATTATATTAAATTGTACAGATGCGACGTCAGATATACATTCGTTTGAAATGCAAATACTTTTCACTATCGTATTTCTCTTACAATATAAGACTTTAAATACTTTAGAAAATAAAATAGCTACGATGATAATATTTTTTATTTTATTTTTTTCAGTCTTCACATTTTTGTGAACTCTTGAAGAAAAGCACTTTGGCCTTTGTATTATTGAAAATTCTATTTCTTTATCTCTAAAAAATTTCCTTTTTCTCTTCTTAACTCTTCTAAACTTTCTTTTTTTTTCACTTTATAAAGAACCATCGACTCTATCTTAAAAGTATTCTATTCTTTTTGTCGACGACAATAACAATTTGAAATTTCTTTTAGTTTTACATCATTTAGTTATAAAATAATATTATAAAATAAATTATTCGATTCATAATGATGGCAAAAGTTATATAAACATTATAAATTAATATCTATAATGAGAGTGACTGTTGTTACATTCCTTTTGGTTTAATAATTCTAACGATCTTTCCTTTAATTCATAAATATTTCCAATGAACGCGATATAAACTCTATAATACTCTATAATCTATACAAATGCATCTATTAACTGTTATGCGCAACATTTAATACAAAATATGATACAATGATATATGCATTATCATTTATTCCGTTTTATTCGTATGTATGATTTGTGCATCTTAGAATACTATTACAATGAGCTAATCAATATTCAATATTGATTGACTCAGTTTTGAATAACTCAGTTGTTGTTCCTTACAAAATCAACAACAAATCATAGTCACCAAGAAGCATATTGTGTAGTGAAACAACCATCGCAAGAAACGTTACAAGCAACCGTATCTTTGTAATTACACGTGGGATACATCCAACGCAAAAAAGTAATGAAATAATATAAATAAAATGTAAATAAACTATAATTATCGAAGACGCACTATATTTTCTACAGCCCTTCCACTTACCTCCTTCCCAAGCTTTTGCTAGGGCGGGCGACAAATATTATTAGCTATTGTGAATCATTGGCAGTTCGTGCCAGGAAAACTACAATTTCTAACAAATATCATAACATTTATGTTAAAATTATTAAACAGCGTTTGTTATTGTTATATAAAACGTCGATGAAGTAATTTCTGTTCCAAATATATTACATAACTTTTAGATTATATTTGAATATTAGCAAATGGATTATTTGCAACTTATTATGCATGAAACCTCCTCTAGAATTAATGTTGAACAAAAATTTTAATGCGAGTTAAACTTGTATTGAATATCATTTTTTCGAAATTCGAGATTAATTTCGAATTAGTTAATAAATGAAAATATTGCTATTATTAAGTTCTGAGTTCATGTTCTTTGGTTTTTTTGAAATTAAAAATGTAAACATCCTATTAACCTATTAACGTTACAACATTTAAAAACAAGTCGAATATCAATATAATAATTCAAATTTTAGTACTTGTTATTATTATCGAAGTACATTTTCATGCTTTCTTATTTGTAAAGCAATTTGTAAAAATCAATAAATACATCTATCTATTATAATGAATAAATTACCATTAAAAATGTGACTCTGTTGATTGATCCTATGAAAACAACTGTAGAAAATATTCCGATTGAAATGTGCGCAAGAGGTGAATGAAGACTAATTGTCGCTAAGTAAAATTGACAGAAAAGTAGGGAAAAAGTAATAGCGGGAAGAACGAAGACAGACGTACTGACATTACACAGTCTTCAGTTCTCTGTTCAAATGAGGCTACGAATGGCTGAGAGAGAAAAGTAGCAATGGAACACTCCGAAATATCCATTTATCACCAACGCACAGCGCACGCGCCAGTAGAACTTTATCCAGCCCGATCAATCAATGTTCCATTTAATGGAAAAATCTTAGCCGCCTAATTTGTCGTGTTCTACTGGTAAAACGCCACTCGTAGATGTTTAATGTTCAGATTCAGTAAAACATTTATAATGGATAATCATAAAACTTATTCCTTTCTCTAAAAGCTCCCGAGAAAGTCAATGGGGCCAAGCATTGAGAATTTCACAGAAGAAAACATCGTTTAAGATATATTGGCCAGCGTAATATAACGCGTAACGGCGAGAAACAAAAGCTATCGAACAAGCCAATGAGCTTTGTATGAAGAAAGCAAATGAAACGAAAGAACTTTCTAAAGGAATGTATAATGAAAATTTCACTCAAGAAATGCCGTTCTTAATGAATAAAACTTTAAAAATTAATCAATTAATCATTAAAATCAATGTTAAACGTAATGTTCGGAATTGGCGCTTTTTTTTCAAGAATTTAGCCTCTCGGAAATTAATAAGTCTTCTAGCTCTCGAATTTTTGTAGACATTTGATTATCGGAATTCACGAAACTTCTAAAGCTTCGCTTTCCTGGAGTTCTTCAAACTTATGCAACTTTATTCTCGAACGTGCTGCAATGTTTACTTCGGTGTTTATCTGCATGTATCCGCATAACAACACCTATGCATTGCTACCAGCTAAAGTAAACTGCCGCGTCGGATATTTAAGGCAAGGACGGCACGAGACGAGGCAGTCGATTTTCAGTCATTGATGCAGTCAGTCGGTCAGTCGTGCTATTCTTCCATGAAGGGCCAGTCAGCCACTAAACTACTCACCACACACTCTTAAGGTACGGCCATCATAGAAGCAAGACCCGTCAATTCTCCTGTACTGCAAGATAAGGGTTTGCTGCTATCTCCCTCATATCAAGAAAATGCCAGACTACAACCAACATAATAAGGCATACTCATATCAAGCTGAATCTTGCAAAATCAGCAACAAATCATCACCATGAACAAGGAGCATCGCGATGGTGAACCATTTATCACAGTATCAGGTCGAGGCTACTGTATCACTAGGAGTAAACAAAATCTGTGCATAATCATTGCTAATCCTTACAAGTTTAGCTTAACGCTATTATTAATAGCACAAAACATACTCACTAATAAGGAGTGTAACAACTCGGTTATCGATCCTTAAAAGATTAGCATGACACCGTTGTTTTAGCCGATATTTACATAACAATATTTTTACAGAAAAAGTCGTATGAAGGAGCTACTTTCCCAATATAAAAATATATAAGATATTTTGAATGAAAAGATTTTATTTATATTTATTGGAATTTTCAACAATCGTATTAGATAGACATTTCTTCTACTATAAGCATGTGGATAAATAAAAGATTAAATAAGAATTTTTAAATATAATAGTGATTATAGACAATGATTATTAGTTGCTGATTGAATTTATGAGATTATTACTTGATCAACTGCAAGTTTATCAATTAGAATTTTCACGTAAAGCTTTTACTTCCTGAAAAACAAGGTTAATATATATATATATATATATATATATATATATACATATAAGAAAGCTATGCGAATCAATTAAAAAAATATTTTATATTTACTATAATTAGAAAATTAATAGTTGGTTAAAAAAAAAATTAAAATAATCAAAGAAATCAGATAATAAAATAATATATTTTAAAATATTAATATTGAATTGATTATTCATACTTAAATTCCTCTTAAAAATTAAACTTTCTTTTCTTTTCTTTTTTTCTTTTACAGAATGAAAAGAAAAAAAATTTTCATGATATAATTTAATTTTATTCAGATACAACTATAATTCAATATGCTAAATAACAATGTCCATTCTGAATTTATCAATAATCTATTCCATCAAACACTGCTTTCTCTTAATAAAACAAACTACGAAATAGAATATTAATAATAAAGCAAATTAAATGTGAAATTTGAGATTATTTTTTAAACCTAAATTTTAAAATTATTATATTCCAAAATTGCGCGCATACAAGTGTCTTTATTGAAATAATATAATCAACTGGAATGATATAACTATAGGAGTTGAAGTATTTTTTTTTTTAATTTAAAAGTAAATTTTATTAATACTATGCATAATTTATCGATTTTTCTTGACTTTTGTGCACAGTTAATTTCTAGATAAGCAGGGGACAATACCGGGCTTTTAAGCTTGAAATTATTTATATTAATCCATATTACAATTATATGTTTTAAAATCTGACGTAATAAAATATTCGTCATTTAAGACGCCAATGTTCCATTTTCATTATCTTTTCGAAAATGTTTGATTTTAGAAAACAAGATCCTCGGAGCTTGCCCCAGTGTTGCGGACATTTTCGAACATTTGGTCCTTCTAGCCGGATAGTGGAATGTAGTGCAGCGCATCTCACCAGAGCCGTGCACACGTGCAACTACGAAAATCCAACATTTGCATCTTCATCGCCGCATACCATGCAACATGTGACACTACACTAAGGAGAATCTCATGTGCGTAACACCCGGGCAAGCTCGGTAAGTCTTATTGCTCGAAAGCTTTCATATTCCCTTAATGGGCATATCGCGCAACGGCGAGTCTATGTGTGTCAGCAGGGAACGAGGAAAAACGCAACTGTACGTCTTGGCTGAATGTAATCGGAAATCCCGGTTACTCTCCCCATGCACATGAATATCCCCGACTTTTCATGCATAGCCGATGAAGCGAACCCTGACCAATATGATGGTTCATGGTCCAGAAGTTGGCTTTAGTCGAAGCTATCACGAGTATCACTCGCTGACCATTTCCCGGATTCTGGACGAACCGCGCATCCTGGTTGTCAATATACACCTGTAGCAGACCTATTGGCAGGGTAACATTGGTATTCACATAACTAAGTTATATGTCCACCGCACTACACGGAATTATCATGATGTCATCACCGCAATCAACGTGGATCGTAATCCGATCACCTAAATTATGTTCGACGATTGATGTACCAAAATTCTTGGATTACGGTGACCTACGCAACAGGACACATTTCTACATCTGTGCAAGATGATAATATTACTACAATATGCCTCCTTTCATTTGAAGTGGCTAAGATATTTGATCCATTAGGTTTCTTTTCACTTGTCCTGATGAAATAAACATATTCATGCAGGTGCTGTGGTTACACAAGCGAGATACTGCCATCGTAGTTTTCGTCACAATGGCTTATCATCGGAAACGATCTCGCCAACTTAACCGAGATATCGGTTAACTTACCGTGATGGGTTTTTTGATGCATCGCAATTAGCTACGTCCGCAGTCATATATGCTCCAAAACTAGGGTTGCACCCTTTAAACAAATAACCATATCAAGATTGAACCTAGCCGCAGTATTACTCTTATTAAAACTAATGCATTGGGTATTAACCTTACTGAAGTCGGTTGTAAAAGCAACATATGTGTGGACAGATTCATGGGTGACACTCACGTCGATAAAATTTCATTCATCAAGATGGAAGAAATTTGCGAGAAACAGGGTTTTAATTATTCAGGATTTCACTCCAGATGCTTACTAGAGATACGTTCCTGGCACATACAACCAAGCGGTACTATACTACCCAGCAGTACATGCGTGTAATGGCGTAGTTTTCGTGTTGATGGTTGGCCCGTGAGGTGGTGGTGAGCCGAATACGAATATTTTACGAGTTGGTTGGAGATGGTCTGCGTTTGTTGGAGATAAATTCTGTGCAACTGATATTGATTTGTAGAACGGTGATCCGATCTTGATGACTGCTTGATTGAACTAGTAAAAGGACGAGAGCGTCAAGTGCGTCTCCTTAAATATCATCCTACATGCTTACGATTCCAGTGAATTCTAGATTGCTCTTGTCATGCTGGTGACGTCACTAGAATGTAGTCACCAGGATGTATTTTTTGTACTCGAGCGAGTGGCCATTTGCTTGGAGGTAGTCTTTCATCTGTAATGAGCACAATAGAACCTTCCTTGATGTCATTCTGTGGGTGGTGCCACTTTGAGATGGATTGCTGTCGTTGTAGATAGTGAGTCGACCAGAGAGACCAGAACTGTTGTACGCGTTGCTGAATGAATTGCCAGCGGGACAGTCTTGACATATGTACTTTCTTTAATGACGGCTCAGGAATTGCAGTGAGCGGACCTCCTGTTAAAAAATGTCCAGGTGTGAGTGCGGTCGTGTCTTCTGGATCGTCACTTAATGATTCTAAGGGTCTGGAATTAAGAATGGCTTCGATTTGTGCCAGCAACGTCGTAAGCTCTTCGAATGTAAGCAAAGTTTCTCTTAAGGTGCGTCGCAGATGGTGTTTTACTGATTTTACTGCTGCTTCCCACTTGCCTCCCATGTGGGGTGCCGCGGGTGGATTGAATTCCCAATGGGTGCTGTCTTGCGCTATCGTACGGTTGATTTGTTTTTGTTCTTGGGTACCTTGTATGAATTGCTTCTTTAA
>NW_011948416.1:7492988-7680363 GCF_000503995.2 Ceratosolen solmsi marchali | reverse complement strand
CCTCATGGCGCGTTGCGCTTAAATGTGCATGCGGCGTCTTCAGCGCCGGCAACAGTGTCGATGCGCGTCCCTTCCAGAAATTTTCCTTTGGCGTGAGAAAACGAAGCTTCTAGAAGTTTCGAAGGCATCCCTTTTTTTTGTGAGTGCTGGCAGTAAATTATATTTCAAATCGTAAACTTGCTCGGTCTTGCCGAGTTTTGTTTGTAAACATTTTTCTCGAGTACCCGCCTCGGTCCGCACGTGCGGATCAGCCTAGGCGCACATGTGGTCAGTCTAGGCGCACATGCGGTACGCCGGACTGCGTATATGACCTTTCTTTTGTTTGAAATTCATGGGACTGCTTCAATCCCGAACAGAGCCATTCCTAATAGGGATCCTTTCTATGATTTTCATCGCTTTTCCTGTAAGTGAATTTTTGATGTATTGTAATTTTTGTAAGTCACTGAACGAACCTGTTATTGTTCAAAATAATGGATTGAATCAAATCTCGGATCATAGGCCATGCTAAGTAGTCGCCAGCAAAGATGGGTAGTGAAAAGTCTGACAAGTAGGCTGGTTTTCTGATTGTGGTAACGCTTTCAGTGGGTCGCTTCGACGCCCCGAATGTGTTTTGCGTTGTCTCCTTTATATACCGTTGCAGTCTATCTAGTGCTTCATGTACGTCGTTGTAAGTAGTAAATTCTTCTCCCGATGCATCCTTTTCAAAGTATTCATTAGAAGACAGGGATGCAGGCCAGGCTATTTCTAAATACGCGTGCTCCTTCATGAATGCTTCGTCAACTCGTTTTCTTATACCTTGAATTTCTTCGTCGGACATTGTCTCTGGAGGAACTGGGAGCCTTTTCCCAATTTTCTTCATCACAGTAACGCGACTCCATTGTGTCTTGGATTTGTGTGGATGAATTCGTTGGTTTGCAATGCTGGCGTGGTGCTGCGAGTTGTTCGGGTGTCCGCTTCAGCGGAGCTTGTTGACGCGTTTTTTTTTCCGGGTCGTTCCGGGCATAGTTTTTCTGTTGAGTCAATGTCCTTGTTTAAGAGTTGACGGTCGGCGACGAGGCGGAGCAGATGTCAGTATTTGTAGCTGTTGATAACGATAGTTTTGAAACAATAAAGTTTTTAATCATGGTTTCTTAGATAAATGACACGTCCTTCCATGCATTAACACCGAGGTAATGCATTGGCTCTACTATCCGGCTCGAAGGACCAAATGTTTGGAATTCCAGCCACCAGTATGATCGCAGATCACGGTGGATGGATTAGACCGTACCATCGATTTAATGGTGATGAGGGGGAGGATGAGTGAGAGGTTAATTCATCAACTCAGAGTAAACATAATTGGTTTTAGTGATCTTTATTTAAGTAGTTGTTACAGTGTTGTTGGTGTTTTTAATTATGGTGAGAATTGTTGATTGTAGTGACTAGGCAGTTGATATTAAGTCGAAACATCGTCTGGGAGTGCAAGCCTCGTATGGTATCTCGGGAGTACTAATTACGGGTTCTAACTTATAAATCAACGGAGCCTTTCTTATTCAACAGTTGTATGTTGTGTGAGTCACGCTTGAATTATACTGGGCATTATCCGGCTCGCGGATGCTTAGACGTAGTAAGCGAGATTCGGCTCGCGACTAATTAGACGTTTGACTCGACGTTAGATTTGACTGAGTGATATTCGGTTCGTGGAGGTGGTGGGGCTTATTACGAATAGTTGCCGCCCTCTTTTCTTGTTTGATCAGAACCATTTTGTTGTGGCGTGACCGGCAATGTCTCGCACTGATAATGAGATTTAGGCCGGGGTCTACTGTTTAGGATCGACGCCCTCTTTAGCGGTCTGATAAGAATCAAGTCGGAGGGCTACATTGATAAGGTAGACGTAGGCCTCGAACGGTCACAGGTAATAGGCGAGGGTTCACGACAAGTGTTAGTAATATACTGGAGATGCCAGTCTATGTCGTCGTCCTCAATGCGGTCTGACTAGCGTCACGTTGCGAAGGACGTACCGATAGTTGGCCAGCAAATGATAATAATAATAGTCTACTCAATGTAAATAATGAGTATACCTTGCGTGAGTAGTATACCTTGTGTATTCCTTGTTGGATGGTTCAAACCTGAACATTTCGCCCGCCATCAGCCTATAGTCGATGATTCCCGTTATTGTATAGGTAGGACTACGAGTTTGTGAATTGCCATTACCATCGTGGTGGTTGCCGTCTTCAATGTTATTACTCTGGTGAGAACGTCTCCGTCTGGATGAATTTCAATAACTCTGGCGAGTGGCCACTTGCAAGCGGATAATCGTTCGTTTGTTACAATCACCAGTGAGCCCACGTGGATGTGATTTCGTGGGTGGTGCCATTTTGAAATTGTCAGTTGTTGTTGCAAGTTTCCGTTTTGACCACTGTGACCAGAATTGTTGTACGCTTTGTTGTATGAAGTTCCAACGGGTTGATCTTGAAATAGACAATTATCTTGGCGATGGTTCTGGGATTGTGACGGGTGAGCTTTCCATTAAGAAGTGCCCGGATGTTAGGGCAGAGATGTCTTTGGGATCATCGCTTATGGGTTCGAGTGGTGCGGAATTAATGATGGCTTCGATCTGGGTAAGTAGAGTTGTGATATTTTCGAGGCTAGAGGCTCTGTAGCCTGCCCCCGAGTCTTATGATTCCTTGTGAGTCTATGAAGGCGGTCAAGCGATGAAACGATGAGTCGTTGTAAATGAAAATGTGTCGGCATGTGGGTTCCATTTTATCCGATCGTCAAAATTGATTGAAGCCTCTCGATTTTGATTCTCCTCAATGGCTGCGAGGACTTCCCGTCTGGTTGAGTGCCATTTTGCTAGTGTGACTCCGGCCGCCATGCACAGATTCTTTAATTGAATTGCAGTTTCAATCAACTGGCGTTGAAGGGGAGACAGATATGATGCTGAGATGACCTGTCCATAGATGTCTGCTCCGAGCATATTGTCCACTGGTCTTGAGATATGGTATTGTGCATATAAAATCAATAGTACTGCAATAAAATCTTCCGTTATGTAGTCGCTGACTGCTTCCAGATGGACAGCATATGTGGCGAAACATGCAAAAACGCAAATTCATGCGTTGTGGGATTTTTTACTAAGGGGCCAGCACAGTCAACATACAGCACTGTATGGGTGAAAAGTCGTGATGTTGTGACTCGAAGAAGACTCCACCCGTCCCCTTGTCGCGTACATATTACACATCATAATGTGTGAGATTTCACTCAAGACCTTCCAGCAAGAATCCAATCTGTTGATGGGTGTATGCCAGTGTGAGTTGGGTTTGAGCAATGATAAGAATTGATAAGTATTAATGTCGTGGCAGGATAGCAGGATACTTGTTTTCTTATTGTCAATAGCGCTCTCATTAGTTTTCCTCCAACTCTTATAATTCCTTGAGTATCGATGTATGCGGTCAGGCGGTGAAATCGGCAATCGATTTGCCTGAGACTACAGGATCTTGAGTTCGTGAGAAAAGTAGGCAACTCGAGTTGCCATTCTCCAAAAAATCCTTAAATTTTCGAAATCTCTTTGGGATATTTGGTTTATTGGAGACGATTCATGATTTCTCCTCAAACGTGCAATAAATCAGATATATAGAGCTGTTAACCTCGATAACTTTTTCAGAGTCGAATACTTGTAAATAATGTCCCAGTGATAAATGTCGTCTCTATGCGTTGGCTGCGTTGCTCCCGAGTCTCGCGAGGGTAAACATAGTGGACCAGTCTACCATAATAAATGATCTTGAAGTTCGTTGAGTTCGTTCCGTGTAATGCGGTTACCCTGCCAATAGGTCTGCTACAGGTGTATATTGACAACCAGGATGCGCGGTTCGTCCAGAATCCGGGAAATGGTCAGCGAGTGATACTCGTGATAGCTTCGACTAAAGCCAACTTCTGGACCATGAACCATCATATTGGTCAGGGTTCGCTTCATCGGCTATGCATGAAAAGTCGGGGATATTCATGTGCATGGGGAGAGTAACCGGGATTTCCGATTACATTCAGCCAAGACGTACAGTTGCGTTTTTCCTCGTTCCCTGCTGACACACATAGACTCGCCGTTGCGCGATATGCCCATTAAGGGAATATGAAAGCTTTCGAGCAATAAGACTTACCGAGCTTGCCCGGGTGTTGCGCACATGGCGAATATTGTAGAAAGAAGAAGCGCACATGAGATTCTCCTTAGCATACTGCAGCATATATCGTCATATTAGATACAGATAACAATTAGATTATTAGACATGATTAGTTGTAAATACGTTTTTTTTTTTTTTTTGGAAATAAGTATCGTTAAAAAGATTTATAATTGTTAAATATCTATTAAATATTGTTGATTAACACTAATGATACTTTATGGCTAATAGTCGGAGTATTGAAAAATCTTGAAGATTGTATTGATGACATGTCGATTGAATTTATTATTAAATTTGTTGTTAAATTATTAAGTTCAGGAAACCTATTTTATTATACAATGTTATTTATATAAACTTATGTAATCTATTAAGTAAATATAAATTAAAAAAAAATCTCTTGGAGAATTAATTGTACACGAATGGTACAATTTATCGCTTGAAAAAATGCAAAGGTAATTCATATCCTTTTAATCAAATATAAAATAATTAATTAGATAGTAATTAAACCACGTGTAATATGTTATTGATATATTTCGTTTTTTGCTTAAAATAAAAATGTAGGATCCTTAATTTATTCGATATAAAATCTCTTATTATATTTATCAGCTTAATGCTGAAGAATAATCTACACTTTGCTTGAAATTAAAGTCTTTACAAGCTACGAAAATGTACATTTAATATATTTTAGATAATGAAAGTTTAAAGAAAACAATGCATAATCTTTAATTTGCAAAGAGCAAGTATATATATATATATATATATATATATTTATTTATTCAAAGAATAAAACGTGTTACCTTAAGTATGTTAAATATTTGTATATGTTCGCATCGACGTTACACCGAAGCAATAAAATTCTAACTTTATTGCCCATTTATTTTGGCAATTTCAATCACTGTAATGGCTGGGCGTTAGTCTCGACTTTTTTTGAACATTTACATAATTTGCATAGCATTCCTCGATATAAATGCTAAGTGAGAAATACGGAGAATAAGAGACAAGGGGCGAGACTGAAAGTTAGGAAAAACAAGAGAAGCGTTACTTTGAGCAACTCGAAGCACCTGTTTTGCCTCCCATAAGTCAATCATTTCCTCATTGGCGATGATTACGTTGTATTCGGTAACTAATGGATTTTCGCACGACTGGTCAACAAATGATAAAGTTACAGCAGTTAAGAGACTAGTCACTATTGCTGCGCGGTAACCCTTTTTACGAAGTATTCGTTTGACAAAGGAAACTAAGGGGCGAGGGGAGAGGAGCAGCCTTATATTTAGCAGTAATAGGATTATTTTGCTATATTTATAGTTTTGTCCAATTGTGGGGGATAAGAGTCGTATTTATGGGATTCCAATGCAAACTCTCGACACTTTGATCGATTTAAAAAATAATGGGCTGTATTATGCGCGCGTATTGGTAAATGTAAATTAATATGACACTCATTATCGCAGCGCTTTCTTTCGATAAAGAGCCGTTATTTTAAAATCTTCAATTGAAATGGAAACCTTCTTTTAATTTTAATACAAGAATTCTGTCACAATACAAGTGTTTTTGTTACATTGTTTTTCTGTTTTGTCTTTTGAAAATAAAATTATAAAATATAAATATTCTTCTATAGACAATATCCGTGGGAAAACTTTTATAAAAGCAATTATTACAACGCAACTTAATTTTTCACTATAATATGCCGGGAAATTTTACATATAAATATTTGAATATCACATACGTATTAAAAGATAAAAAGATTTTATAATAATTCAAAATGCTTATAGTCTCACTTTAATCATAGTTGTATAATTTATTTTCAAATCTTCCTTACTTTCTCTGCCATTGCTTTGCACATTCGAGTTTTAATTATTCAATTTCATACATTTTAATAATAATAATTTAATGAAAGAATAATATGACCTTTTATAGTTTTTGTAGTTCTTATGAGAACTCGGAAACCTTGTGAATTTTAATAAACTTTATTTATAAAATTTGAAGTATGCGTAAACATTTTTATTTCCATAAATACTATTTTATTTATGTTCTTTGTTTTTCTTTTATTCGTTATATTTAGTGACAATAACGTAATCGTAATAACGTAACAGAATTTTCAATAACTGTGCAACCTTTTTGATTTGGTACTCAGTTTGTTTATTTTCTTAATTCTGTGAGCTCTAGCTATTTTTGCCCTCAATGAAATTCCATTTTATACTTTTATTTTCATTGCGACTTGAGTGATTTCTTTCGTTCAATAATTGTTTTAGATAGTTTTAGATAGTTGAAATTTTATCTTTTCAGTTACTTAATTGTTGAAATTTCATTTTAAATATGTTTGAAAGAATTTTCGTACGCATCTTTATTGTTCTTACATTAATGTTAAATCGCCAATGTTACATATTTAAATATATACAATTAATCTTCATTAAACTAGCTACTATTTATTATAATATTATGTTAAAATAAATAAAACAAAATCTATTAAATTGCTTCTATTCTTACATACTGTTTTTATGAATATGAGAGATGTTAATTTCAATATGACTAATTGAATATCCAAAAAGACGTACATCACGGCATTATATCCGAGTAAATTAATAAAATACTATTAATTTTTATCCGTTGAATTAACTTGCAAATAAATTATTCTTTCGTGATGTTTGTGCAGTAGTATAAGATCGAAGATAAATGAAATGGTATTGCATAAGACAGGAATATTTTTAAAGCTTGAGTTCATAAATTTGCACATGCTCAATAATGATAATAAATTGTAAGTAAATTTATTAAACATTAAATAAAAAAATGCTAAATTGTCATAATCAGAAAGCGTTTCAACGAATGTGAAAAAGTAAAATTATTAATTTTAAAATAGATAGAATTCATCCGGCCGTTGAAACGGATTAATTTTACTGTTTCAAAATGGCAGTCATATAATAATTATTAAGATAACATTGTAATTATCCAGTATTATATATTTTCGACAATTACAATATATTGTTAATTAATTTTCTAATGTAAAGCATGCACTCGTTAGAATATTTATAATTGCAAAAACATTAAATAGATCATTTTTACTATACTGAAATATTAATTTTTATCATTTTTGTTATCAAGTATACGATAGATAGTCGACTATTTTATCATGATAATTTCGATTATATAAAAATTTTATAAAACTACTATTAAATTATATTTCAATGTTTCTAACTTATTTACGTATAGAATAAGCTATTCAGTATATCCTTAAGCTATTTGGAATTTATTATTCAATAACTAACAATATATTTATTAATATATACATTTAAAAGAATCACTCAAGATAATACACATTTTATAATAAATTTTTCAATTATATCTTATTATAATTACGGAATATTTTTAAGTGCTATTAATTAATCAGTAATTATTAATTAATAAGATCATTTTATTAAGAACGATTTGTTTGTAAAATAACTATTGAGAATAATTAGTCGTGTAAATAAAGTTAATGTTTATTTCATTTCATTTACTTGAATATTAATGAGAATTGAAATCTGTAGAATTTGAAGGAATTGGAATAGATGGATTTAAAAATGGCATAATACGTATAAACAAACTAGAATAGCCATAATTCGATACAACATGTCAATACGATTTTGAAAACAATCTTCTAAATACAATCGATCCAATTCAATATATGAATAAAGATTCCTCAAGTTTTTGTGTATTTCAAAGAAAGCTCGAGAAAATAGGTAATTTTATTTTCTTACAGTCGGAGCTTCTTTTCAGCTTCTTACAGCTTTTTACAGTATACGTTATTCTGACGAATATTTATATGACAGATTTATTCAGAATTCGCATATAAGTAAAATTGCATTTATCCTATGCGTCTGGACGACCATTTAAATATATCCGCGGGCAATTTAAAGAATAATAATACCTTCTCACCCTCTGTTTTTCTTTCATTTATATTTCGTCGTTTTTTCTTACAGCACAGACGACACAGAATTTTAGTGCGACGATTTAAATAGGATAAGAGAGCCCAAGCAAAAATGTAAGATAACGGTAAAAGAATCAAAGTAAATGCAGAAGGAATAGAAGGAGTAGTAGCAGCAGCAGTAGCAGCAGGCAGCAGCAACAGCAATAGCTGCAGCAACAGCAGCAACAGCCGTAGCAGCAGAAGCAGCAAAGAGGAAGAGCTTGAGAGAGAGAGAGAGAGAGAGAGAGAGAGAGAGAGAGTTAGCGAGTATGTAAGAGGGATGGGGGAAGAAAACGCGGGAATAATAATTCCTTTCTAAAGACCTCGGCCGCTATGGAGATCTATGTAGCGAGAGATGAGTTTTTCATAAGGAGAAAGGCAGACTTGTGAACGCATACTTGAGTGCAATAATGCCTTAGCTTTATGAAATTCGGAGCCACAACCTCCTGGCCAATGTCTACTTGACGTCCGGCAGCGCATCGCTCAGGCATTCATTTCTTCATTTCTCTCTGCGTCTTTTCAAACAATTTCTTTGCTTTTATTCTTTTAGGATTTTTCGTAATGGTCCCGTCACTCTTGCTGTTCAAATTTTATATTCTCCTATTGATTTGTCGACAGTATTTGCTAATTCATTCATCACTCTCCTTCCTTTTCATCCCTATTTATTCGTAAATTTATTCTTTTATATTATTCATCTATTTAATTATTTCTATCATTATTATATTTATTATTATAATTTTGTAATTTAACAAAAATACGTCAGAATAAACTTTATCATTTTGTAACATAGTTGCGTAATATTTACAATAATCTAATAAAGTTGAGAAAAATTTTTTAAAATAATGCATTTAGCTTGTATATGGAATACAAAATTTTTTAATTCAAACAATTGTCTCCTACATCAAGACTCACGTCACTCTTTACATTAAATTTATAATAATTTTTATCAAATAAAAGTATTAATCAAGTACCGATAGTTTACCTCAAAAAATTCAACATAGAATATCTTGAACTTAAAACAAAAGGTATTGTACAATAAAAGTTTAATCATTTTGCAAATTATTCTTAAGTATAGTTAACGCGTATAAGGTATAGTAGGTTATGGTTTCGAGTGTGATTTAAATATTCTTTGAAGGAATTAATCTGTGTAAAACATTAACTATACAATATCTTGATCGATCGATACTTTTTAATATCCATATAATCAGCTCATTCTTTCCTTTCTTCTTTTACTCATCTCTCAATACATTCACGTACACTTGTCTGAGCATCAGCCGTATTCATCGCCTCTCCTAATCCTGATTATTATCAGATCTATACAAATTGCTTTATCGGAGCATCTGCTGATAAAACGAAATTTAATATTTCCTGCGAATTCCCAGCTTCTGGAAACAGTGGTGAGATTACAAGGTATTCGCTGTTTAAAATCAATGGCAGAATGACTGAAGAACGACTTTGTCGGTCTCGTGAAACTAGCGATGCTGTTGCTCTTTTATTTCAAATACATCAATATTCTTCGAAAAATTGAATCTTGGTGAGTATTATGTTGTTAAAGTTATAAAAATTGCAATACGTTAATACCCTAATACTTTGCTGGCAGCTTATTTTCCATGTATTTACATCTATATATATTTATAAATCTTTTTTATCTCTTGGATCGAGTATTTCATGTATCATTGAGGTTATTATCGTTTGATAGATCTTTATAAGCATCAAAATTTTGTAAATAATTAAAAAATAATTAAATAAAATTGATTTCCTATATTTCGCGTGTGATGCATGATTATTATAGAAATCAAATCTTATTTATTATTTCTATCATCAAATAATATTAAAAATTTATTCAAGCATAAGAAGTTATATAAAATCAAACTTACTAAACTGATAATTTGTTATTATAATAGCGATATTATGAAACAGATATTATATTTATTTTATGATGGAAAGTAGATGAAATTTATTTAACATAAGGTTCAGCTAAATGAAAATTATTAAATAAGAAGAAAAAGTGATATTTTTTCAGAATTATTTCTAATATATTCTTTGCAATTTCTAATCACTCTTTCTTGAAATTATTATTTAATCGGAATTTATTGAAAAAAATATTGGATTACACTGTCTTCGAATACCTAATATGCTAAATATAATGAGAACATGACACTTAGTGTTTTATTATACCGCAGTTTTAAATTATCATTCGGCGATTTGTTGAAAATTCTTTAATCAGAATAAAAGTGACATGACAATAAAAGTGATATTTTAAATATAAAAATTAAAAAATTTAACCTTTCTCAAAATTATATATTTTTGTATAAGAAATATTTAATATTAATAAGAATCGAACTATATAATTATAGTATGTATAATGTCAACATATGTATATATATATATATATATATATATATATATACATATGTTATATATATATATTTGATTAGAAGGACTTTTATCCCATTAATAATGATTTTTTAATTTGACTTATTAAAAATGTTTTGCTAAAGTAAAACATTTCATAAATTTCAATTTAATAAAGTTTGTAAAATATATATATATATATATATATATATATATTAATATAGTTTTAATGAACTTCACTGATAAGTTACATAACATATAATACGGTAACAAATATATATGATCAATAATGAAGTTTCCGTCTTAAAAAGTCAAATATAAATTAAAATCAATTTGTCTCTATTTATCTTATATTAATTGTAATGCTTAAGGAGTTGAATTATCTTTTAATATATCGTAAATTAAATTTCTTTATTTAAAATCTAATTATATATATACAAGTTGGAAAATAGCTTCCTTATTAGAATTTAAAAAATCATGATGATTATGAAACTTTACTGCGAAAAGTCACGGAGTGAAGAAAATTATACATATTAGTTTCAAACATAAATTACAAATTTTCACAATATCTAATTAAAATTTAAAATTAAATTTATTTAACTAGTAAATACAAATTTTATTATTCTGTAACGATTTCTCGAGTTTTTATAAGGAAAAAAAATTTAAATATGAATTTATGCATAAGAAATAATTTTATTTTCTGAATATTTTCTAATATTCGTGTTTATTGTGTTAATAAATTTTCAATATTTTCCTAAGATTTGTCTAAGATTAATAGCCAAAATAATACGGATATCGTATGATTTTACAGCAAGTATTTTGAGAAAAATTGAAAGTAAAAATATTTTATATGCACTTCAAACGATATAATATTGTATAATTTATTATTTTTATTTACTTAATTAAAAGGTAAGCTTCACGCAATTTTAAGGATTTCAATATGCTTAAATTATCGAGGTGATACAGTGAAAGAATTAAAGTAACTGGAATATAGCGAAATGAATCGGTAATAATATATTGAGAGAGATGAACAGTTCCGATCTACGTGCATTTAGTCTAAATGAGGGAAGAGGAGGGAATATATGCAGCACTTAACGTACTGTTGCTGGCTTAGGAAAAGTATACTACCAATGCGTGGGAGCGTTTTTACAATTGGAAATGATGCTTTTACGATCTCATAAATTTGTAAAATGCTTTTCATGAAAGTTACGGCTCACGACAACCTTATACTGAATATGAGTGATGTTAAGGATGAATAAATTTTCAACGAAAATTTTAGAAAGATGAATTCGTGTATTTTGAAAATAATTCTTATTATTAGGCGAATCCATAAATTAGTCATATATATGCAATTATAGTTATTTGTGGAGCTCGATGCTTTAAAAAATAAACATTTGCTTAATATTAATTCATATTAATTATATATATTCATTTCATTATATTCATATTAATCTCTATTTAGTATTTTTATTTTTTTTTAAATAATAAATTTCCATATAATAAAGTAATTGGCCAAATATTATATTATTAGGAAAATTTTTTGTATTTATAAATCCTGAATTTTATATTCAAAATGAGAGGCGGTAAAATTATCCTCACTTTATTATTCAGCGAAATTTATACTGAACATTCTAAAATACTAATTTTATAATACTATATGAATATTAATTAAAACATGAAACAAATTTGTCGCGCGTGCGTGTGTGCGTGTGCGTGCGCGTGTGTGTATCAAAAGGTTTTAATAAGAAGATTGTTAAAATAAAGTATATCAATTATATAAAAGAATTTTTCATTTTATAGTCTTCAAAGTCTCGTACAGCAAAGTACAAGTATTACGTAACGTTTGTTTACGTAAACTTACGAAAAGCTTGACTATGAAAAGTAATTAAAAATGAAAGAATCGTATTTATTTTTTAAATTTTCTCAATAAATATAATTAAATATTAGATAATATTATACACCTGATAGATATATGAGTTTGCCTTTCTATGGTATTTAAAGATTTTGCTTTTATTCAATTCGGTAACTAGTACTTGAATTTTTTTATACTTCAATATTGTAGGAAATAATGTTACAAAGTAATAACAAAGTATAGTAATGCTTCTACTTCATTCAATATAAAATTTCAAAGTATGAATACGTTTCTAACAATTTATGTGTGAGAGTATAATATTTATATTAGGAATTCATAATTATAAGTGTATACTACTATTTTCGCATGGTCGACACGATGAATTTCAACTACTGACGAAAATTTGTTATCGCAAGCTAAAAGAATCTAATTAAGAGCATCTATTCTACAAAATTTTCGAATTTAAAATAAAGTGTTCGTGAGCATTCTTGCATACGCGGTATCACTACCATTATTCTAATTTACAATTATTAAAATGAAAAATCTTATTTGTATAAAATTAGCTAAAATTACTTTTATTCGATTTCCATTGTCATAATATAACATCCCAACAGTAACACGTGCGATTTTTACGTGTGAGCAGAAAACAAAAGCAAGTAAGATCTTTTTAAGAGGGATGATTTTTTTGACACTGGTGGTGGCAGCAGTTTCTCTATAAATCTTCAACAAATTCTAATGATTACGGCGAATGCAAGGAAGCCCGTTGAAATCGCCAACTATATGCAGGACAATTAAAATGGCACAACTTAACATTCGAGGAGAGGACGGATGAACATATCTCGCTATAATTGGCGGGCAAAACTTTCAAATTCCCTATTCGCCTGCCTGAAAGGAAATTCGAGGATTAATTTGTCGGGTTGTCCGTTAACTTAAATATAAGCGGATCCTCCGAGAAGGATTTCGTCAAGGCGACTCATTCTCCCAATATCTACGCTCTATAATTAATTCTTATTCGTATTTCGCCTCTTCAAGGCTATTCGCCTCTAAATATTTATAAACGCTATTCAACAATTTTAATTCACTTACGCTCGCGTTTAATCTAAAAAATTATTACTTAGCTGCTTCGAATTAGTCTATCTATTTCTATTTTATAAAATAGTTGCGATATGTATAATTAACGAAGATGGAATTAGTTCAGGCCGATACTATCATAATAGAAATTATAAAAAAATATATATAAAAAAGTAAAATATGAAATTATATAATATAATTTTGGAAACATTGTAGCTATACATATTCTATGGCTAATTGCTGAATATTAGGTGCATTTACATGAATAATTTAACACATTAGACTTATGTATTAACAGAAGAATTGACGATTAATGTAAAATAATTATAATTTCAAATGATAATTTTAAAAATAATTTCCTTATTAATTTAACACAAAAACATTGTTAAATATAGTGATAGATGCCACTATAAAGAAACGGGAGAAATTTGTACGTATTTTTTTTTGACGAATTTAAAGGAATAGTGACTATATGGAAACAAATATTATTGGTATTATGGTAATAAAATGGCAATGTATTTACTTTATGCAATTTATAGTCTCACATAGTAAATGCATATTAAAAAAATTTCTGTTCTGAAATTTCGACAATTAATACGAAAAAAGAAAAAAAAAACAAAAGTTTCGTAATATTATTTTTTATCTTTATTTTCAGACTTTTCTCTTATGCTTTTTATCGAATGAATTTCAATATTGCAATTATAATTACAATTAAATATACAGATTAAAGATCAAACTAAAGATAGTTAATTTTAAATCATGCAATCTTCTATTATATACGGTTTATTATAATTATAAATTTTTCAGTTATTTCACTGTACGATGTATTATATTTCACTCACCAATTGCTAAATATTTATAAACATTAGTGTATTCATTGTATAATAGAATGCAACGATTTTACTTTAGAGGTCGTATACTTATAATTCAATAGTTAGTGCAAAAATCAATTGTCAGTACTATCTCGTGTGGCATGTGTCATTAGATAAATTATATATAAATAGCACAATAATTATTTCACGTTAATTACATATTTCTTAGTATTTTTATTACATCGTAATGAACAATAATTTTTTTTTTTAATCTCCAATTAAAAAATAAGATAAACATAATATTATACGATACTAGTCGTATACGTTTATTTCTTTAATTGAAAATACATGGCGACCGGCAACACATCATGCAATCTCTTAAAAAGAAAAAAGTAATATCAAATTATTGTAAAGCTAAATGAATTTTAATCGCTCATTCCGTAATTTCATTCGCAGTTATTTTTTGTTCAAATGAAAGCTTTCAAAATTGATATTTTTCTGCTACCCATCCCAGAGATCCATTGCGAGCAAAAAATCAAGCAAATAGGTAGTTTCATCTAACTTCATAATTTGCAGCTTAAATTTTTCTCCCTCACTCCCATTGCTTTTAATTTTTAATACACATAGAACATAGATCGATAGAGAAGAAATTCGTTTATAAAATTGAAAAGTACAGCGAAGAGGGTCAACGTCGTCCTGTGGGAAATTCACATCCCAAGACCGTAGATAGATGTACGCTCATTATGAATTATTCAGTTCATATCTTCAACTGAGTACTCCGTGCGAAGATTCGAAGCGTCTTATTCATTCTTTTCCTATTTTATGCTATTCTTTTTTAATTTACCATTGCAATTCGATTCTGCCATTTGCAAGTATTTGGAAGAAAAGTAACGAATTATTCAATTAATTATTGTCTATTGTTTAAATTTATTTAAAATCTGATGACTGTATTAGTAGCAACAATAAGTTAATTAACAATAGGCAACTTAGCAGTAATAAGAAATAATCAATATTCATTAATAACGAGTGTTATAAGATTTTCTTATATAATTAATATACTATTAAGAGATTCCTTTTGTAGTTGAAAAATAAAAGTTTAATTCTTTAATATTCATTCATCAATTATTTTTCAGATTTTTCAAGTAATAAACCTTAAATTCCACATATTCTTATTCATTACTAATTTTTCATTATCGTAAATAAATACGTTAACATTACCATAATTATGAGTTAACATTTATTTTATTTACATTTTCTTTATATATTTTATTCCGTTAATTCCTTTTCTAATTGAAATTATTTTTAACGTTTATTTTTTCATGCGGGTGTTCCTATTTCGATTGTCATTTTATATTCAAAATATTGATATCCAATATTTTGCTTTAGAATATGAGGAGATAATCTATGAAATTGTTATCAAACATTATTCAATTATATGGATTTAAAAGACAAAAGCGATAAATTTTTAAGAAATTGATGAGAAAAATAGATTTGTTCTAAAGAAATTTTATATATATAAGTCGTTTAATATATGTTTTTATTATGTTAATTCTAATTTATGAGGTTTTCAAAAAATTAAAAATTAGAATTAAAAGTATTTTATGCTTAATACAAATTTAAAATTAAAAAAAAAATTTATATACATCGTTTCCATAATGACAATTCAATGTATTCATTCAGTGTGATGATTAAAAAATTATTCATTTTAAAGTTTATTCTGACCTTCAATTGAGTTTATTAATGACGACATATAATATTATAAAACGTTCTCTAATATCTATCATAATATTGTTTTTTATTATTAAATTGAATGTTTATAAAATTAACTTACGCTTTACAGTGAATTTGTATCAACTATTTATGATTTGATGTTTTAATAAAGTTAGAATCATTAATTTCTAAATACATATTAAATAAATTGAATGTACTAGATGAAAATGTATAAAATAAATTTTTGAAATTTTATTCCAATACTTCTAGACGAATAATGTCCTTTATTGTTTTTAATACAAATACACATATACTTATATCTATATGAAATTCATTATTTTGATTAACTTTATAAATTGAGATTGTTTGTTTATTTGCTCTATGAAGTCGAGTAATAATCGTACGATTATTTGTTTATTTTTCTTTAAGGTGTGTTATATAAATGTTCGAATGTATCTGCAAACCGCGATATAAATTCCTGGCAGATTTCTTTCAATAGAAAACATATTTGTTTTTCTTTTACGATACTAAAATTCAACGACAGCTTCGTTTTAAGTTTTTCCATTCTTCTGCGTCTTGTGTACATAAAATGTTTAACCATTCTACTATCGTTTATCATAAGCTATAAATATTATCGAAATGTGTTTATGAATTTTAAATATATGAATAATATAGTTATTTGTAACAAGTTTGTACAAAATTATTACTTGCACTTTAAATCGTTTAATATGTACAAAATTCTCCTTAAACTTTAAGAGTTATATTTTTTAATTTAAAACTTTTATTATTATTTTCTATTAAATATTTTACACTACAAAAATATTTTTTCTTTTTCAGGATTTAATAAAATTCTATCATAATGAATTAGTAAAACATTATTATACAAATTTCTTACATTAATGATTTTTAAAATAGTCACAACAGAATTTTCAGTTATACATTTCATCAATTTATATGATGATATTTATGCGAATGAGACACAATTATATACATTGATTGAATAGTATAGCTGATCGAACATATTCATTTATATATAAACGAGACGTCTGAATTTCGCAAAGACGACGTTTACTAAATTATTGATGGTACAAAAGTGATTTTAAACAAATCCTGGCTCCACGAATAGTGGAAAAAGTCATGAGAGGTCGATGCCGGTGTGTGCTCGATAAAAATTCGAAAAAATGTTTAAAAATGTGAAGCGTTAGTCGGAAAGAAAGGTTCAAGCACAAATGTAGCAGGAATAGGGAGACGAGGAAGGATAAAACGGGAGAGAACGAAGGAGATATCGAAGTTAAGAAGTAATGAAATAAAAGGAAGAGTATAGAAAACGGAAGTTGGAAAAAAAGTGAATCCGCGAAAGAAATTCGCTTAGCCCCGTGCGTACAAATAGGGTAAGTGCTTTTGGCGGTGAAACAATTTCCATTCGCGTGCAAAGCATCTTGTCGACTTGAAATTCGTGTATACGAGGTGTGAGTCCATTACCGGCGGATTAACAATAACGTGACTTGTTATTATTCTTATTAGCAATATTATATTCTTTCATTATATACTTTCATTACAGATAATTTTAATCGCATAAAAGCCCGTTATTAAGTTGTTTTCGTATATGTAATCTATATTTTACAATTGATGTAGAAGTGATACGATGAAGATATACATTTCGACATGAAGACATAAGGTAGCACTCCTCTCATTAACAGTAATACAAGATCAATTGGAGCAAGTATATTACGTAATGTACCGGTATAAACGAATATCGCAAACTCTGTGCAGGAATACATTTCCGTAACGGAATTTAAAGCTTTTTCTACGTGTATATATATATATATATATATATATATACATATATTAGAATATATTTTATATATCAGCTAATATATCCGAGATTTAAAAAAATTAATATGTCAAAAATTTTACTTACAGAATAGACCCTTTAATAAATTCAATATTGGTACTTAATTGAAAAAGTATACATAAGTATTTTTTTCTATATAGATAATTTGTATAGATATATATTTATATGTTGATTGAAATATTTTAGGTCCACTATAATTGATCCTTTCGAATGATTAAATCTTTTAAGTTAATTTTATAAAAACTGTTTGTGCAAAATTTCGTTAAAAATAATTCTATCACAAAATGGTCAATCGACAAAATTGATTGACTATTCATAAGGAATGTTATCATTGCGAATATTTAAGGTTTAAAATTCATTAAAAATATTTCATATTATGTTTTGTTTTTAAATAAATATAAAAAAAAGCATTTTAGTCTTTATTTTAAATTTACAAATAAAGTTTTTGTTAAATAATTTATTTGAGATATGTCAAGTCGTTAAGAAAATGTAAATTACTGAAAATCCTCAATAATTTCAAATGCAACCAGAGCACTGCAATTTTCAGAAATATGAATACAACTGAAAAATAGAATCTAGAAAATATATACTCTAGCATTAAGAAAAAAACTACAATTGCAGCTTTTTTAAGCGTACGAGTAGTAAATATAAGTAAACGATAAAGGACGTACTTCCGTATATCCAGAATATTGGCTATGATCATGGAGGAAATCATAAGTTCTACGACCTTTTGTTCACCTCGTGCCAAATACATAAAGCGTCAAATTTACTTAAGTTAAATTAAAATAAAAAATATTAAAAGACGAAGACAGAGAGAGAGAGAGAGAGAGAAAGAAGAGAGAAATGTTAAAAGGATAAGAGTTTGTATCGAATTTTAGTGCTTTTTCTACAGTCATTTCATCAATTACAATGATAACTTTATATATTATTAATATTTTGAAAATATATTTTTTAATATTTTAATCATTTTTCTATAGGTTACGATTTAATTTATTAATGTTCAAGTAGAATAAATTTTTAAGTTTAATCATAATGCTTCATAATTACATAATATCTGATATAAACATTTTTTTGAAAATAAGTGAAATACATATTAAATACATTTTACACTTAAAAATAAAATATTTAAAACAGATTAATTGGATAGACTTTTATTAAGATTATAATAAGTTGCTTCTTTTTAAAATTTTATAAAAAAAATATTATATAATTAAATGAACGGATTAGAAAACAAAACATTTTATTCGAAGACTTAATCAGAGGGTCTTCAGATTCCTTATGCGAATGTAAGATATAGAAGAAAAAAAAATTTACAGAAAATCTAAAACATCATAGAATCTGCTCATGCATAAAGTTTTAATGGGACAATATAATAACTTTAATGAGACAAATACCGCACGCTGACAAAGTTTCTTACTATTTTCTTTCTTTAAATTTTTGGCCCCTTTTTTCTTCTTCCTCTTTTCCTCCTTCTATTTTATATTAAAGCTGGCTTCATCAAAACTTATTCAGCAGCTTTCTAGTTTACTTTTTGTGCAACACATTTATAAAAGAAAAGAAACCATAAAAATTTGTTTAAAATTTTGCACTCTTATCTTCAAGTATTATTCTAAGTGATCTAAATTGACTTGTGAATGTTTTTCGAATTTTACGATTTAATTAGTTCGAATTATAAATAATATTCAATTCAAATAGAATTCAAATATAGTAAAGGAATAATTATATCGTCTTCAGTTAATAAATGCAAATTTTTCGTAACACTATAAATACTTTTATACTAAAATCTATAACATGCATACACTTTTGTGTTTATAGAATAATTGTGATAATGTCATAATTTATTTATTTTGGTGACCTCCTTCAACACTTATACAATACACAAAGATTCATGGTAGTTTTTAACCTAATTTCAGATACATAAATCATGTCGGAAAAAGATCGTATTATGAAGAAGTTTAATCGACTCTTCTGTTAACAAACAGAGATTCATAAAAAAACTTTATTTGTAAGTACACTCGCTACAAGTTTTAAGAAATATCCTTAACAAATTATAAAACAGTTGTATGCATTAGTATGTAAAATATATTATTATTAAATTTATGAATGAAAACATAAATCAATTATACGATAAATTGAACATAAAATAAAAACTTAATGTAATTAGTATTATATAAGTGTTTTGAAATGTGACGTAGATAGATATTAAAACCCACAAATTAAATTTATATTTACAAGGTTAAAACTAGAATGCCTATATAATCAATTATTCCATGTTTGAGAGAGTATTATAAATTTTATATCTTTTCAATTTCTGTAGTTGTATATTGTATATTTTTCAGAGCAAAGTATATAATTTATACTTCTTCCTTAAAGGTAAGTCAGAATATCATTAACGAATTAATTAAATATAATTTTGTGTATTATACATACATATATATATATATATATATATATATATATATATATATATATATGCTTATATGTTTTTATGTTTATATAATAATAAAGCAATAAAGAATAATCTTTTTTCAACATCATACATTAAGTTATTAATTCAACGCGAATATCAAAGGTCAAATTATGTATATCAATAATTTCATAGAATTTTAATTGAGATTATAAAGATATATTTGAATATTTCAAAATGTACCTTTCAGATGAACTTAAAGCGTATGTGCTTTTATATTGAAAATTTTTAATAATATGAATACAAAACATCTCCAAAAAATTAGAACGTACGATAGCCGAACAATATTAACAAATAAACATACGCTTAAAGCAAATATTTTTCAATTAAATTTCCAAAGAAATGTTGCTGTTATTACTATTATATTCTTGAAAATTGAATTGACTCAATTATTTGTGTTTTAATGTTAAATATGTAATGTGTACTTTTATGATATATTTATTGTACGATATATAAAAACAACAGAAATATCTTAACTTATACTAAATATTTATATTAAAAATTTTTGCCATTAATATTATTTTTAAATTAAATTGTATTTAATTTGAATCGTATTATTTAATAAAATTTATCAATTAATTTTCATTGACGCTGAAATACATTATAATTCTAAAATCAATCATGCGGCCATATTTCCAATATTAAATGTCAAGGTCAAGTTCGTATTTTATTACGTTTAATAATGTAGATGTGCAAGAAATATTATTCATCAGAGGAAATACGATGGGCATCATTGGCTTAGAAGTTGTACGTACAAAACGATAAATTGAAGTTGATGACGGTTTAAAGAGAATGAGCATCGCAGATGGGCAATAAATTTTATTACAGATTGTGTTTCGATTTATCGAATTCACTTTATAACGAAAGATACTGGAAAATTAATTTCCTACGGATTACAATTTTTCAACGTATTTCAAATATTCAGTGGGTTTTACAAGTTCGAAAGTTTTTCTTAGATTTTTTTTAATGATAGAGATGTAGATAAACTTACGAGATATGTCTTAAAAAACAAGATTAATACTTATTTATTTTAATGATTTCAAATATAGATAGAACAACAGATCGATCGTTTATTTTAATATTTTAACATTTAGTATAATATTGTAGTGCATAACCAATACCAATAGTTTTTATGAGATTTTTAGTAACCCTTAATTATTTTAATTTTTAAATAAATTTATATTATTTGCTAAGCGTATCGTATTCATTAAAACAATAAATCCTCTAATGAGAGAAAATATCAGATTTTTGAAAATTTATTGAATATTCATCATGCCATATATACGTGTTGAATTCAATATATGTATTCATGTAAAATGTATGATTAAAGTATGAGAAATATGAACTCTATTATATGAATAAATAATTCATGTTTATGAATAATTATAAATTTATCTGCTTTTCAAGTTGTACGACCACATTGCTATAAAGAAATACTCGACAAAAATATCGGCAATAAAATCAATACCAAGAAATATAATAATAGATTATTTATATTTACGTAGAAATTATCACTATTTGTCAATACACTTTTATTGTACACATGTATTTAAAAAATACCGAATAATACATTTCGTGCATCGAAATTAAACTTTCCACGGTCCTTCCATGCGTTCGTGGGCAGAATCGCAGGCTAATCGACATCATGAAAGATATATCCTCCACGGAGCTAAGGACCAAGTTTTAATTAAATTTCAAGAGCTCAAGTAACAGAGACCATTTTCTTAATGGTTCCTTATTATATGTAGATTATGCGCTGCAGATTTTTTTTTAATACTTGCTGTATGTATTGTTAGACGGGGCGCATCACTCAATTTATTTTCGAATTTTTTCTCTTGAAATTTTATATTTTTAGAATAGAGCCTCACCATTAAAGCGCTAATAATGTTCATCAAAAATGAAACAAATACTGAAAATTTTGTTGGAAAGCATAAAGTTTTATTTCAAGATTCTAATATATATTCATTAGTAAGCGATAATGAAAACAAAAAAACAAAAACAAAAACAAAAAAAAAAACAAAAAAAATTGTAATATTTGTCATGGCAAGAGTTTGTCTAAGCTTCTTTAAAAAATTAATTTGTTCAAATTTCATTGTTTTTGATAATATCACAGATAAATTATAATTCTGCCAATAAACATGTTCGTACATACGAGTAAATAACTATTTATATGTTGCGTCTGAAAAACTTCAATCTCATAATTATAATTAAGGATTTAATTAGAATCTACATAGCATAGGATTTTTTATGCATTTTATTTCTATGGTTAAATTATTCCTAAGAAAAATTCCTAATTTTCCTATGATTTAATCGATAGTAGTAATTATATAATAATTTTTTATAAGCAGAACTTCAAGTACGTAAAACAAAAAAATAATAACTGTTAAAATTTAAAAAGAATTAAAAAGTATATTCATTTAAATTTCATCTCGTTTATCATTATGAATTTATCATTTAATCTTCGAAAAATTTTATATATTTTTGTGATTTTATAAAATTAATAAGATTTTTACGCATACTGAGTATTTAAAATTATATTAATAATAGCTGCCATTGGAAATAGCACGTTAAAAGTGGATTATAAAATTAAACATTCCCTGACAATTAAATGAAATTTTATATTTAATTCCCTAAATCCAGATATACTTATGAATAACTTTATTAAACATCAAAAATAATAAATTACTAAAACTTTCCCATAAATAAACCATAAATCATTAATTTGAATGTAATGTTTTTAATTCTTCTAAATGATTTACGTATAATTCAACATTTTTATATAAAAAATACCAAATATATTATATATATATATATATATATATATATATATATATATATATATCGGTTAGTAATTAATGTACCGACTATATTTATTGTTTTTATCGTTACACGATATACCTTGGCAGAAATTATTAATACATAAATGTTATATATTCATTTACGAGTATCATATTAAAAGGATTATTAATGATAAAACTGGAAACACCGTAATTCACAATCTAAGATTACTAGAAATAAAATTATGCACTAGGATTACAGCTCGAGTATAAATTACTCATATGTCAACATAGAAAAGAAGCTTGTTAAGAAGATTCTTGTGCAGACAGGAGAATTAAACGATCCTTTACGAGATTATATTATAATTTTTTTTTTTTTTAATCGATAGAATAGGAATAAAATTTTTATTCGCAAAATCCTACGATTTATAAAAACATATTTTTTGATGAAAAACTTTTTAATTCTGCAGACAGCATGAAATTTTTTCTTTGCCCAATTCACTGCTAGTTTCACTTTAAATTACAATCAATATACAATTTTCATATACAAATTACCTATTTATCCTTACGTGTAATTAAATATTTGAATCATCCATAGCTAAAATAGCACGTAACAAATTAGCAAGAGATTATAATACACATATTTTTAATTTAATTACATTAATTAGTACTGGATTAATATTTGCAAGCTTCTTTTTGTTTTCTTATTTATGTTTGTTTTTTGGCGAAAAATCTCCCCCAAAATACAATCCCATTCGAATCCATAACTTCCAATAAATTAATTCTCTGTCCTATGAATTATTCATCCATATTCTGCTAAAAACATCGAGCTAGTTTAATCACTAATATGACAACTATATTTCCGAGCTTAGAACAATTGGACGTAGTCACGTACGGTTCCGGCGGTGACGGATTTAGAGCTGCAATGGTCCTAACTTCATGCATTGCCTCTTCCAAGAAATCATGTGAAGTTAGGAGTGGCGTTCACCGTCGCGGATGTGCCGTCTTTCTCTCTTTCTCGGTTGTGGTCTCTTACCAGAACCCGTGAGAATTATGGGGACACTCTAGCGTCAAGCCAGAGCAGCGAATGAATAATAACGCTTGTTAGGTGGTATTATATCGCTACTGTTTGCTGTTACTTTCATGCAATTTTTAACTTAAAAATAGAACAAAACCCGTCCTTTTGTAAATTCTTTTATGCACAGTCAATTTCAATTATGCTTTTGAGTATCCTTACTTTATGCATATATTATTAGAGTTGGATGATTTAACGGCGAAATCTACTAATATAGTCAATTTAATAATGATAGTCAGTATTTATAATATTATTAGTTTTCGTTATTATGTTATTTTCATTGTTATTGCCGTCGTGGACGAAACGACATTTAATTGTACAGGAATAGGAGCGAAATTTCATTAGAAAAGAGAAATTCAATCGAATAACGTATAATATAGCTTTTGTTAAACGAGGATGTACCTATGGGCTGATATATCCAATTCTTGAAGGCCATTTTCTTTTGTTACTTTTTTTATTGCACTTTTTTGTTGTCTAGAAGCGATGATTCATTTTTTTGCGAAAATTTTCAATAATGAAAACAGTTTGTGGAATCTTGCACGATTTTAACTGTATGTCCTGTCTAAAGCTAAAAGTAAGTTAAAAGTTAGCTACGCCTGTGAAACAGCTATTAAATTATTTTTCAAAATATCGTTTTGGCATTCGTTAAAACGAAACGGAAATATGAAATGATTATTGAATTCATAATTTATTAATAGTTAGTTATTATGTCTTTCTCTGCGCGTTGTTTGATTCTTCATTATGCATATTATTAATCAATTGTTAATTTGATTTTTACAATTAATCCATTAATTAAACATTTTCATGGAAGGTATAGAATGCTTTGTAATTTCAATTCTGTCTTATAGAGCTTCTTTGTATATCCTCCCTCCTCCCTCAACCACCCCCTTTAATAGCACTATTGGCATCAACTAGTATAATAAGTTAAATAGTTGACTTGAGTAATGTCTTAACATTTATCATTTCGTTTTGCTGTTTTCCTTGTCGGTCATATTAATTAAACAAAAGCGAATTCGTCTTTAAAGTCCAACTGTGGTTCAAGTGCTTTAAATCCTTAAAGCATTGTTTCAAATTTTATTGTTCAGTTCGAAAAGCGAATGGAATATTAAAATACCGAGGTATTATAATGAGAAAGATGTTAGAGTTGAAAATTAACCGAATCCCTTTGAAACTTGCGTGCTATAACGTGACAATTGAACGCGTAGCTTCCATAATTATTACTTAGACTTAACAATCCTTTGTGATATATAATTGAACATGATATTCATGATATTGATTTTATATGCAACAAGTATCTCTATGATAATTTATCGTTTCATCGTACATCACAAACACAATTTTAATGAAAAATTATGCTTACATTGTGACGACCAGTTGAGTAAAATCTAAAAAGTATCTAAAAATTTAAATAATATTTTCAAGTGGTATATAATGGAAAAACTCGATATAGCGAAACATTATACACACGATTATTACTTATAAGTGTATTTTTTATTTTTGTATCTTTTATAATATGAAATTTATTACTCTTCTGTCGGATCGAGTGCCCGTATGAACAAGCATAACTTTATGTAAGAGCGAGTGGGTGATAATCCCTTAAAATAGTTAGAATTTAAGAAAATCCTAAATATAATTTTAAACAGTATGTTTGTTCATTTTGAGAATATGACTTTGGAATATACGAGGCTACTCGATCAAATTCGTTTGTCATGTAAATTCAGACGCTCACTTCTTTGCTGCCATATTCTTTAAATAGGCCTTCGGATAGGGGAATCTATGTATAATTAGTAGAGATGGTTTATCAAAGTATATGAATTTAAAAGCATCATAAAATTTCTTTCGTGTATCAAAACTATCATAAATGATTGGGGTTTAAAGTATTGATTGCCGACGGCCAAAAATATACTGATTTATTACATAAATCTGCAATAAGTCAGACAGTCGATTGGAGTTTATGAGTGGCATCTAACTCTTTGATGCTATTATTGCTGCAAATTTCAGATATTACCGAGTAAATTAATTTATTGTAATATATTTTATCGAGGTTATTCCATCGTATTTTATCTTATTTATAACATTCGTCTTCGCTAAAAGAACTTACTTGCTATTCTGTGTATAATAGCCAAATAATAATTTGTGTTCTCTTCAAGATTATACATTTTACTAAATACATATTTATTATTATTATATTGAAATATAATTTCTATAATTATCAAATTATATCTGTAATACAGAAATTTTTCTGTAAGATGGAAGGATTTTTAGTTATATTGCGGATACTTTGCTCTTACTATAGTACTTTTCGTAATTATAATTATTCACGTTCAATTGACTTTGAATATTTGATAATATTTTTATTGGACTCGTTGCATGCGGCAAAAATTTACACTTCTGAAAATATATGGAATGTGTCGAAGGCATGACGAAGAAGGTATTACAGTTGATTCCATTGATTTTTGCTTGAAAAATACAAAAGCATTCGTCATTATTTGTACAATAACGATAATAATTTTTATAATTGTTTACGTAGTAATAAATTGTAAATAGGTTAAGTATAACGATTAGTCATAAGTAGAAATTAGTAAATTGGAAATTTTTTTTTTACAAACGAAGTAAAGAAATGTATATGATTTAAAGGAACTGAAAATTAAAATAATTAATTAAAAATTATTTAAGATATTAATGAATTAAGACATTGAATTCCACAGTTTAAAATAAATAAAATCAATTGAAGCATTGTCGCAGCTACAATAAATGCAGTAAGGTAAATCAAATTAAATGCTTTTAAGATCATAGAAAGGTCATATTTTTGAAAGTATATAATTTGCATAGTAGAAAATCGTTATCGTTAAAACGATGATTTTTATATATTTAAATTAATGACGATTGAAATGCATTCTTATTCGTCACTTCATTGACATTTGTTCTTGACATGCATACGCGTGCCAATTTATACTCATTGTAAGCTACTTGATTTAATAAATTATTTTTCCATAGTTTTTATAAGCATTGAGCGCACACGCTTTATTTTTATGAAAATTGAGGTAAATTTATAATACAATTGAACGAATATGAGAAAATAAAAATATTGAATTTTGAAAAAATAGATAGAATGCTACAAGTATTTGCTGTTAAAATATCTATGATCTGAAACTGAAGTTCGCAAAGAACAAGACTCCTAAGTATCATTAATTCTTCTTATCATTTAATCCTCAGGATTTAATAGGATCAATGTTCCTCGAAGTCGACGAAACACAAGTTTAGATAAGCTACACAATCAATTCGAAATGCCTTACTAAAAACTCATCTGTATGAGAAAATACAAAAGAAACTATGGTTGCAGTTTATGAATGGCATCCATTTAACAATGTCATATTTCTTTGTAATCTTATTATGTGCTTTATAGATAAATATAATGTAAAAAATTAAATCCATTTCTATTATATCGTTTTCTTAAAACTTATTGATTACATTAATAATTATTATTATAAATAGCAGTATATTATTTATTTAAAAAAATAACTAATTAATCTAAATAATTATTTAAATAAAGCACATTGGTGTTGGTTAAAACCTATTTATAGTAATTCTTATATTGATGAAATTAATATGACGATTACTATACCGTAGACAATCTCATTATTTATAACAATTTAATTGTGCACACTCTCGTACATTCGTAATTTTTCTCTTATTATTATGTTTTCGTTATGAATTGAAATTGCATTTAAAGTAAAATTTTTGTAATATTACTTGTAATAAATATTAATACAGTTTAAAATAATTATTAAATTTTACAATATTTTCTTTGTAATGTAATTTACATTAATATTTAATATAATAAAAAAACAATTAGATATTATAAAATTATGTATATTAAGAGCCAAAAATTTTTTTACATTTTAAAAAAAGTATTATAGTCTGTATACTCTATTCAATTAGCTTTTTTCCTATTTATTTTTGTCTATCAATTTCTATTGTAGACGAAATCGAAAAGGCTTAATATTCATAACGATGAAGGTACTTACAGCACGTTTCCATTATGCAACTTTGTCGTGTAAATGATACGTTAAGTATTAAGGTGAAATTTAGCTCACGTGACTCTTAATTGTAACATTCTTGCTACTGATATCTTAATTACATTTATTTTCAGCACATAGTAGCCACAATAAATATAATAAAGTCGGATAATTTAATATTACACGTATATAAAATACAAAAATCTCTGTACTATAAATTTCGCACGTAATAGAAAGATAAAAAGCGATGTCAAGATTACGCATATATGAAAATATAACAGCAATGAACATTCCTTACAAGAAGAAGTTTTAGATGTGAATGTGCAGTTACAATGCGAAGAAGAAGTACATATGACTACATTCAGAAATGTAAACGTTTTTATTTTGCGATAAACGGTTAAAAAATGGATCTATTGAAATTTTGTAGCTATCTTTACGTATATTAGAAAATTATTTAAATAACTATTCATTTAAATTTATTCATTTCAATAAAATTCAACAAACTTTTTCAGACTATGATACTTAATGTTATTTTAATTAATATAAATTTAATGTAAATACATTTCATATTTTTTAAAGATATTTATGCCTTTGATAATTTAAGTTTAATTCAATATTATTTACTTACCGAGTATTCTATTCGTTTTGGAGTGATTCATTTCATTGTGAAAGTGGTCTGAATTCTTATTCTTTCTAAAATTTATTTTCTTGCAAATTTAGTGATTTTCACATTGGTGACACTAAATGTTTAAGCTTTTACATATAATGTCAATATTACTAAATAATGAATTTTATGGAAAATATGAAACTATTTACTTAAATTACTTATTATTGAAACAAATGGAAAACGGCATAGTTATGCAATTGTTCTGTAATATACGAGTTGAACTTTTAAAATTTTTAAAAAATATTCTTCTTTAAAATATAATCTATAGTTTCATATTAAGCGACTGTAGCAAAGTTTTACATTGAATCATGAGAATCATCTGTCTTATCATTATTCAAATTATATTTGCCATATTATTTAATATTATATGAAATATCAATGCTTTCTTTATTAACTATAATTTTTATCAAATATTTATATAGCAATTGACCAAGTTGTATATCATGAAAATTAGACAAACTTAAACATATTTGAATTTGAGTAGAACTATAGTCTCTCTGGACTGTGTTATATTTCTAAAAATTTTTATTCTAACGATAAAAAAAAATTTTAAAATCATTCCTTATTATTATATATAGGCGTTCTTTATTACGATAACTAATGCCAATCTCATTAAACATAATCCGAAAAAGGCCATAAAAATTTTATATATATATAAATTTTACAAAATTACATTAACGCAGATGAATGTTTTAATCTATGAAATAGTTGTAATCTTAATATTAATAGTGTTAAGTGATTTAATTAAGATAATTAATCATCAAATAGAATAGAATCCAGTAAGCGCCTTAGATGATATCCCACCGCCATTAACAATATACTCGATTCTTTTGTTCATGGGCTTTGCTTCGTAATTTAAATTTGATTATACAGACTATAGTGCAAAATGTTCCTTGGCTACCCCGCCTACACAAGTCCGTCATGGTGGTAGGTGGCCAAAAACATTTGTTGAGAGAATGAATAATAAGCAAATGATATTCCACTTGAGAAAAAGTGAGCAGCATTTTGAAGTTGTGTAACTGGATGTTTTAAGGAGAATGAGAAAGCAAAAAATGATCTCCGAGTAGCAGAATATTATCCATCTGATTAATATGATGATAATTTACATTTAACGCTTAGCACACAATGACCGAAGTATTAAGATTAGCGACAGCGGATGGATAAAATTTTTTGTAAAACTGATTTGGCGCTACCTATCAATAATTAAAATCTAACATAAAATAAGCTGATTGAAGAAAATTTGGTAAAACATTCTAAAGTATAATAATAATAATACAGATATAAATTTGCAATTACTTGCAAATCAGAAATATAATCAGCAGTTTATAAAACGAGTGGATCTATGTTTTTTCTCCAAAAAGAAGTAAAGTTTTTATGTAAAATATTAGCTGAGAAAAAATTGGAAATTCACCTGTTAATAATTATGAAAAAGATGAAAGATAATTTAAAAGCGTCGATTTTAAAAAAAAAAAAAAAAAAAAAAAAACTAAAATGATAACGATGTTGTGAAATAATAGTATTTTTAATGATATAAATTATTAAATAATACTTATTCTTATCACTCTTTATTGTATATTAAAATATATTAATAGTTACTTGTAATTTATTATTGTATTTAGTGTAATAAAAACAATATTAAGATAAAGTATTGTGAAAATAAATTGATAAAAATTTATCGTAAGCTACATTTCCGTTCATTGTAAATAAAATGATTCAGAAAAAATGCATTCAAAGCTTAAAAAATAGTCAAACTGCAAAGTGACGTGAGTTTGTGCATTTTTAAATAACTGACAAAAAAAACTTTCCCTCCATAATTGATTTTATAGCATTATACTCCTGAAAACTCAATAACTACATATTATCTACTATATATATTTATATCTATATATATATATATATATATATATATATATATATATATATACACTTTGTGTTTAAACATTCTAACACACTAATAATTTTTCTTGACAATATGTGCCTAATTACGCAATCGACTAATGTTTGACATTTATAGAATGATAAACTAATTCTTTGACAAAGTTTTACATTATTCCAGGCCAGGAGTCGAGTTTTATCGTTTAAAGGAATAAATGACAGTCGTTTGAGTCGATTTTAACTAGAATATCAAGGGGTAAGGCAGACAGCAGTAGCCACGCGATTGTTTGATACTAACCGTCGAAATTTCCCATTTCATTTCTGCAATTTTCATTACTACAGTCAATCACCCTACTAACGGAGAGAAACAGGTGGTAACATTTCACTTGGCAGATGAAATGAAAGTTAATTTAGTTGAGAAATGAAGGAATTAATGGCTGTTAATAACAAATAAATTTGTTTATGGATTACTTATGCATTGATCATGAATTTTGTTTAAAAATCTATTTAGGTGATTTTATCAGATAAATCATAATATCATATAAGAATAAAACATGAAATTTTAACGAATATGACTGTTAAAATTCTATATAAAAATAATTGAGATTCTTGTTTAATAATAATGATATTAAAAAGTAGGAAAAATTTTAATCTATCATTCGCAATTTTACATTACATTCATATTTATAAAATTATTTATTTAAGACATTACCAATTAGCGCATTAAGAAAATAGGAAACGTTAACAATTTTTAATACACGTATTGAAACTGCTTATTTAAATAAATTGCAATGTCTCGAAGGTAAATGCGAATTTTAAAAGGTAAAAAAAATTTTTACACATATTTTACAATATATCTTGAATCTTAATGATATTACTTAAAATAATAATTCCTACCTTAACAATAACGACTACCTTCATTATAACATTGAATATTTTTATCGTAGTTTATTTAAATTATACATAATAAAGTCCTATATTTAATGATTATTAATGCTTTTATCATAAATATACATATTTATTATGCAAATAATAAATACTAGTTAAATTATGTATTATTTATTCCTTATGTCTAATTTTATCGTAGACATGTATTGTAAATATTAAGGCGAATGAATTATGAATTCAATAATATGAATTTAGTATATAATGTGACGTCGACTAAATTAAAATAGGGGTACGCTAGGCTTATCTTTATTTTCATTGAAAATGTAAAAATAAATGCCCATAATAGTACACACAAGTGATACTGAATATAATTTTTTTTTTTTTTATGTAATTTAAAAATAAAATACTTTGAGTATTTGATCTTTGATTATGGATGCAGGAGTGTGCTGTGAATAGAAATTCTATTATTAAACTTTCATTGATGCATCAAAATGACGGATAGTATTACGCCTGGAAAATCCTTGGGTGTCTCTTGTGATTTGGAGAAAACTGCTATACCATTTATGTAGAATTTTATTTTTCAAAAACTTGATTGTCTTCGATTGTTATTGTAAAAGCACAATTTTCCAGAGTTATTTGCTAATACTTGTGCATTTTAGATTGGAATTTTATCAAGAATAAAATATTATTATTTACCTATGTAAAATGAGTATGCTCTGTTATTATTTAATATAATAAGGTGCCAATATATATACATATATATAATAGAATTTGCTGTTAGCAATGTTATTTTCAGTGATTATATTTCGAAATAATTCCTTAATATTTATATAACATCAATTCTATTCAATTTAACGAAATTATATAATCAAAACTATTAAACAATTCTTTAATTTATTTCCAATTTAATCAGGAATGTTTGTTTATAATTTTTAATATAAAGGATTCTTAAACGCTCAAGAATAGGTAAATACGAACGACGAATAGACATCTTTAATTGGACGCTTTATATTTAAATATTTCGTTAACATTTCAATCAATATCACGTCATTGTCACAATAATATTATGTATTGTAAATTGTTGAATAACAATAAATAATTATTTCATATATAACAACATTTTTCGGCTATATTAAAATTTATTTAAAATACATGAAATGATGAATGACGAGTAAGTTTTATATTTACATAATGAAACAATTCAATTTTATCATTATTCCAATGAAATATTGGTCAAACTCTTATGTAAATACTCATTCATTTTTTATAAAAAATAAATATTATAATTCGACTATTCCTTTATCGGCAAATATTTGTACTTAGTATTTAAAATTTTTATTTAAAAAAGAAGAATCTCGTTTTTGAAAAATCCGAAGTCGAAGTCAGCACTTGTTTCTTTTACGATTTCGCCAAAGGTTTATTCTATTTTTAAGGCGATGGAAATATATAAAATGCACACTTTGAATCATACGATGTACAAGTATCTTCCATTAACGTGATTCTTGCATGTTAGCAATTTTCTGCGAACTCCAAGTTTCAAGTTTATACACTGTCTTTTATTGAAATAAATTTTCCAAATAAAACTGGTATTTAAGATTACTGCGTATAATGATTTATTGTGCTTCTCCCAATTTTATTATCGGAAGTCTAACAATAATAATTATAAATCCATATTTATCGAACGAATGCGATGTTGATGTTAGAGTAAATGCTCTGTATAATTTATCCAAATTTATCCATATTAAGAAAATTATTATAAAGAATAGATCGTTGATTTTTTTTAATAACATTATAGAACGATCTAATGAGAATCTAGGAATTCCATAGAGCGCATGGGAATAATTACTGTTAGTAATGCTAGTTATTAATGCTAGTTTTTTGAAATATAGAAATTTTTTGAAATGCGCTTATTCGTATGAAATAAGAAAATATTCCATATCTGATATAAGGTTCGAAATACTTACTAATGCATATTTTAGAAATGCTTAATAATTAAAATATTTTAAGATTTGCGATCACTCGAGTCAAAGATTTTTATTGTAATTTTGAAAGTTTACGATACATAGTAAATTACCATAAATTTGCTTTATAAAATTCTATAGAATATCATTAGATTTTCAAAGTACAAAATTCGATGATTTACAATTCTTTAAAGGCGTTTATTTAAATTCTGAATATAATATTTAGCCACATACTAAATCTATTTTTGTTACTTTCAATAAAATCTGATATTTATTTATGTTAATTTCTGTTAATTGAAAAGTTAGACAATCGCGTTATATAAAAATTAGATAAATTTTTTTTAAATTTTACTTTACTTCGATAAATTTTAATGTTTCTGTTAATTATGCGCTAGAATTTCAAATTATTGCATACCTTGTTCAATATTCGTGATTATCTTGTTTGTTCTTATTTTCTCGGTCATCATCTTATGCTCTAGAAGGTCGATTATCCCCAGTATCAGAGTACACCATAATTATATAAAGGAAGGGTCTCTTGTTAAATGCCCAGAGGGAACGCTGAAATTTGTTTCTACGTACAAAATGTGACCAGCTGTGTATTAGAGTTGGTGGATGTACATCCAATGGCATTTAAATCCATTAACCAAATATTAATACTACAGGAGATTAAGAGATTTAATTGGGAAATTAATTTACGTGCTTTAATTACAAGAAAAGAAGCTTATATATCGAATGCTTGCAAAATGGACATGACTTAATAGAAGTTTGCATAAGTCCTTTGTTTTTATAGACTATGTTGAATTACTAATGAACGTTGTATATTAATGTATATATTTTTATTTATTCGTCTTTTTTTTAGTTACATTCAATATTTAATAGAAGTTTTAAAATACTACAATTTACATGAGTATTTTTATAAATTAATTAACATTTTAATTTATGACGTTTTGTCAAAAATTAATCAAGTAATTCATTTGACTCAAAAGAGTTTCAATATATTCAAACGGTTTTCCAATTATTTAAGGAAATCGGAAATATACTCCAATTAGGTTAAATATTCAAAATAGATTGATTCGATGCTCGCAATATAGAATAAAAAAAAAATCTAATCAATTCAAATGTGTATAATGAATAAATATATATGTAGAATACGATGAATTTCAACAAGATAGATATAGAAAATGAAAAACGACATGTATCGTAGGCGTAATAATAGGGAGAATCGAATAGATTAATCACTTTTAGAAATAGAAAAAGGAGAAAATACTCGACTTATGATAATGAATAATCGGGTATAGCTTTATAATTTTAATAAAAAGTGTTCAAGCATATATATATATATATATAAAATTTGGATTATTACTCATAATAAATATATACTTTTAAAGTAATAATGATTTTATTATTGTAATCTAATTTAATACATTTTGTTATTAATTAAATGAAACATTCTTTTCAAGAAATAATCGTACGAAATTCAAATTATCGAAAATATATTGCTTAGTAGTTATTTGTATATTGTATATAATAAGTAAAGACATATAATTCAATATAAGGTGAGTAAACGATTTATCCGATAGTGATGGAATTGATCTATAATGCCAATTACCGAGAGTTAGAGATCTAATGTGTTTTGGAAATAAATGAGATACAAATAGGCTGTTAATAGTAAATTGAAAATTGTAAGTGCTTCCATTGAACAAAACATAAGTAAAAAAGTCTTATCAAATTCTGTTACAGAGCATCATACATTATTAATAATTATAATACATTATTTAATTTTTTTTATTTAAAAAATAAAAAAAAATAATGTTTCTTACACAACACCTAACATAAGACATAACACAGTAATATATAAAAAATAAATTCTATGATTTTTATTATTTTACACTATAATTATTAATAATTTATTATCAATTATATTATCAATAATTAACAGAAACATTACGAGATTTATTTATTACGAAAAATATGCCTAATTCATAAAATTATAGATAAATATACTTTTCTATTTGCACGAAATTCGCTTTTCTTGTATGTAATTTAACCAGACCTGTGGTCGATTGGATGAAATGTCATTTGGTAGGCAAATACGTGGTTTTCCTATTTGAGAAAGACTATATAAAATACATGAATTTTCTTTCTCTCGCACGTTAATCGTTGTGAAACAAATATAGAATGAAAAAAACTACCAACTCCAAATAAATGCTAATCAACGGATCGATGAGAGTGTTTTTGCAATCGTCACATTAGAATTATTTAAAATATAATTTTTAAAAGATACGTTATAATTAATCATAAAATAAATATTACGATATATTAAGGAATAATTTAAAAAAAAAAAGAAAAAAAATAGTCAATTTCTCATGGTAATAAAATGTTTTTATTGAAATAAATCCCATATATTCATTTCTATAACATTTATGTTCACACATACATAAATTTCATAAAATATGCATTCATATATAATATTTCATATAATATAATAATTCATATATAATTTATTTGCAAAGGATTTTCAACAATTTTATAAAGATTTGAAGATTAAAAATTCGTAATTATATGGCACACTTACATTAGAATTCAACTATAAGAAATTTTCATGACAAAGGAGACATGCAAAAATATTTTTCATACATATGAAATTTATGGAATTTTTGATTATAAAAAAATTTTAATACGATCGCTTTGAGAATTTTATTCTCCCATACGATGCGTTTTCTTTCATTCAAAGCCGAGATTATAATTAAGTTTACTTGGAAAAGTGGTCTGTGTCATTAAAATATGCCTTTTTCACTGAAAAAGCGATTTCCAATAGTAAAAAATCGATAATTCATGGAATCAAATATGAATATGAGAAGTTTTGATAATGAATTTAATATTGAAAATTTATTACTAGTATAGACACTCTATCATATATATTAAAATTTGTGCAATAATAAGACTAATATTATGCGTTTTAAGAACTTTCGAAATATAATATTCCCTGGTGATTGTAGCTTTGTTATACATATAAGCTGAAGTTATTATTTTTAAATCTACAGAACTTCATACTTTCGGAAGCTTCGATTCGTAATTGATTTACATAGATTAACCTTTCGAGCGATATTTCAACGTTTTTGAGATTTATTTCAATCCTACCGACATTCCTTTATACATAATTCGGACGGAAATGTACTAATCAACGCTCACAGAGCAAATTGGCCAACGAATGAGAAATCAGTCGGGAGCAGCGTCCAGCGCTCCTCAATCATATTACTTTTTGAAAATATTCTTTATCTGCAACGAGTGAGTAAGTGTCAGGGGCCAGATATCGGACTCTGGCGATTGCGGCATCGTATTATCAGTGACAAACGGCCTATAACTGCTCCCTCGCGTACCTCGGAGTTCCGTTTCAAGGAAACGTATATCGTTTTCGTCGTCGTGAAAAATTTTGTTTTTCTGTAGCTCTTTCCATAATCGCGAAGATAACCGCGTCGATTTTATTCACAGTTGAGATCGCCTGGATTATCGCGGCGTTAATCAATATTTGCATACGACGTTTTTAGATTATTGTTTTACTGCAAATAGGAATTTTTCTTTGAATCTTCCGGTGTGCTGATAAAAGATAAATTTTTCAATTTTGTATGGCCTGTAATGGCTTTCGAACTTAAATCCAGAGGTTTGCTTTATCGACACTGAAGAAAATCATCGCTTGATTTCGCTATTAACTGCACCCATAAGTGCCGAGTTGAATTCTTATTTTCTTTATTTCATTTCCTCTACCTCTTTTCATCATCGACAGATCGGCTGAATACTTTCTCGTGGACGTTTCATTTACCTCCTATTTATTTCTAAATTACCACACGTTACAATAAGGCGGCACGATTGGTGAAGTTGGGGGGGGGGGGAGCCTAAATCGTCTTCCATCTATGGTTAGCACACTTTTTTCGAGTCTTTTTGAATAAGTGTCAAACTCACATTGATGCACTTTTTGGCAATAAACCTTTTCATCTAATACTAAATATATAAATAATCAAAATACAAGAAGATAAACAGTAATAAAACTGTACTCGAAAAAGGGACTTTATTTTACTGGTACGTCATTCAATATGAGACATTGTATGATAATTATTAGCATTGGATTAATATTGGACAATGTCCAATTTTATAAAATCTCATAGTGCAATTAAGAAATAGTAAGTAATTATTAATTCTAAATTCTTTCCAAATTCCAATTTAGTTAATAGATAATATTATATATTTTTGAATTTTTAGACTAGATTCAACATCAAGTAGACTTAGATCTTTTCCACTCTTTATATCGACCGTTATTTCTCAGTAAAATTGAATAAACCATTTATTTAATAATTATAATTAAAATAATATAATCCGCCAAATTAAATTTAATATAAATTTTGTAATGTATTTTTTTAAGTGGGCTGTTCAACGAAAATAATTTTGTAAATCGTCACCGATTGAAAAATCTCAGAATTCTTCTTTGAAAACATAGTTTAATTGTATTTTTCTAACAAAATAATTCCGTTTCAAGTTCATCTGCGCAGATAATATTATTAATAGTAAAAAATAGTACAATATGTTTTAGTTCCTTTATCTATTCTATGCTTCCGTCCCATCTTGATTATTAATGATTAAAAAATAGACTTCTTGTCGAGAAGTTTTCTCTGTTCCTTCTTCGTTCTTTGATCACAGGATTTACAATTTTCTTGGACTCTGTATACTTTTCCATGAATAGAAATGAATGAATACGTAAGTAAACTTTACGCTTCAGTTTAACTCTTTGCAAAAGCGATTTGGAATGTTGCGAAGAAATTCGTTTGAGTGCATCGTTGTGACGGTAATGTTATTTGAGGAGCTGAATTTAGGGACAAATAGAGGAAGTACGTATCTAACGTGAAGAAAACTGAATTTATACTGAAATTTCTTATCAAGTACATACTGTTAGTGCCTAGGAAATCCCTAAATTTGTGTATGCGCACTCGCTAATTTATCTGTGCATATTAACAAACAGCTTGATTAATCCAAATGAATCATATTTGGTTTTTTTCTCTCCGCATATGATCAAAGGGAGTTTATCTATAGGTATCACACGTTATCATGATTTTAAAATTATTTAAAAATGCAATAATTATACATACAAACATATATATATATATATATATATATATATATACATATGATTACAATTTACTATTAATATTAATTGTACAATTATGTAAAATTATATTTTAAAAATTTTTTAATAATATAGAAATCATATAAAAACACACTTTATAAGTTCTTATATATTACATACATAATTACACAATTACATAAGCATAACGATTACAAAATGTGCCTTTAAATATTACTCTACAAAAAAAAAAAAAAAAAAAAAACAGATTTAGATTAGATTTATCAAGTGTTGAATTTCAGATGCACCTTTAAACCCTTTACTTTTTTAATTTACCTTCTCAACCATATGAATTGTTCATTCATTTGTATATTGTGTGACTATTACGAGCTCCGCTGGTTCTAAATCTAAATCACTTTTTCTCCTAAAAACAATTGTAAAAATATTCATGCAGTTTAATATTTAATGCTACAGTTTTTTAATATTGTTAATTAATATAATTATTAATAATGGTTACATGAATTATTATTAAATATATTTAAATAAATCATAAATATTTTATTCTTGCATTAATTACACCTTAAAGTATTTATTGCATTGCCTTATTTACATTCTTTAGTCAGAGCAAATATCAATTTTTACGAATAATTTAAAAAGTGTAATAAATTAGAAATTTGAAAATCTCTCTGTTATGAAGGTATATCAAAAGTTTATTTAAATTGATAGTGGTTTGATAGTTAATTAATAAAAGGGACAGTTTTCAATTTTGTATGTTGTATTTAATGAATAAAATTTTCTATCTTCTTTCAAAATGGATTTATTGTTTTCAATAATTAATTAATTGAAAAATATTATATAAGTCATATGTCTTAAATTTTATTTAACTTTGTTACTTTCATTACATAAGAAATTGTCATACCCAGTATTTTAATGTATATATTGATTCGGTATTGTATGTTATACTCGAATGATTTGATATTAAAGTTTTATTTTTACTATATATATATTATTCACTAGAAATAGATAGAAAAGTAGTACGTATTCTTACTATTTGAACGTTTTAATGAAAATCTATAACAATCATGTTTTCTTTTCAAATGAAATTTATTATTAATAAAAAGTAATTTAAAATTTAATAAAACATTATTACTAAAAATAGGTTTATAGAAATTATTTCTTAATTTAAGAAAATTAATCGATTTAATAATTTTAATTTGATTGTCCTTTAGTTCTAAAAGAAATGATTAAACGATTTACATTACGTATATTTAAATTTGATATATATCTATTAGCATTCACGAATAACAATTTAGAGAATATTTATATAATATTTTTCATACAATATGATATATAATAACAATTATCTATCTAGATTTCTATTTTATTTTTAAATAGTCATATATGATACGAAGTATAAAAATTTATAGGGGGCAAACATTTAAAAAACGAGCAAATAACTAAAGACTAAGACAACATTGATATTAAACACAGTCTCTCATCTTATGTATAATAAATAAAATAAAAAATAAAGGATCAATATAGCGAGAAAAGGAAAAGCTGGAACTTTGTTCAGAAACGGACAGCCACCAACTTTTCGAGTGAATGTGCAAGCACAGGTACCATTGAGATCAAATGCATTCATCTATCGATTACCTACCATAAGCATATTTACTTATTTCATCATAATTGTAAACAGTATTCTTCAATTAAATTTCCCGTGACTATCGATTTTTGCAAGCACGATTATTTTTCTACGGATAATTATCCAAACAGCTCAACAGGTACATGATTTCATCATTAAAATTTAAGGAACTTGCTACGGCTGAAAATTTTCGACCTATTAATAGACAAATATTTGACTTAAAAAAAAAAAAAAAACAAATCCAACTCTTGCGTTAACAAATGAATTTGGGAATGTCGCTTAATATATATCTTGTCACAAACATATGCCAAATAATTCGTGAAACGCTAAATATTCCCGAATCATTAGCGAGTGGAGACGCTCTCATCACGATTAACGCCTCCTCCCTGAATCACAGTATCCTCTTTCTCTCTCTCTCTCTCTCTCTCTCTCACTCTTACGAATCAATATCAGTCAGCTGAGTGCCGACTTTATTTCAAACAAAGCTTCGACTAAACATAGATATTTTCTGCGCCAGCTCACGCCGACGCGGCTGTTCTAGACGAGTGACGAACAAGATTTTATTTACATTCGAAGTATTGAAATTTACTTCGCCGGATGATGGCCCGTTAGCATGACACAAAAGATTAAGAGCCGCCTTGACCATTTGTATCGCTGCCACCAGCAGATGAAGATACGAGGTATCGGCCGAGGGACGAAGGACGAAACGTGCGATTAAGTGGCGGAGAGAGGAAGAAGAAGAGGAAGAAGAAAGGAGAGGGATAAGCATCCTCGGGGCATTGAAATCCACTAACGCATATTATGCTCATAGTTCTGTGTATGGTTTTACCTTGGGATTTGACGCTCACTATTGTTCCTCGCAAGCTCTCGTGGTTCGCGTGCGTCGCGTCGGGTCGTTTGTCGCCGACGGCGCCGAGCTCCATTAATCAACTAGACAGCTTCGGAGGCGTTCAAACCCGGCGAGATTTCGTGCCCATCCCGCGACTCCTCGGCGAACACGCGCTCGCATCGGATTGGCCGAGTGCACCCAAATATCAGGAGCAAATATTTGCACTCCCGTGCGCGAATACGCGTGGTTGGGATTCAGCCGACTGGCGCTAAAAACTGCAACAGAGAGATTTATTAAGAGGTCGCGTCTTCTTTTAATGCGTTTATGTTTTTCGTATTGGCAGGCACTTTGTAAGTGGGTAGAGGACAAAGTGGCATGGTTTGGGCATGCGGCGAGTGTTTTGATTTTCGCCCATTCGACGACGATGAAGATTCTTTTCTCATTACTAGCTTTAATCGGTTAAATTTAATCTCCGCTTAATTTCTATTTTCAAGCAAATTTCTTTATTTATCTAACGTCTCGGACAATCCACCTTATTATATTTTTCAACTTTCTAATAAAAAAACTACATCTACATTACTACTATATTACTAAATGGTGCACTATGGCCCTTTCAAATCCTCTCTCAATCTTCAGACGACAATCGTGATAAAAAAAAATATATATATATATAGAAACTATTTATTACTATAGGGTAACTTTAGTCTTTTATATATCATATTCTCACAAATGATGATTAAATTTATATACAGTTTCAGTATTGATATATATTCAATTACTCAGCGTACGTGTATGCTTTTAATGGTATTTGTAATTTTGTGCTCGTAGTTTAGGTATGATGAGAAAAAAATAATTATATATACAAATGCTGTATTTATGTTTGTCCTCGATAGAAGAATATCGAATATACAATGATTATCATTCGCTATTGCTTATTAAATATCGATTATTTAAATTTATCATTATTGAAATGACAAATTAAACCTACCTATTTCCCTTACTTAATATTTAACATTATAAATAAATGAACATCGCATTCACTTTAAATATATCCCTTGTATACATTTTCTCAAACAAACTACTTAATTTAAATTGCAAGTTTTTCACAGAATCGGTACATAAAGTATTAATCATGTTTTAAAGTAACTCGCACAGTTTTAAAGAACTTTCGAATGAGTATTGACATTGCGAAATCTTTCGTCATTCTACAAAGCTTTCGAGAGGTATTTGTAGAGAAAAAAATATTCAAGGCGCCACTCGCGTCTTCCATTTCTGTACGGTGATCGTAACTGTCTAGCCACATAAAAAGGAACGTCGGCAACTTTTGTCTAAGGTCTTAAATAAATTTAAAAGGGACATGTGAAACAAATCTCATGGGCTATAAAAATAAGTATTTTAATATTAATTATTCTCTTTACCCTATTTGTGAATTTCTCTAGTAGTTAAATTGTAGGGAGCGAATTGTAGATCAATAGAATTTTAAGAAATCAGTGATATCTTAACACGCATTCTCATTTCCATCCAATTATTCATCAATTACGAATAATTGAGTTAATTTAATTTCAACAAACTGAATGCGCGATAAATTTTTGTTTGTTTTATATTCCTATGCGTAGGATAAAGTTAAATTTCGAGTAGATAAATATGAAGGTTTATGATCTATTCCGTGCAGCATTTTGAGCCGTATACGATGATCGAAGAGATAAGTCGATCTTTTTAAGTCGATTCAATTTAAAGATGCAACATTTTCTTATTTGTTATTTATATTTGTTAGATGGCAATAACTTGGTCGTTTTGTACCGAGTACAATGCATTAACCGTGAGTCGTCTTCAGAAGTAAAACTTTGGCGTCCCGACGTCTGCTTGTGGCGATGGTCACATTGAAAAGTCTCTGGATCTTTCTGTCGATGGGCGTTGATAGAGTTTAGCCCATTTAGCTTGTCGACCGATTTCTTTGCAGCAATTATTCAATTCAAGCCGCTCAGGAAGTATAATTGGTAATTGTTTTACTTTAAATATTTAAAGATTCCGGAATTATGGATTTTACATTTACCTCTGTGTCGTTGCGTCAACCGAGTTGCGGCTTCCGCTCTCGTGCAATTTGCTCGTCATCGAGGATCCGTTGAGTACGAATAGTTTCCATGACATTTCGCATAGAGCATGCCATTATTATTTTTACGATAAGATAATAGCATTACAAAGACAATCCTAAAATTATACGAATTAATTATACAAAAAAAAATAGAAGAAAAATTATACGTTTATACTAATACTATAATATTTGTAAGCTGGATTAAATAATTTCAATACAAATAAAGCAGCTTAACAAGATATGCACATTTTTATTATATAATTTGTAATCAATTATTTTGCAGTTGTCGTAATACTTTATCTATTTACAAATCTAAATTTATCCTTAAGGATTATATGAATTTATGTATATATATATATACGATTTATACGTTCAAATAACGTTTGGACTTTTATTTAAACTGAAACGACAAAAATGAATAATTAATTAAATAATATCCGAATTAGTTTAACTGCTAAAATCACACAATTATTTGATAGTAATGTTTTATTAATATCCAGAATAATTTTTATTACTGAAACTATAATTTAATTTATATAGTCATTAATTGAAATATATGAGTGCCAGTCTTATGTATCCTATTAATGGTATAAATTACTTTGAGTTTAAATGTCAATATTCTCTTTTTTTCAAATACGTAGAATAAACTTCTCGTTTTGATGAAATTATTTGAAAAATACAAATTGAATATTTGTCAATTATAACAAAATAGTATAGTAAAGACTATTATAGATAACCTGGTGATTGCGTAAATGAGGAAATGTTGAAAAATATATTGCATATAAATGTTGCCCTTGAATGTCTTATCCCTTGTTACAAATTCAAAAGTAGAATGACTTTTACAATACGCCCATGACTTGTCATCTACGCTATCTACTTCATCCACACCTACAATATCTACTTTTTTCATTCTTCTCTTAAAAACCAAACCGCAATACGCTTCTATGTGCCGAGCCCTGTTTGTTTGATGTTAAACAAGCGATCTAGAAGAAAAATCAATTTTCTATTGGATACAAAAATAGATTAGATGATAATATTATATGATAGGAACATAAGCCGTAAAATATATTTTGTTTGTAAGCTGTTTGGCTTATAAAGATATTAAAATTTTCCTGACATATTTGTTTGTGCAATATTATAAGCAGCAAATTCAGTTCAAATATATTAATGTATTGATACATTAAATAAATCGCAGCTAATTAGAATTAAACATTAATATTCTATTATCATAAATATGAGTTTATAGCATTATTATTATTATTATTATTAGTAGTAGTAGTAGTAGTTGTTGTTGTTGTAGTATTAATATTAAAAATTAACTACATAGAATGTAAAATTATAGTAATAATAAACTTAGGTTTAATAAGTGCAAAATGATATTTTTTTACATAATCTTTTATCCTCGTAATACTAAATCTAGTTTAACAAATTTGGGTCGCATTCGAACTAAAATAACTTTGTAGCAGTATAACATTGATATATTATTATTATTATTAATATTTTCGTATAAATAATTTTTTAATGAAAATATCTATTGGAAATAACGGAATCTTTCGCTTGAATCATCTTGAGAAAATTTTGCTTAAAAAATATTACGAACACTATGGATTTATTTGATTAAACATCAACTGTAAAAATAAATGTATTTTATGTAGATTCGATTCAGTGATTTTTTTATTAAAATGTAATATTGTATGCGTCGTGTAATCCTTATATAAATAAAGCGGCTCGATATTTTTTTTGTTCAGATAGTTTGATATTCTGGTTTTGTATAATATATATTAGTATATTACAAATCAATCTAAATATAGTTTTTCATTAATTAATGTAATCATTTTTCATTGTTAATAACGAGTGTATAAATTATACCCTATTCAAGTATATCCAAGATTTTCAAAAAAATATTTCTGTAGTGTAAAAATCAATTTTCGTAACCATATCAGAAGATAAGTCGACGACAGCTTATGTAGATTTATTGATCATTAACATTTTAAATTAAAAATTTATTTATCTCCATAATCGGATATTTAATTGTAATAAGTAATGCATAGATTTCAATTAATTTCTTTACTATTATTTGCTCGTGAGGGTGTCAATGGTTCAACGTTTAATAAGCTTTTGCAAATTCATTGTGCTAATTTATTCAACAAAATTGATCATCAATTGAAATAAATAACAATCATAATATTACAATATTTATTTCAATATTAGGTATTGTGAATTATTTTTAGTACATTTGGAAAATTTATCCACACATATTTTTACAGTTCACCCTTACATCTATCCATCTATTGGCACACAACATTCGCAATTTATTTATAACGGTGAACCATTGCTACGTACGATAATCTCAATCAAGCAATCTTTATTGATAAAGAATCGATCGGATATCTTTTTAAAATTTGATTTCATCATTAAATTATTAATCGCCATTTATGAGTCAAACAAATATTGTTTGAACTGTTGTATTAAATAATTATTATAATACAAATCTCATTTGATTTTCCTCCAATTCAATTCACATTCATTACTATATAAACGTCAAGTGTGATATATAATCAAGAGTGATAAAAAATAACGCGATTTTATTTTGTGAATTCGAAGTAAATAAGATAATTCATACATCTGCACTCAATAGGTCGATGAAAATTAATGAAGCACAATACGTAATGTAGACTTGTCCAATCCCTGTCACGTACGATATATCCCTAAAGTACTTCTCCATTTCCGTCTTCCGCATTATAATCCGCTATAATTGCTTAATAAACCTTGACGAATATTGAAGGAATGGAAATTGTAATATTATGTGCGTGTTAAAGCAATGCCTTGGTTACGTAATAACAATGAGATTAAATGTGTAACAGTACTATAAAACATAATTAATGTATATTGTATAGACAATTAAAATAAACTAATTTTTATTAGATTTTGGCCACGTTTGGTAATTTCATCTAATCATTATTTATACACTTTTGTTCCTAATTATTCATTAATATCAACTTCATTACCATATAGTTAAATTTTATTATTTCTCAGAGTAAATACCTAAATATTATTCGTATAATCAGTTTATTTAGCTACATTTTGATAAGATGCAAACATTAATAGACAGAAAATATTTTATAAAAGCATTATAGGCATCTCTTATATTTTACAATTTACAATTCACATTTCTCAATTGCAAGTCAATGCTGCCTACTTAATTGATTTCAATGACACGCATTTTATTCCTAGTTGACATATATATATATATATATATATATATATATATATATATATATATATATTATGAGAATGAGGTATTGTACACCATATTGCTAAATAAGCTAGCGCGATCAATCAAAGATAGCTAATTGACAGTATTGCAAGATAGTATCCCATTACCCAAAAGACTGAAAATTGCGAATAGACTGAGATAGTCAGACTCCAGGGTGTAAACGGAGCTTGAAGCCAGTTCCCAGAGTATAAATTGATAGATATAAGCTGTTCCCTTGGGTAGCATATTTATAGATTTTAGAGATTTTACAGAAGTGTTTAATCACCGTTGTAATGCAGTAACCCCGTGTTTTCAATCTTATATTACAATAAAATATATAAATAAAATATTATGGTTTCTCCTTGAAGTGATATTGAAGTGATATTGTAGTATATCAAAAACATGAATTACTCGGACTCATTCAATTGACAAACATTGATTATAAACGTTATATAAAAGTATACAAAAGTTATATAAAAGTATATCGTTTATAAATATATATATATATATATATATATATATATATATATATGTATATATACATACATAAAGTAACTTTTAATTTTTAATTTAATGATAATTTTATGTATGATTTGCAATTATTTTTTTTTTTTCATTTTTAAAAGAATTTCCTTGTAGCTTCTAATAAGAAGCTTATAAACATTTAGTTTTAGATCAAGACGCTATGTCTTACATTATGAAGCGATTCCTTAAGTAAATGAAAATTTTGTTCCATAAAAATTTATTAATTTTCGATTTAATCGACATTTTCTCATTAATTGCATTAAATTTGTTAAGGTTTTACATTTTTTTTTAAATAACGTTTTATTAATCTTATTTAAAATTATTAAATATTCATTTCATACGCCAACAACTTTCTTATTTATTCTCGATTCAGTTAAACCGAGAGTGTATTTATTGTGCACTGATGATACAATTCTGAGATTAGCATCTTTAATTTTTTAATCTATTGGAAGCATATAACTAAAGACTTGATAAAATGAAAATAGTGGAGACTACATATTTATCTTAAAATTAATATTTCTATTATTAAAGTTAATTTTATTCACCTACATATAATATTAGTTTAGTCGATAAAACCTTTATAAAATCAATCTTACATGTTTCTTAAATTTCAAAAAATAATTATTTCCAAAGTAAAAATAATGTCATTCGATTGAATTATAAATACATAAACTAGATCTTAACTAATCTGTATTGTAATTGTATTACGTCCTGACAAACTTATCGAAAGTTTAATTGCTCAACCGAGACATGGTCTACCTCCAGTCTTAGAATGAGATTGTTAAATAATTTACTAACCCTGTGACTAGTATGAAAGGCCACTTGTACACCAGATATATGTGTTGTCAGTTGTATTGTAGATATTTCACGTTAGTTTTGCTCAACAAACTGATTAGGCATTACCTTTACTCAAAGAACAACCAGAATTATCGACTGTGTAAGTATGATGCAGCCACGCCCTATTATCGTATCCTTAATAATTGATATTAATCATAAAAGAGAAAAATCTCGAAATTTGTAATGATATTGCTTCAATACATACGTACCGGCTGCATTGTTCAAATACATCTTTGGTAGATGTCTTTATTATATAAAAGCCTTAATGTTTAATTACCATTCAAAAATAAACGTCTGAATAGGCCATTTACTTTTATTATTCATGCAATAATATTTACGTTATATATGAAAAATTGTTATTTAATTTAAAATTTCATGTAAAATTTTTATAAAATTACATTACTATTAGATTTTGGATTCTGTATAATCTACTATACATATACCCGATATATTTTTCTAAAATTTAGAATGCTTTAAAAAGCTGGATAGAATCAATTTTGAAAAACCGTGTTCATTTTTAGTAACATAATTTCTAAAAATAAGTTCGTCTAAATCCTTAATCAAAGAAATTATAATTGCTGTGCAAAGGGATTGTTTTGTCAACTGCTTATTTATTTATTCAATTACAAATTGTTTCTTAAATTAATTAATATTTAATGAATTTTTCGAAAATATTTTCGAATTCATGTATCTAGAATATCGATTTTAGTAATAAGAAAAATATCATTACGAAAATAAAAGTTATAATCTAAGACATTCTAAAGTAGATTTTCGATTAAAGAAAATAGAAGTTTCCTAAACGATAATAGGCGAAGGCATAAAGACATTTGCATTAGGATTATATTTACTAAAACAAATTACAATACGTCGGCGGAAATGCCTCATTAAAAAAGTAGATTTCAAAGTGTACATAGACATAGTACGGGACCCTTTAAAACTTGTTCTCCAATCCTTTCGTACTCGTCTGAATTGGCTGCTAGTTTTCTAAGATACACCCAACGAAAAGTAGGTCAGTCAAAGGAAAGAGAGCTAGCTGACTTAGACTCTACGCCAAGAAAATAAGAATAAAGAATAAAACAGTACCAATGGCATGTAAGAAAAGAGGTATAAATAGGGGTAAAAGTAGGAATATCAGTTAGATAAGAGAAAGAATAAGTATTTGACAGACATTTTTAATACAGAGGACTATCGCTTCTCTTGGGCATAATTGATTACCAAGAGATTCAAGGATATAAAATATAGAGCAGAGAGAAAAAGAATACTCCCATATTGATGGATTTTTTTAATAAGTCAAAATTATATTAAATTTATAAATACATTAGCATTGTAAAATGGAAGAAATCGAATTATCAATACTAATAAAATTCATGCTTATAGTGTTGCGATATTTTCAAATTTTTAAAACGATTTTCTAATCAATATTATGTTCAAATGAATTTGGTTTTTCAATAAATTCTACCTATAATAACAATTATTTTATGTATAGATGAAAAATATTATAATGTATATATAATTGTAAAGTAAAATTTTATTTTAATTTTAACAGTTGTAAAACTAATACAAATATAAAATAATAATGTAAAACAGCAAGAGAGAGAGAGAGAGAGAGAGAGAGAGAGACTGGGCGAGTAAAAATAGTAGAAAGTAAATAAAAAATATGAGCCATTAAAAAATATTATAGATTATCACAAGTAAATAGTGAATGAAAGACATAAAAAGAAACAAATTTATTTAATTTTACTTCTTTCTTTCTTTTTTTGTTTCTTTATATATAAATATATATAAATGTATTTATTTAGTTGTTTATATTGTTTTTTACTTAAATTTACTATTCAATTAGGTGACTTTGGCCACTTGAAGAAGTATTTTAAATATAAAACAATAACAATATACTATCTTTATTACTATTCATATTTTTTACTTTATACATGTATTGGACTTAGAGTCACTTACGCATTCTTGATTTTAATGATAAACGCATATTTAAAGGTAACCTTAAAAGTTACAAGCTGTAGTTGCATAAATTTTCAAATAATACTTCTTTAAAATTGCGCAATAAAAGAGGCAATGTAGACTGAATTTATATTATTTTTTTATATAAAATAGCGAAGGCAGCCAAAGATTTACCCATTTTACAGGTCTTCTAGTATATATTTACACACATATATTGCTGTTGATTTGCATTCAGCGTGTCCACTTGACCAGCACGAACGTTAACAACATTAAACTCTAAACCTCCATCCATATTTCGAGTGCCCACCTCGTGCACCATTACTCTTTCCATTTTTTTTCACATCAGATATTTATTATTAATTTTTCTATGTATTAAATATCGCTACTGCAATGAATGCCATTCATATTTATAGATTCATTGTACATTAATACGTGCAAACAGTTGTATATATTGAAAATTATTTAATAATTATAGTCCTTTGTGGACGTGTGTATCGAAATATTTATAGATATTGTTTAGAGTAGCCATTGTATCGAGCTTTGAAAAACTGCAGTATGTGTTTAAGAGTGTAACTGCGATAATATTAACTTTAGCGACATAAATTGCAATTACTTCCGGTCAATGTTACGCGCAAACGATCGAATTCTCGCGAGAACTGAAAAGTTTGCTAAAACTTTTTTCTACGGCAGATGGGAAGTTGAACATTAAAGAGAAACACTTTGTACACATTTTATACAGAATTATATCGCCTGTATGAAGGCTTCAGGGAACGAAAATTGTTAATAATGCTACAATGGTGGGCAATGTTCATCAATTTTTATGTAGGTAATGCGCGTATATTAAGAAAAAATATAAATCTAAAGTATTAATTCACTTTATATTTACATGATTATTTTAAATATTATTTTCGAATAATTAATTAATTCATGGCTGTGCGTCAATTAGAACAAAATAAACGTGACTTCTCAATTTAGAGAACAAGACTGAATTCAGCATATGTTTAATTATTCAAAATATTGTTCCCTTTCTTGGAAAGAATTTAAATTTGTCTTTTTAAATTGGTGATCAGAGCTTACATGATTTTGATTTTAAAAGTTGATTGTAATCCTTCGGTTCAATATGTTTTATCGAACACTATGACATTGCTCTTTAACAGTTGAATAAAATATTAGCAAGTAAATGTGTATGAAAATGGATTGTGATGTTGTATTGTGGGCATTTATAATTGTCAATTTACATTAAGATCAACTTTTACTTAAGAATATTCTGAAAGTTGTCCTAATCATAATTCTCAATCGGCGCCTTACCTAATTAGTTCAACCGAATGTATTTATAATCTTTTTGTCCGCGTCATCCACTGCTTTACTTATGTATAATAAAACAATGAAATTATCAATTTCATACACGTTCTAACCGAAGAACAAAGAAGAATAAATTTTCCTTAAAAGATGTAAAGTGTCGGAGTTCTAATTAAATTGAATTTTATTAGAACAGTAAGAACTTAGAAAAGAATAAAAAACATATGAAAAAAAATCGTAAGTGTTCAAATAATTTTATATCGTAAATAGAATTAAAAATCTGATAATACAAATTACTTCAAAAACACAATTTCATATACATTGTTATTTATTTATTATAATTTTTTAATTCTTTAATTGCCAAACGGTATTTTTCATTCGTAAACTAAAATTTTCAGTATTTTATGAACGTATGAAATTCATTACAATACAAGCTAATTTTGGCAATTATACCAATAAAATATGTTTTGGCTAAATATATAAGTCCAAAATGGTCGTATGCAAATGGCCAATAATAATTTATGCATTTAGGGTCAGCCAATTTTAACAAAGACGATTCATATTGATGTACTGCAGATCAATTCATTAGACCAACTATTTGAATCTCTCTTGATATATCTCTCGAAAATATCTCTTAAACCTCTTAAAATATCTCTTGAATCGTTATAATTGTGCAGTTGCGATTATAAATAAATTTTTATCGCTACTTTATTAATTACCCATTGTGGTATTTTGTATAAAAACATATTTTAAAGTATTGAATTTGGAATCAATTATGTATAACAATACATTGTTAATGTTATTTGTTACAAACAATATACAATTTGTAATAACTAATAATTTAGTATTAACTAAACATTAAATTTTAAAGTCTGCTTACTGGCAATAATACAATGATAATCCATGAATGGACAGTATGTGCGATCGAATGAAAATAAGTTGCTGCTACCCCACGAATAATGGGACAAAATTTGACGATAATTTTGTGAAATAAATTTTACATAATGAATAATCACTTTGTGTAAAATATCCAAAGATTATCAGAATACAATTAATCGAATGAAAGAAAAAAAAAATACAAAAAAATGTTCACATGTAAGTAGCTCAACTCAAAACAAAAATTACACATTTACCTAAGCACGAGCTTGTGTAAGTAACTAAAGCATTTTCAGCGGAAATCGAATTTGTTTATCGCAAACGCACCGACGCACATATGACGAACGCTCGGCGCATACAAACAAGCGAAGAAACAATCCAATATTCGCAAGCAGTTAAGAAAACAAGAAACGACAGTTTGTTCAAATTGTAGCATCGGGAATGCCAATGATCTCCGAGGGAAGCAAAAAATGTTTGCATGAATGAGAGACAGAGAGCAAGTCTTTGTGGCAATGACAAAGAAGAGAAGAACGGGATGCGTACCTTCAGCGACTAGGAAAATAAACTTTTCCGAGTCTACTACCACTGTCGACAACCACGTGTTGCCGCACCGCAGGTTAAGAGGAGCAATGGGGAAGGCCGCTGACCTCGTGGCTTCCACCCGGGCAGCCCGTGAACTGGCATCCGAGCAATCCAAGAGCTTCCCGTTGGTCGGGCTTCCTTAATACGTTTCCAGAGGCGCCGCAGGGAGATATTGCAAAGCGCCGCTTACGGTATCCTTAAAGTTCGTTCGAGCAAACTCGCGGTAATATTGGGAGCTTTTAGGGCGCTTTTGATCCTGTGCTTGGAATTATTCGAGAAATTACGGAACAATAGGCGTATCCGTTGCCGACGGTGGTTTCTACGCATAAGACCGACTGCATGTAATCTCGTGTAATGTGTAAGGTCAGGGTCGACCTGTAAAACATTGCTTGAGTTGCGCGTCCAGTAGGTCGGCCCGTGACGAATCGCATACCTTCCGATGCAAATTGTCCCTTACGCCTCGGCCTCGCCATTATCACGTTTACCGAAATTGATGATGATGCAATCGGATGCTTACATCAAACCATTATGAATGCAATCATGTATATTTCTGGTATGCCGCTCTCTTGCTAGATGGGCTTTAGGCGTAGATTAATGTCTAAGGCAAATGAAAATCGATAGTGTACGTTTACTTTGGGATTGCTAGTCTCTCCTATTAGAAATTTAATTTCTGACACGGTGCTTTAGACTTTTAAATTGACATAACGTGCATTATTAAAAGTCTTGACCCGTGCACTTTAACATCGCGTTTGGCTAATATCGACTGATCCGTCATAGATAGATAATCAAATTCTTCCTTGGCGAAAAATTAACGAGAAAGCCATCACAATCATAATAATGCGTCTGTAATTTTCAGTATAACGCGTAGTTACCACTTGGAATAATTAATTAGTCTATTCATATTATTGATAGTAATATTGGATAATTTAACGGAGGACTTTGGATTGAAGAGCGCCGTACGCTCATTCCTAAATTTCTGTAGCAATCTTGTAAATTTACTTGGCAAAATTATACTACGTATCCACTTACGTCAAACCGGAAACTATCCAATTATCAGTTGCGCGCGAGGAGTTTGTGATAATTATAGCATCAGAATTACTTTGATGCTCTATTGAATAATGCCCCCCCCCCCACACACACACACACCCATCCACCTATCCACCTCACCCCCGCATCGCCCTGTAATCCACTCAGCTGTAAATTATTGTATAAACTTATTTGGCATTACGTCCGCCGAAGGACGTGTTTTGGGAAGCTTTTTATATCCATTTCGAAGGAGCGTAACGATAAAAGCTGTGTACATTAGCTATCCTCAGTCTTTTTAATAAGAAAGTCTTTTAGCCGGTGATAGAATAAAAGATTTTATTACCTCTCACATTATTAATTCACGATATTAAAATTTAAACATTCTACCTTCGTTATGCTATAATACTTGATATTAGTTTTTTGACGTCGAATATTTTATTTAACTCTTTTATTGCCTGTAGAATAATGATGATTATTGCGTTAAAGTGCGTAATACGTAGACTTGAATGCGCGTTTAATTAAATGAAATTGATGTTACGGGTCAATTTAATGAATACGGAAGTTGTCGTGAGTAAGCGTGTTAAGCTTGTTAAATTAAAGGGGCTGTTTTTAGGCTGTTTAAATCCTAAATCCTAAATAATAATATAATTGCCATCTTATGATAAATTTTAAAAACACGTTTTTCCGTGTAGAAAGTTCTTGCAAATCTTGCATGTATTTGAATACGAAATCCCTGATAAGAGTATTACACCATAAATAGATAATCTGTGTAATTCATTATTATAATCCCTCGTTAAAGATATTAAACTTTTACTTCTCCGATTTTTTAATTTATTTTTCAAAGCTTTATCTTGTCCCCTTATTATATCCCCCGTCACAGGCATTTTTTTTCGATTCCATTTTATTATTTAATACGAAAAATCCGAGATCCGTTTATAAAATGAGATAGACAGCATTTAGCTAAATTCTTCAAAAGCGTTAACACGATTTTGTTCGAACTTGCATTACCCGAAGCATTAATTTAGTATCGCTCATAATTATCCTATTGATATTCCGCAGCCTAAAGCTTGAGCGAGAACAGCGCAATTCCAAGCGGCTTCTGACTGAGTCTTTGATAGCACCCACTTTCGGGGAAATCCGTACTTGTCATTCTCGGAGACGACGAGGGCGTTTACTAATTGTCTCTAACGCACAAACTAATGTAGGCATTTATGGGAAGTTGAGCCACTATCAAATACATACAGCGCTTGTACGTGTGAGTCGAATATACGATTTCACAGCCTTATGTTGCATTGAGCAACAGCGCGCATGACGTCACTGAAATTCTATTCAATTCGTATTTTAGGCCATTTATTTGGCTTCTTCGTGGGCTATCGCGAGAGTATTGTGATAAATGCCAATTATTACATTCCACGAAGAAATAGCGACAGTGTGCAATCTATCTTCCCGATGATTTGAATATTCCTCTCCTCTCAGTATTTACTTATGCGCCTGTGTTATGCACAATTTTTCTACCTTCGGCTGCTTTCACAAGTTCATCTATGCGTTGACTTGCCTAAGAATTTGGATAAATAAATAAGCTAACGAATATTTTATATAACTTGAAAATCCTTATGGGTAAGCTAATCCTCGAATTAACAATATATATATATATATATACTGAATGATATATGAAAGTATTTATTATAAAACAATTTATTATTAAAATTGTAACAAATCATTTTATCGAATTACACCTGTAATCTACATCTTTTAAAGGTGCTCTGTACATATTTTTGATTTGAATATCTTTTTTATACGGTTAACTTCTATTATTGCTCACTGATATTGATGATATTTGTGAAATATAATAAATAACAAACTTGCTTGTTTGTATATTATATAAATATATAATTTATATAAAATTATTTATATAAAATAAAATTATTTTTATCATATATATTAATATATCAAAGAAAATCTTACTAAAATTAATTTTTCTATATTATAAAAATTATATAATTGAGTTTGTAATTAGTTAGGAGTTTCTAGTTGATACTAACATTGATTAAAATCGGAAGCACATTGTCGTAATCCTGTTATACCACAAACTTGAAAATGTCTCGAAAGATATTTCAAACGTTAAAGTTTTGTAGAAAGTATTAATTGAATTCTTATTTATGTGATAGAAATTTCACAATTGAAAGTCTATAGTCCAAGCTCTTAACATAACAAATAATAAATCTTACGTTAATTTTTTTTCAATTTAAATAGTATTCAATAAATACTGAACAATTAATGAGTATTACATCACTTCTTCCAATCTATCAAATTCTGTACATATAAATATAATGATTTAGATAATATTACAATTTATATTTTTGTAATGTTACATTACATGTCTCAAATATATATTTCGTTATAATTGCAATGAAACTAAACGAAATGACCATTAAAAATAAATTTTTTTTTATATTATTTAGAAATTTTTATACCGTATCATGTTGGCTTTCACTCAACAAACTATAATTCCACTATGGTAAATGTAAACTAATTTTTAGTACTTATAGGTTTATTAAATAATACTTATCGTTCATTAGCGTAAATTAAAAATTGTTTTGTTACTTAATTTTATTATCATGATCCAATTAATTATATAAAAAATTTATAAAAAAAAACTGAAATTGCTATTCCGTTTAGGATTATAAACTATGCACCTATAATTCCCGTTACAATATTAAATTTCTAGCAATATAATATAAAAATATAATTTTAAGCAATAATAATTCTATAATTGAATGCATAGTACATGAAAATTTGGAATTTCTGTATGTCTATTAAAATAATATTTTTAATTAAATTCTATTGGCAAATTAAATTTCCAACTCAAAATGAAAACAATTGATTTATAATATCTGGTCCAATTTATTTTAATGCAAAATGTTAAAAGTAGATCTTCAAAAGAACCTAAAATTTCAACTATTTGAAAACAATTTTTGAAAGAAATTTTTTTCTTTTGTAAAAATATTTACTTAAATATCAATCGGTAAAGATTCATTCCTGTCTGTCAATCAATAATATCAATAAAATCGGATTAAGGTAGATTATTTGAGTTTCAAGGTATTTAAAAAAAAAAAAACAAAAACAAATAATTATTAATTTTTTAATTTCCGATAATGTAATAATATTATCCTTTGGTTTTACAATTTGTAATAAATCTGAACTTTTAGTTAATTTCAATATTGAGTTAATAATCACATTTGAAAGTATATTTATATTAAAAGCTACTAAATATTTTGTTTATTATTTCTCGCATAATATATACCATGAATTTTAAGTGTATTTTTATACTCACCAGTAAAATATATAATAGAATATATAATAAGAATGTTTGGACAGTATTTTTTTTTTTAAATTCGAAAAACATGAATTCAGACTAGAAATGTGAAGTTTTTATTAATTAATAAATTAGAATAAATGTCAATATATTTTATATTTTATTAATTAAATACAAGTCCACGCAAACACACACGCACGCGCGCGCGCGCACACACACACAATTCTATATAAGAAATCTATTATTTACATATAAATCATAAAATTTAATATACTATATTAATAAATTTTTATTTATAAAAATATTTTATCAGAAATTTTTTTAGTTTATTAGTTTTTTTTATGTTCATTAGTTTATAAATTTGGAAATGAACCAATTTGATAGAATGTCAGCAGTAATTCTAAATCTTTTTAAATTGTCGATAATTGTAAATCTCTTGGATAGTAAAGATTTGGGTTTTGCTTTAAAAGAAATGTATGGATAGAAGAAAACAATCAATCCTGCTCTATCTAATGCAGTTCATTGACCCTTATAACTATTCTCATGAACTGTTCTATTCAATTGTATTTTTGCGTGAATGCGAGAAAAATGGCATTTTCATGCATTTATACTTATCTATTCTTCCGCAGTTTTGTCAATTCGGTAAACATGCTATAAAAAAAAACTTGATAATATGAAATTTCATATAAAGTTTTTTATGTAAATTCTGAAATAAAGTTATAGAATTTTCTTTTATGTTCAATAAGACAATTTTAGCCGATTTAATGTAGCGAAAAGAAAATTTCTACTGTAATAGTAAAATAATTATTAGGCTTTTTCAATAGTACAAGTAAATTTACGTATTGTTTCATAAATAACGAAGTTTGCCTAATATTCTTAGTTTTATTATAAATAGTAATTATCATTTTATAATATGTAAGATTTTCTAAAAATTCAAATAAATTTTGTTTCATTTATCTCCATGTTTTAACTAAATTAATTAATTTTAATCAATTTTCTTGATTAATTGTTTTACAATGTTGTTTAGATAAAATATTTATTCAATTCCAGAATCATTTATGATAATTTCATAATAATGTATTGAGTTGTTAAGAATCTGTAGGTATAGATTGCAGTTTACTAAGAGACTTGAATAATAAAACATATAAAACATAGATTTTAGCATAACAACAATTGTTATTAATTATGTTTATTAATATGAAAATAAGTTATATGGAATAATTCTTTTATATATATTGAAATCTTACTATAATTAAAATCTTACTATAGTAATAATAATAATTTATGATAATTAATCATAAATATATATATATGAAAAATTGACTAAAAAAACTATATAAGAATGAATGTTACAGATGTCAATAGGAATCTCTATTAGTCGTTTTTAAATTTTATTCCCAGTTAATAATTATTATTTAAATTTTATATTACTCCATATACCATATATATCAATTAATCTTTTTTCCAGTGAAATAATTTTTTTTTTTAATTTTGCATTTCAAATTTATCTTGTATCTGACAACCTATTTGATGAATAATTTGATAGAAATAGAATATTATATTTTTTGTGTTATTGCAAATATTTTGAATATATATATATATATATATATATATTAAAATTACATATTTATACATATTATAATTCAATAGCACAATAAAATTTTATAATCTGATAACATTAATACATAAAATGAACTCTAATAAATATTAATATTTATTGTTAATTATTTCTGTAACTATGTACAATCATAAATTTATTTAAATATATTCTAATTCAAGCAAACCTATAAAATATTAATTAATTAATCACATAATAGCGATAGTATGTAAATTGATTGTTTATTTTTATTTTCGTTGTTATCAAACTTTCGAACAATAAAGAAATTAATGTAAAGTGGGAATTCAGAAAGAAACATATTATTATTTTACTAATTAGTACAGAATGTTGATATAATATACATAAACTTGTCATACTACTAATTAATATTGGTTATCAGATTACAAAAATTATAATGCCTTGTATAAATAAATGACTTGTTTTAATTATTTTCTTTAATTTTTTTCTTTATTGTTGATTTAATTTACAATTTGTTATTAAAAGTAAATTTATTATATATTATGACCCGTGAAGCAATAATTTGATTAAATCGTATAGATAAAATTTATTGTAAATGGTAGATTTTTAAATAAAATCCAACTTCATAACCATAACATAATCAAATTCATATTAGAGAATCTCATCAGTTAGATGTGAAAGAAAAAATTTAAAATATTTAAATAAATATAGTTAAATTTAACATATAACGAAAAGCCTTTGATAATATTCCATAATAAATCAATTTATATAAGTTCATCATAAATTTTAAAATATATATATTATATAAATTATATACTAAAAACGAAAATAGTAGTTTAATGTTGCAAACTGAAAAAAAAATTTTACAATATTATTTTTACGATATACACAATAAAGGTATAAATCTATTTTAAGATACCTTATCTTTTACAAATTTTATGTTTGAAATAGAATTTTCTGAACGATATTAAGTTTTATAATCTTATCCTAAGATAAATGGATGTGTAAAACTGAATAATTGGTATTTTTTTTTTACAAAAAATACGAGTAATATTAATGACTATTATAGTTTTCTGAATATAGTTATTGGATACTTTCAATCTATCAAGATATATAAAATAAAATAATTTCATAACGATAATAATATTATTCAAATCTAATTGCATATCGATATCAATTTTATTTAGTGCATTTTCTCTTATTAGAGATTTTTAATTCAAATATATTATGTTCTTTAATAAAGTACGGGAAATAATAAAAAAAATTTCAATTAATAGTTTGCCATTTTAATTATAAATCTAGTGCTATTTTAATTATTTGAATATCTTTTTTAATATTTTTCAGTAATTTTACTTTTCAATTAGATGAATTAAGCAATTGTATATTTCATTATATAAATAATAGCAAAATAATTGGAGCATAATTAAAATTTATTTGTACAACATTGATATTTTTTTTAATATTTATCTATTTAATTTATTATTTAATATTTATTTAATTTAACTGCAGACATATTACATTGTACAATTTTCATAACGAATCAATGTTAAAAAAAATGATGATTATGGAAAAGAAAAAGAAGTGGTAAATTTAATTTAAAAATAAATATTTATTTTCAATTGATTATAAATAAATTAGAATCACATTAATAAATTATGGCATTCATTAATACATTTTTGTATACATTTATAATTTAAATAAAAATTTAACATTCATACTGCACACAAGGAAAATGAAATACTATTAACTGACAATAATTGTTATATTATAAACAGATCATTGATATTTAGAATATTTTCATAGTTTAGTGACAATGAAAATCTCTATTTTTGTATTAAGTAACTGCAAGTTATCTTCATTCAAGTTACCTTGTTGTTTTCTGTTAGATGATTAATAAAATAATTCTTCAGAGATTAATTTCTTGTTTAACGTTTTTTTAAAATTGTCGTACGTAATGTATTTGCTGTTCTTGCATTACATTTATTGCACTTGCACAAATAGTTTCATTATAAATATAGTAATATTCTAATTTTTCGATAACTGAAAATAAAATAATTTTAAAGTCAATTGTAATTATGAATTAAAACTTGTATTGTGCAGATGGGAAATTATTAATAATATTTCTTAATTTATTATTACGTTATTATACTGACAAAAATAAAAAAAAATTGAAAAGAATATATTACATTTCTTAAATACGTAAATTTAAAAAATGGTAGAAAATTAAATTATTATTAACAAGCTACGGTTATATAATTATAGACGCACCTTGAATGATAATTTTTATGATATACAATTTATTATGCTACTATGTTGATTTTAGAAACATTTTTCAATATCATTGTAGCGTAATGTTAAATTAATTATAACAAAACAATAAAAAAAAAAAAAAAAACTTACTACATATATAAATTAATTTTTTTACCTGACGTCTATGTTAAGGAGCAACTTTTAACGAACCATCTTGATTCCAAATCTTATCATCGCACATCATTTTAGTGCATGCAAAGGACAAACCATCATGTGAACATCCACAAGTATTGCAAAAGATTTTGAATTGAGTTTTTGGCGTACACTGTTGATCATCTGTTAATAATTATAAAGAATTGCATTATCGAAGAATTGTATTTCAGTATAAGACGCACAGATAACACACCCCCTTTTTTACTACAAAAATAAAAATTGTAATTTACCTGATCTTTTAGCTAACTGATTGTTTGAAAGAACTTTATGTGTCCCGTCTATATTCCAAATATCTTCGTCGCATGCCATTTTAGTGCATGAAAATGACAATCCATACTCCGAACATGTGCATAGATTACAATAATAATAGAATTGAGAATTGGGCTTGCAAACTTGTTTAGCTACTGTAAATAATTTACCATTAATTAGTAAAATAACGTTTAACGTCACAGTGATAACATAAGTCTATATAGAGCTTGCTTCTATGTAATGTCACATCATAATTAATTGATTTTTCATTATAATAAAGAATAAAAAAGGAAACGATAATTGAGGGACATAATAAAATTGAAACTTACCCACTACAGCTGAAATTGCAAGTATAATCATAAAAATGGACTTCATGTTTTCTGCTCGGACGTCCCACGTGTTCCACGCTACTCGAACTAAATGGTTATTATGAATCAGTTGATTCGCGTCTTCTTTAAATATCTACAGAGCGAGTGAAATATTTCTTACGTCAGCTGTGTATCGGAGAGCAGAAAGTTCCGATGATTGTTATCCAAGTACGTTAAATTGTCGTGATGTTTTTATCAGCGGCCTGATAAATCCGCGGCAAGTGAGTTAGCCCCTTGTAGAGTGAAAAATCGAACGAAAGTGTTTGCGAAGTGCTCAAGATTATGTTAGATATTGATAATATTTCAGGCGATTTATTTTATTGTGCTCTTGGAAACGATTGTAGGAAATACTTATCGTTTTCAAAGGCAATGAACATCCTGTAACATGCAAAAAAATTGCTCATATCATATGTGATAAATCATACACTTTAAAAAACAAAAAAAAAAAAATCGTGTATATTTAATTATAAAATTAATTTTTATTTGTGATCGAATGGTTAAAAATAATTTTAGTGTAAATAGTTGGTGTAAAATGCTTTTATGTGCATAGCATTTGATATTTTACAAACAAAAAACAAATTTACAAATTATAAATTTAATCTTTATAACGCAAAATATTGAGAAAAATAGTTGAGAAATTATATGATTTATAATTTCTCAATCATTATTGAAAAATTAAAGATTTCCTTCAAAAAGGCGAAGAGAGACATATAATTCTATAATGCAGAAAATTCTTTAAGGCTTTTTCATATTTGTATCATAATTTTAACAGAATTATTTATTCTTAGTATAAATGTAATGTCTAAATTTTCAAATAAAGTTTAGTATAAATAGCATTCTTATTATAAAAATAAAATCATTACGAGGACAAGACTTTATTTTATACATCGATATGCCAATGTTTTTACGGTCACACTATTATTATAGTTTCAATTTTGCACGAAAATCAATGCGAATTTAATAGTCAACAGATAAGTTCATAGAACAAATAGCGCTTAAAGAATACCCAACGATAAGAATTCTTTAAAATACATTTTTCTACGTTTAATGACTAATTTTAATCATATTCGATTATCATAATTGTTAAAACTAAAATAATTGTTTAATGGTGTATTCAATAAATATGGGATACGCATTAATGATACAGCCAGTTTGCAGATTATTAACTTTGTTTTTCATTAAAACTTATCAAATATAAAATTTGTCTTTTCTAAAGATTTCTAATTTTTTAAATAATTTTCTACATATTAAATTTATATTTTATATAATGAATTAAATTTTATATTACAACAACGTTTCTACCACTACTTTCACATACATATAATAATTAATCTGTGTGATATTGACTGTATAGTATTAATTATATAATATAATAGTATTTATCGGGTGAAGTAATTTTCAAATAATTTCCAGTTAAATATAATTTCAAAAATTTAGAGTTTCATCTAACTTTCATTGGAATTAATTACTTTCGATTGATAACTGATAATAATACTAATGAATTACGCTAATCATATAAACACCTTTAGACTCTTTTAGAAATATATAAATATATAAAATTTATGATTTATTATTGCAATTTTTATAATTTTCTTTTTTCATATTAATACATAAAATATAATTATTTTTATCGATTCAAATTGTTTAGCGGATATTTCATTGATATTTTGATTGGTTAAATGTTTACATGAGATTTTTTCAAACGATTACAATCAATTTATTCTACTTATTAGCTTCTTAAAGATATTATCAAGCTAATCTAATGAAATTTTATCTGTTAAAATTTACATTTTAAAACTGGTACATTATACAAAATTATTATAATCTCATTTTAATATATAAAAATCTTTAATTATATTTAAATAAGTTCTATTCAGTTTTTCACAAATTTTTAAATATATAAAAGATTGCCTAGTCATAGGTAATAACTTATACATATATTGATTGGATTTGCCTTGGAAATTTCACTATTTAGAATTATGATAAATATATTCATAGTTTGTATAACTATGTAAATTAAAACTATTAGCTTGTTTTTAACATCGATATTAAAATTAATTTATATTAAAAATTTACTATTAATGCATCAATAATGAAATCTATATAATAGGTTTTCAATTCATTTATCTCGCATCGTTTATACAAATTTTTTAAACAGATTGAGAATGACGAAAAATTTGTTATTTTAGACATTGATACTTTTTGTATTATTTAGAAAGTTACCGATACATTTATTTATTCATTTTATAAATTTGATTCTGTAAAGTTTTTTTCGAAAAGTTTAGTTCCATTAAATGTTTTGATAAAAAAGTATTATGATTTAAAGTACATTTATGATGCGCATGTAGTATTATTAAAATTAATTTATTATTTATGCCAATATACATTGATTTATAAGTACAATGTTACATTATTATCTATGCCAAAGTTATTTATATTGAGATAGAAGTGATCTAAATTATTTCATACTCATCGATCCGCACATTATTCTTTGTAACTAGTAATATTTTACTACACCTATAAATTGTAACATTTTAATGATATTGTCGAAAAAATAATACATTATAACTTTTTTTTCATAAAATTTAATGTATTGACAATGTTTAATCTACTTAAGTAAAAGAATATTAAAATTTGAAACACTTTTGTAAATATGGCTGCTATTCTTACAATGTAATATCAAATCATTATTGTTTATTTTTATTATTTAATAGCCATGCTATTGAATAACAATATATCGAAAATTATATGCATATAGTGATGCTGTCTTATTCATATTTTTCTAATTTACAAAATTACATTCTTTATTTTTAATATCAATTTAATTTAACTATCTAATTCAATTATACACTCTCCATGGTGATTGAATAGTGATTTAACTATAATATTTCTTAGTGTTTTTAGATAAATTAAAATTTTCTCTATGTACGTATACATTCATTAGAATAGCAGATTTTTCTATTACAGATTTCAATAATGTCAATACTCTATATATAAAAGAGTTTTTGAAGTATATTAAACATTAATTTAATTGATTTTTACTTTACAAATTTTCAAATTATTTCCAAAATTTTATTTTATATTGATTTTAAGTATTTTGCTAACTTTTCATAAAGTTATCGGAATTAAATGTTGACAGATTTTATTGCTCTTAATATAACTTTTTATACTTCAAAATAGAAGATTTGTTATAAAATTGACCTAACGTATATAACTTATTTCAGAAATTTATCAATTTACTTCCGATAATTATCTTAATATACTATTTTATAATTACTTTTTTCTTTATTAAATTCTATTCATCTTGAATGATATTCCAGAAAAATGTTCAAATTAAATTTATCCTATTGAATTTAATAATATAATACAAATTTTTTTAAAAATAATAGTATAATAGAATATGTATATTATAAATTATATAAATTGTTTAGATACTTCGATGTTAAAGTAATCGTTAATTATTAACTACAGTAATACAGAAAATGTGATCGAGTGCAAATTATAATTAATAATAAGCACATTGGAATTAATTATTAAATATAAACATAAGCAAAGAATTATTAAACTTGAACATTATTAAAATTATTTATAAATAGAACGTAACATGTAATATAGAAATAAATTATGTATTATTAAAAATGTATATTTTATATGTATGACTAAATTTAATATGTATGGTGATTTCAGCCATTTTTCTTATGAAATAACTGTAAATATTATTTTAGTATCAATTAAAATTATAAGTTTCTATTTTATTTTAAAATTTCGTAAAAGTACAACTTGTCCTTTTTTCATTGCTTATACAAACATAAAACATATATGTTACAAAAAGTTTTCTGTAAATAAAGACATTGCATGTAAATATGAAAATATTAAATAATTATTTAAAGATTATTTTAAAATTATATTGTATTCATGTATCAATATTCATTATTATATACATTTTTTTATTATCATTATATATTTGTATATATATTTAATTAAAATAAAAATGTAAAAATGGTAAAGTTTATTACATCTAAATTAAATTACTAACTGAATATTATAATTTATTATTTTTATGACTGCGCTTTCATCCTTTTAATTATTAAACCTCGTAATTCCCTCAATTACAGTAAACAAAATGTAAAAATAATATTCGTACCATTATTTTAACAATTACAAATATTACAGTCATCCTTTTCACATAAAGTGTCGTTGTAAAGACTTTATCTGAATCACAATTACATTAAATTATCAATAATTTAAAATTTATATTTTTCAACTTGGTATTGTCAATACAATCAAATATTGTATTATATTTTTGAACTTTTAGTTTTCGTATCAGATTTCTTTTTTTTTTTTTTTAATTAACATTTATGACTCAACAAATCATCCTTTAAGTAAATAGAAATATTTCAAGATAATTGTTTTAATAATGTTTTGAGCATATAAACTAAAGAATTCACTTTTGTGTAAATACAATTATATTGAATACTTCTTAATAAATTAACAATAGTGTATTATTAAATCTGAAATAAATTATCTAATTGAACAATGTTGTTTGATATAGTGTACCACAATACCGCAGATTTATCGAGCAATCATTCTCACAGATGCACAAATTGCATTCATCTTCAACTTAAGAACATAGTGTACACACTTACTACAACATGCGTACAACAGATTTTTCAATATTGCTTAATTTTTAATATAAATTTCGTTAAAAATTTCATGCTTGTAATTATGATATTTCTAAACAGCGAAATTTTATAATAATCTTTAGTGTTTTCTTCGAATATCATCTTCGTATATATTAATGTAATATATACGATTACGGTAGAAATAGAATATAAATTATCACCAGCTCATAAACATGTACCACAGTAATCTTTGAGCTTTGATAATAAGGTATCTGCGCTTGTTTAGGTTTTCAAAAAAAACTCATTTTATTGCTTATTTTTATAATTTTAGTAATACAATAACGTATTTATAAAATTCATTGATATACTTTATTGATAAATAAATGGGAAATTAGATGCAATTGTATTATGATTTGTTTTATTCAAATGAATTTTATACGATCATACGATAATTAAATAACAATAAAGCGATTCTAATTTATAAGAGAAGTATAAATACAATATATTTTTTATCAATATAAATTTATAATAAAAATTGCAGGAACTTGGATGGTACAAGATCTATAAATTAATTGTAATAAAATGTTCCAAGCACATGCACTGCAATAATCATCGAAACGTAATTTCAATGTTCAAATCTTCTCAAATTATATTTTAAATTTTAATAAAATAATATTAATAATAAATATATCACTTATGAATTAAAATCAATTATTCAATACACAAGATAATAAATACTTAGTTTGGCGCTATTTCATAAAAAATCTATTAGATTTTTAGATTTTTTAACAATCTGGAAAATTGACTGGCGTCTTTGGTACAATATATCACTGTAAAATGTTCCTTTCCCATTATTAAAGCAAATATGTGTATTTCCATAACTTTTAATTTGTTCAATTTATGTCAATAATAATTTTTCAGGTATAATATATAATAAGAAATTGAATAATTACTTAATTTACTAGAAGTTATATTAAACAAATTAAAAGAAAAAATTCCATTGGCCAAACAATTGCAAACTTCTCCAAGTGTAAACATTCAATTAACTTGTGATTAGGTAGTGGGGAGTGGAAAATCTCGAAAATTCTTATCCTCCTAAATTAATTACTTATATATTTATCGGTCACTTAGTAAAATAAGTTGAAGTTATAAGTTGTTTTTCTCCATATCATAAAAAATCTCAACAGAGCACTTGAACTTAGCGATATTGATCCTTCGATGAGTGATTGATTACAATTTCCAACATTACACTGTAATTATGTGTATTATTGAATTTCATATTTACCGAAGTAAATTATCTACGTTGTTTTTAAATTATTATTTTTCATATATAGAATTCTCTATCTTATTTTTCAATTTTATGATATGATAATCTATATCACGTACCTTCTAATGTTTTCTTAATAAAATAATAATTTTTAGGCAAAACAAAAATAAATTATGATATATTTAAGATTTACTTTTCACGAGTACAATATTATTTTAAGATAATAAAATCAGCAGACAATCAACTACTTTTACTTAATAGTATCCTATATATATATATATATATATATGCGTTGCAACTACATTTGCTTATGTACACAGGCATTGTCAGAATATTTTCACATATACGTTTAAATTATTAAAAAATTATTACTTGTACATTAGAGTATCATTTGAAATTAAAAAAAAAAATCTATTCTTCAATACAGTAATAATAATTTTTTGAGAAAAAAAATTCCAACAATGAAGAAATTTCAAAAATTATTATTTTTTTTATGATAATAATCGACAAATTTAAAATACATCTAATTTAAAAATTTTTTATATTACATAGTTAATTTATCTTATGATGCAAATTACAGTATTATATATTAGTAATATTCACGATAATTTTTTAAAATATATTTAAGTTTCTATTATTTTTTAAACAAATTGCAATAAAAACAATGGCAATTTATTTAGTAATTATCTATATTTGCCAATTATGCAAATATTTAAATAAGGCTAAAGAAAATTGTATAATTATATTTTTTATTATGCTTGTATTTTATTACTTATATTTTTTAACATTATACGTATATTTCTAATTCAATAATTTAAAACTCAACCTTAAATTATAGCTATTCGTTTTAAGTATTAAAATAATCAATTAAAACTTTCATATGTTATATTTATTAAGAAATAAATATATAAAGTTGCTGTGCATTACGGATATGGTAATAAAATTTTCATCTGCACACATTGCAATGCTTTGATAGAAATTATAGATTCAATATCTTCTAAATCTTTAGAAAAGAATTAGTTATCTTAAATTAGACTTAAATTAGATATCTTCCCCAGACTATTATTAATTCTGTGAATTATGAAATTATGAAATTAGAAATAATTAATAATTTCGTTTAAAATAATATTATATTTCATTATATATGCATATAAATTATAAATTAAATATATAATAATGTAAAAGTTTCATTAATTAAAACTTTTAAAACTTCTTATTTGCTATACATATTATTATAATATACTTCGTACAATTATTGTTAGTCCAGAAAAAAATTTATACTACAATACATTGACATATATATATATATATTAAATAATTCTTATTTCATTCATTTATTATAATCATAAGCAGAATAAATATGAGATATTACAGTATATTTATTTAAAAATATTTAAAAGTATATTTTAAAAATTACAAAATTTTAAATATTGAACAATAATTTTGTTCTTTTTTATTTAATATGCATATTTAGAAATCAATACCAAATATATATAGATGCATTCATATAAATTTTAAAAGTAAATAATAAAATAGAATTAATAGTAAATTTAATAAAGGCTAAACTTTATTTATTATTATGTATACCATTCAAATAATTTATATTAATAAATAATTGTATGATTATATTATTTTAAAAAATTTAATAATATACAATTTATAAAATATAGTTATAAAACAATATATGTATGTATATATATATATATATTATTTTCAAAATACATAATATGCATGAAATAAATCTAATATAAAAATACATAAAGTATTAGTAATTTAATGTCGAAAATCTTAATATAAAGTAATAAAACAGAATTATGTAAATGATTACAGATATTTGTAAAGTATTCACAGAAATATGTGATTATTAACCATTTATATAATGACAATGCTACTTATGAATAATAATTTTTCAAATATTTATTGAATTTTGCTAGCACGCTACTCCCATAATATATAGATAATTATTAAAAATGAAAAGCAAATAATATATCATAAAAATGGTATCCCAATAATTTATTATTAGTTTTACATCATATGTTTATTTTGTTGCAATTGTTGTTACTGTCTACTTAAAAAAAAAAATAAATGTAACAATTTCTTTCAAATAAAATACTGTAAAAAGATTGATTTTATTCATTGTTAAATATATTAAAAAATATTTTCTAATTATTGTTCTTCAGAAATTTAATATAAAGTCAGATTTATTCAAGAATGCAAAATGTGATTTTAAACAAAAATATAATTACATTAAATTATATGCTAATTTAATATTTGAGTATTTGATTTATGGCACATAATAATTTCAACATTTTCAAATAATTTAAAAAAGTATTATATACATGATTAATAATATTTAATAAGTATTCTGTATTTGTAGAAAATATATTGATGATACAAACATAAAAATTATTGAACAAGTAATTAAATAATAGAATAATAATGATGCAATATTAATTTTAATTTAACAAAATTGAAGAAAATAATTTTTTGAAACAAATAAAATTTACAAATATCAAGTTTTTATCGATTCTTTTACTAATAAGTACTTTTTTTAGTAATGTAACAAACACATAAGCACAATTTTTAATAAAATTATTATTTTTTAAATCTTAACAAACTTTTTAATAATAAATATTTAATTAGCAATAATGTGATAAGTATTTTAATGCAGTGATATCTAAATTATTGTTATTCCTTTGACATATATAATTTGTTAATGAATAAATTATGAGTTTTATATTTTATATTATACAATTTAACTTATATTTACTTAAAGTTATTGCAGAGTGCCGTTTTTCTTTCAATTTTATATAAATTATATACGAAAATATATTAATTATACATAATATAAATATTTATTAATAAATAAAAATTATATTGTGAAATAATAAAACCTGTTTTTTTAAACGATGAATTCTGTTATTTATTCATATATTGATAATTTATAAATTGATAAAAAATTAATAAATAAAAATTATTTGAGATTAGATTACGGGCCAACTTTTCAAAGTATGAAATATATAATATTGGTATAACATCGCTATACTTTAGCATTTTTGTATTCATTATTTTCGATAAAAATTTATTAGGCATGTTAATTATAATAAATACAACTATTCATCTAATTTTATAACTACTGATGAATACATTTGTAAAGAATGTGTCTAAGATTATATTTTTTATCTTTAATTCAGATATTTGTTCAGATACTTTTACCAATGTATTGTTCAGAATATGTAATATTGGTTTATATATGATACAAATTTTATTATATATAAGAGAAATTACAAAGAGTAGGATTTTTTAAAATCGGTTTATCAATCTTCAATCAAAAAAGAAAAACAGTATTTACATAGTAAATTTAATTTAACAGTAATATGAACGATTCTAATTGCATTGTTTAAAGTTATTAAAATATTTTTACTGAGTAGTATATTTGATAGTATTATTTCCCGTTTATCTTTTCCATAATAATACAATGTAAAATATTTATTATAATATTATAGTATTTACAATAATATTGATATATTATAAGTGAGATATAATTGTAGATATTATTTCTTTTGATTAATCCTGGGAATAAAATTAACGAAGAATAATCTAAGAATTACAATTCTTCATGACTTAGAAATTTTAATCTATACCAAATCAGTTGAAATATGTCCAAATTCTAATATAATATTTCTAGATGATATGAAGTATATATCTGACATAATATAACACACGATACAAATTTATTATCTAACAAGTATTCAAAATATATAACATATTTTTCCAATATTTATGTAACTCATTTTTTATCTATTTGTCTAAAATCGATAAAAGTAAATCAACATATTGCTCACCAGTTCTGAGCACAATGACATAAAAAATTAGAGTTATACATTTATATTAAAGTTTATTCAATATAAAGATTTTTAATAAGACTAAACTAAAATAATATGTCATTGTTAAATATAAGATTATGTAAAAAAAAAAAATTTCTTACCAATATAATAAAATATTACTTCCGGCAGTAATATTATATAATTTGAAGCCTATCTAGTTGCTTAAATAAATAAATTTCAGAATTCTAAAAAATAAACTAGGTATTGATGTCTATGAATGCACGAAATTATTAACTTATTTTGACCAATAATGTTAGATAATAAGTTTTTATAAAAATTTACGCACATGTAACACTTTATTCAACAATTAGTATTAATTTATCTGTATTGAGAGGATAGATATATTGTACTTAATGACTTATCGATAATCACGAAGAAAACTTTATACTCAAATATTAAAAAGCTACATATTAAACGTACTAGACTAAAAATATCATATTATAAAGTAATAAGATACAGGGAAATAGTGAGTGAATATTCAAGTACATAAATTTAAACAACTTTCTTGATGAGACAGTGTAAAGTCTCAATATATCCCTATAGAAAACAATGAAGCCGCATCATAATACTAAAATATAATTTTAGTAAAATTATAAAGACAAGAGAAGAATAAAGTTCCGTTCATCCGTTTATTTAATCCATGTTACATGTCCTTTTGAATGTATAATAAGCAAGGGTTAGCTCGATCGAGTTTAGCCTTAATATCACAATGAGTAAATTGCCTTCTCAATATTGGGCCAAACGTTGATGAATCAAAAGTCGCAAATCCTTGCGACCCGCCATTGTTATGGCAATGTCTTGGCTTTCAATTCGTAGCTCGAAAAACATATCGAATCCTCCAGACTTTCTCGAAACTCATCATCGGCCTACACATTGATCGAAGACTGTCAAAATTCTTACTCCCACGTTAGATTGACGATAACTCACTCTCTTCACACTCAATCACTCGTACACTGAATATCCTAGAGAATCACCTTGGAGTAGCACTTAGTTTATGAAAGACGAAAGCTGGGACAAGAGTGACATGCCACTTCTTAACTGGAAATACAGAGGATGAATATCAATCGTCAGATTTAATAGTTGTGGTTAAGGCGTTGCCATGGCTTCCGACAACGGTGCCAAGGGAAATAATGCATTATTCCATTTCTATATCTAGATGAGTTGAGCCAACTCACTCATACTTGCCTCGGTTTTTTTTTCAGCCCTGATAGCTCCGTCAATTATGTTACATCATTATGGTTTTCGTTGCGCTATGAGAACGCGTGAAAGCGGAATGGAATACCTTTTCCCTGATGTTTTTGTTCCTATGACTAATAATCCAAGCTATTCTGTTATTTATTATCGTTCGAATAATTTATAACGATAATTACCATAAGATTATAGCATTGAAAAATTATTTATCGTATATAACGGTTTGGTGACACGTCACATTGGAGTTATTTAAAATTTCCTACAATTTTTATTAAAATTCTATACATTCTGTCATATTTGAGGAATTTGAAATATTATTTTGATAATATTAGGATCGCAGATTAAGGCGCGGAATATCATCGATTGATGTAAAAATAAATAAATAAATAAATAAATCTCCATACATTAATAACAAAACAACCCTAATATCATTATATGCGAAATATTCACTATAAAATGAGAATAGAAAACTATTTCGGGTTGCTTTTCATACAAAATGTAAGGAATGTGTACATGTTAATACATAATATTTACGTAAATTAATTTAATATATCTATTACATTGCTGATATATATATATATATATATATATATATATATATATATATATACATATGTATAAGTCTACGTATTGTCTAAAAGTTAAATGCAATTAATAAAATTAATCCCACAAGATTAAATACAATTACATGAAAATTCATTTAAATCATCAAAATAGTAATGCTGACTTTATACATCCGTTTATCACAATAATATTAACGCTCAAATAATTACATTTAAATATAAGTAAAAAAGTTTTAAAATAATTTTAAATTATTAGGCATCAATAAACGTGGAAATAATTTAATTGAAATTGTATTTAATCTTATGGGATTAATTTTATTAATTGCATTTTTGTATAATACATATAATATCCGCCTAATTAATTACTTATTAAATTTTATTAATTTATACTTTTATGATATGTTTTAGTGTGCTAGAATTATTAAAATTTCCAACTTATTATCATGATTATATATAAATTATTATTATTATTACTTAATTTATGTATATTATTATCATTATTATTATATTATGTATATATAAGAACGAGTAGAACGTATTTCTATCGTTTTTACTTATTTCATTGTACACGTTCTACTTAGGCGCTTTATGTATTTAAGCGGCAACTACTTTGCTGAGACAATAAACAGAAATGTAAGAAAGCGATTGTACTTGTACGTAAAGGGAGTGCATGCATAGTTTCAGCTAAAATGAAATGTGCAATGAGTATAGAAAGGAAGATTTTTAATATTAAAGAATTATTATAATTTCATTGTCTTGCGACTCGAAGAAACGTTGGTAAACATACATATAAAGGTAATTTTATGCAATGGAATTAAATAATTCGGTCATGTGGTAAATTCACTTGCACAATACGTCTCTCAATTGTCATACGTATTTTCATATTAATTTTTTGCATGAATCATCTAGGTATCGTTTACTTTTTGAAATTGAGAAAACATTTATCGAGGTTAATTCGTTTTTCACATTTAAGTGAATGCTGATCAAATTTCTTAATATTAATCGATGAGTTTTATTTTTAGTTACATTTTATTAGGCTTAGCTGTTTTTTTTTCGTAGAATTATTTCTAATGAACTAATAAGTCCCATGTTGTGTATTATTAATAGATACATCAAGGTAAGTGGGTTACTTAATACAGACATGAAGAGGAAATATTCGAATTATAATGTCTATTATATATGTTATGTATTAATAAGCTTATTAATTTTTCATTGACGTCGTATATAAAATTTCAGTTATATGAATTATTTTACAACACAACATCTATTAATGTACGATTATTTATAATAAAGTATAATAAATTTTTGTTATATACCCACTCGTTTTACGTATTAATTAATTTTAATTTTAGCATTAATTTTTTAGATATTCCCTAATATATTAAGCATTTATTTTATCAATTTACTCTGATGTCATAGGACTTCAATACGCTCTGAATTCAAATCAGATTTTATATCACTAGGAATTATTATATTCGAAAAAATCTTTTACATATTATATGAATCTGCTTAAACGCATATATTCAGCTTATGTGTACGTTAATAGAAAAGTGTTTAATTATTACAGTTTATTAAATTGTATAAAAAATATAACGTTTTATCATTACGAACTACTAGTACATATATTATTTTTCTGAATTTTATTAGCTAATCTAATGCTGTTAAATTATCTTTGAAGTTAGTACTGAGTAGACTGTAACTCATACAATTTATTAAGATAAAATCATCTTATTCAAGAATTAAATATTTTATCGGTTTCATACTGGATCATGTGATTGCTTGTAAATTCATTTTAAAATGTACAACAACATTGTCGAAAGATTATATCAACTTACGCGAAACTATTGAAATGCTCTTAATCAATACGTTAATTTTAATATTAATATATTGAGTAACTAACCTTGCAATTAACCTGTCTTTCAGACTGTGAAACTAATACAAATTAATCCTACATAGGAGAATTATTAGCAAATAATTAGTTTTAGAAAAGACAGTATTGTATTGAATATTATTCAAATATAAATTATTTTACGATTAAATAATAAAATTGTTATCTATTATGACAGATTGTATTAAATCTTTAGAAGTACATTAAATATAATATAATTAAAGGCAATGTTTTAATTGTATATTTTCCAATTAGCTTATTAATAATGAAATATTTATATTAAGGATCATTTATAAGGAATAATAAAATAATGGATTGTAATTTTTGTAGCATTGCTTATTAAAAAAAAATATAATTTAGCATGATTAAAATTAAATTCAATTGATTGAAAGTAGAAGCTTTGATGACGAATGAAATTTAAAAATTTAACTAAAAAATGAATAAGTGGATTAAAATCTCCCTTATTAGGCAATTACTATTTCTCACACACTAGATGCCTTCGATTTCACTAGACTCACATTCGTTTTCTCATTAAAAACATTTTTCATGCAAAATTTGAACAATTTGAACATGCTGTATTGTGTTATGAGATAAATTAGTATAATTAATTTATTAAGAATAAAATATGTATTTTATGAAAGAAAATGTGTTTATATTGAAAATTAATTATTGTAATTTATTTTGGATTTTCCAAGTAAAATTTTATATAATAATTAAAATCTATTGTCTTTTTGACTTAATACTACATTAACAGGCATAATTGGAATATTTAATTTCCGATAAAGTTCCGGTGATATGATCATCTATTCGGAAATAATTATTCGCTAAATATTTGTACAATGTTTTCGACGATGATAAATATTTGCACAGTGAAGCTAAAAAAAATGAAAGATCTTAATTACATAATAAATTTCAGAGATGCTGTATTATAATTGTCAATAAAACTGAAATCATGGATATTAATCATATCAAAAATTCAGGAAATAGTTACTAAATGAAATTTTATAAAGCTTTGAATTTATATAAAAAAATGCAAAGAGATTAAAATTTTATTTTTAATTTTTACATATTCTTTTTACATAAGTAGAAATTAAAATGCACTTTTTTTTTATTTATTTAATTATTTAATCGTTAATATTCATATTTATATATGTTTACGTATTGTGGATACACTATCATAACCCGTATTACCCGTAGTGGAATAATAAGACCGTAAAAGAATATTATCCAAACTATATCTTGAAGCAACCATTTCTTGATTCTCGTAATGATTTTCGTTTCCAGGCAATTTCCGTCAATTGCACGTCGTACTGAGCACGACGATGAAGGAAAGGAAAACAAAAATTTGGAAAGTACGTTCGTACAGTGGAAAATATGAGCGGACATACACTCTTGAGAGTATCGGAAGAGCTCTTAAAAAGTAAAATGATCGACGACGATAACGTGATACCGTGGCATTTAACAGGAGTACCTTCGACTGAAAAATCGAGATCAAGATTCTTAAAATATGTCACATACAGGCTTCGCACATTTAAAACAAAGCAGCATAGCCTCTGATATTCGAAAAGCTTTAATATATTTGCGGAAAAACTTTTAAAAATTAAGACGAAAATCGTTTGCACTAATGATTACGAAAATATTTCACATCCCTGTGTATGTAACTGTACGTAACTATTTAAAATAAATAATATCAATAATTGTATTTGTTATGAATATGGGTCTTAATTTTATTACAACGAAGAAAATAGTCGGTAATGAAGATTGATTTTATCCGTATATTTAATCTCGTAAATAAATATATTCTATTTCACTATAATCACATGTAGTAACAAATTAATTTTCTCTAGTTTTTTACAAAGTTTATAAAATACGATTAAGGATAAATATTTAGCTCGGTTCAGAGTTTTAAGTTATCAATAAACCTTAAAAAAATTGATATATTTCAAATTTTAGTAGACTGTAATATCCTGGTATTGTAATAACCTAATGAACTGTGAAATGCTATATGAATCGATCTAAAAGCTCGTAAAAGCTGATATGACAGTTTAAGTAGCGAAATTATAATTTCAAGCTCTAGTATCTGGAGTATTATAATATCTACTAACGGACGATTCTCACAAGTTTTTTGCAAAGTTTTTGGTGTTAGCCAGCGGCATTGTTTGGGCTACCGGAACAAATAAGTGTCAATAGATTAAAATTTTTAAAAATTTTTATATTTTTTAAAATGTAGAAAAATGATAATCTAAAGTTTCTCAAAATCCTACGATATTACGTACAAACTTTTCAAATATTGAAAATTTATTAGCTCACCTAAAATTTATAATTCTTTTCTTTCATTTAATTCTCATATTCACATAAAAAAATGTTTATATATATATATATATATATAAACATTGTAAAATGATGTTTTAAGTACTATTTGAAATTAAAAAAAAATGTTATAAATAATAAAAATGTTTCAACATTTTCTTAATTTAATGTTATTGTCGACGCTATCGCCATTTCAATTATCGACTGCTATATTAACATAAATGATATGATATAATCATCTTTATTGTTGAAAATGATTTTAAATTCATTACCATAATGTTATAATACAAAATACTTGTATTAAAATACTGTTTTGGTCATTATTAATTAATGAATAGTCATTAATTTTATACATTTACATTAATAATATATCATAAATGTTAATATTATATAAATTATTATATATTAATTATACAATACATTTCAATTAATAAATAAAGATGATGCAGTATATTTGATTTTGATCTAATAATAGCAATAATGATAATTGGTATATCATTTTTTACAATAAAATTATTAGATTGAGCAGATAAAAATAATATATTTAATTTCACTTCAATAATCGTTCAATTCATATTACCTATAATTAACAGTAAAGGAAATAATTATTTTAGAAGATTATTCAATTTTACATTCATCAGTGAGCATAACTTAAATTAACAGGATAATTTTGTAATTATAAATTGTTATGAAATATATGATAATGCATTAAAACTACACAAACTCTCGATTGTTTTTCTGTATTTTCAACTGTAATTTTTTCGATTCTTGAGGTTTTTGTAACTTTTAGAATTATAATGCAGTAGTTTGAAAAGAGATATAAATTTATGTATTTATGCAAATGCTATTTTGCTTTTTTTTTTAAACATCGCATTAAAACTTCATAATAATAATTAATATGTAAATATTAAAATAAGTGAAGCTATTTAAAGACACATTTGTGCATGTGTGTGAAGTAAAATAGCGTAACAGAAAAAGTATTTAATATTTTTTTTATAACTAAATGTTGAACTTCTTTAAAATGATGTTTTATTTTCAAATAAATATAATGAAATAAATTTGTTGATATATGGTAATTTTGTGAATACATTATTCTGAAAAAATGCCTATAAATTTTGTTCTTATCGATATTAATTATCGAAGAATAGATAAATTAAATCAATCCAAATCTTCCAATTGCAATTGATTATTAGAATTGAAACTTATAACAGTTATATATATATATATATATATATATATATATATATTCAAACAAATATTCAAATTTATAATAAATAATTCTATATATAGAATATATAGAATATATAGAATAATAGATAATATTCTATATATAGAATATATAGAATTATTTATTATAAATTTGAATATTTGATCATTTTATTACTGTTTATTAAAGAATGATATCGTTTTTCTATTTGAATATTTCACGGTTTTATAATTCACTGTCGTACGATTTCACCAATTCTTTATAAGTTTGTATTGACATAAAATATACGTATGCGTACAGCAAAAAAAAAAACAAAATACTTTGTATAATATCTCATTTTTATAATATTTTTTTTTGTATATATCGTGAAAAATTATAAAATAATAATTTCCAGTTAGTAAATTAGCATTGCAATGAAATTAATTTGAAAAAGGCTGAATCATTTACCTGTTTTATTGGTCGTTTGTTTATTCACTTTTAAGTACATTTTATAAAATATTCATGAACAAATAAGTAAGAAGATTACGTGATGTAAATTTTTAAAAATTTACTACAAACTTTCTAAAATCTAGCCCTCGCTTATCGAGAAATTTGCATTGATGCGCAGCCGGGATATCGAGTCCCGGCGTACATTTAATCTGATTATGCGTCGTGCATTTACAGCCTCTCCTCCACGATTCCCCGATCTGTTTAAACCTCTTCCTCGAGGTACACCTCTACTGGATAAACACGAGCATTTTTAAATCAACGAGCGAGAATGTAGAGGTAGCGGAAGATTTTTACTCGTGGAAGAGGATATTTGCGGAGTTCGATCGACAGTGAACATTCCCATCAGAACCAATGGAAACAACCGAGTTATGCTTAATATTACACTCGACACTTTTAAAGGAAACGAGAGTTGTGAGACATTTTGAACGAGCTCGGTTACGACGTTCGTCTTTCATTGGTTGATCGGCTTTCTACGTTCACCATATATATTCGCGATTAATCCTTTATTATCTATTGGTAAATATATAATGAAATCTATCGTTATTTATTATTTATCATTAAATATAACTGAAACTTTTTAAGTCCATCTATCGATCTACGTTGGAAAACACAGTGAATTTTATATAGCCGGATGATTTGAAATATCGAATGGAGTAATATTTTATCGAGCGCAATAAACCTTGAAAATTTACTCCTACTTTGATAGTCATGAACACGAGACTTTATAACGGAATGGGTGTTCGAAATTTTGCTGTTGGTAAAGTGTGCATGTAAGCTGACAGGAGAGCGATAAATAAAAGCAGCGGACACAAGAATTGACTGATAAATTAATTTCGCAAGAACGATTTCACTGGTTACTCTCATCGACTCTCCTCTTAATTCTCTCAGTTGGAGACATTCTGCCATAATGGCTCCTTAAAGTTCTTTTTAAATCCATCAAGATCCTATCGTTTAAAAGTATTTCGGTAGTATCTGGATATCAACACGTGCCGATAACCGCGGCATCTGTAATCCCGACGTACCGCAGTGATTGCACACGTCTTACCTAGACAATAGATTCGCTATATTCATCTTGCACGAACACCAGTGTCAAAAGTATTTTATCGGTGATGCATATCTGCCTATAACAAACTTATACACCACACTGTAATTATACAACTTAAATGTACTTCCTTGGTTTGTCGAGCAATACAAAAATGATGGAATCATTAAATAATGAAAAATTGATTAATTTCGAATACGAGTAGTTAATGGTATTGAAATCGGGACATGGGAATTAATTACCATTAATTACGTTAACATATTACAGAGAATATTGTAACTGTGACAAAGTCTCAGAATCTATCTCGTGAATGGACAAATAAATTGAATGTTAAATCCAGTTTCGAAATTAGTATCGACTTCGTGATAAGTAATTTCCCACCGACGATATTCACCAATAAATAATTAACCGAGCGAATGTGCTATTTATTTGCACATCCAACGTCGCGTAAAGCAATATAAGCGTAACAATCGCAATGTCCTTGACGCGAGTAGAGCATTTTAAATAGATGTTCTTTGTTATGCCACAACAATTTGGAGTAAAATTATGATATAATTTACTCGTAGCTTTAAGACCTTAAATGTTGGCCCGTCAAGAGAATCAACAAATCCAATTACGTATCCGGCTCTAACGCTTCCCTTTTAGTTTCGCCAAGAGCATAAAAAGGCCCCCATCCGCTCCAAAGTACCAAGCGAGGCTCAATAAAAAGGCTTTAAATGCGCCTCGGTTGCTACGAAATCCACGGCCTTTTATAAAGTGAACGTAAACTGCGTCGGCTCTTTTATATAGACGAACACCAGCTGACTTAGTATTGGTATAGGTTTTGCACACTCGAGATCCTCGAGTTTTAGGCTGCGTCTGACAGTTTCGCACAAGCAGAAAAGGACTGTATGCTCGTTGCCATGATTAAGTGGTTTTGGGAAAAATTGAATAATAGACGAAGCATCTTACGACTCCAACATGTTCCGTTAAATTACTCAAATGTATTTTATGCTTAATATATCTAAGCATTAGTCATTTGTGATGAGGGGGAGGGGTTGGTTAAAAGATTTTTTAGCGTCGATTGTTGATATCGTAGTCATGATTATTATAAACTATCATGTTTATGTATGCTTTTAGTATATTTGATAATCCATCTAATTCGTATGTAAATTAGTTTTCATTTTATTTACACTTTATATCATAGATTTACTATAATATAATGTCTATTTTTTAGAGATAAATATTTGTTTTGTTGTTTTTTCTTAATTTGTTTTTTTTTTTTTTAATTTTTATAATTTATGTAAAACTAAAGTTTATGAAATATTTAATTACGACTGGTATGTTTTTTCAAACTAATTAAAGCGAATATCCTAAATAAACAACTTTTATTAATTTACATATTTTGTAATATATTGAGGCAAGTAACATATTTATACCGAATATGTATACTTTTCGTCTTTAAAGTAAATTTAACTACGTAGTTTTATTAAAATTTACATATGTGAATAATAATAATAATAATAATAATAATAATAATAACTATGATGATTATTATAAATTAATAAAATTCGTTAAATGAATCAAATATTTTTTTATAAACTTTGCATATTTTCTTTATATGCAAATGTTAGTAGTACAGTTTGGACAAAGTGGAATATTTAGATTCCATAAAGTTACTCCACTTCTTATATTTGATCAAAATAATATCCAATTTTAAACTTATTAATAGAGTATTAAAACTTAAAGAAAGTTGCTACAACATTTCATTAACAGAACGACCTGTGGAAGGGCTAACTTGATAGGTCAATAAAGCCATTACTCATGTTTTATGAGTATATTCGTATTTCATCAATGTATTATTCATTAAAAAACTTCTTTGCCTAAGGAGAAATTTTCATTAATTATTAGTACAGAATTAACATTTCATATTCAATTTACCGCCGAATGATTAAATACTATTCATTATCAATCATATATTATTTATTATTTGTTTACTATTTATTGTTATTATTTCTTAATTATTATTTATGATTTGTTATTTGTATATTTTGTTGTTCTTGTTGTTGTTGTTGTTTTTGTTGTTGCTGTTGTTTTTATTCTTTATATAATAATAATTATTATTCCTTTGTGAAATTTTAACATTTTCCAAGGGATCTTATGTTTTTAATTATCAGTATTATTTTACTCATAAGTCGAGTGATATCGACTCATATCGAGTGATTTTTCATAATAAATATGAAATACTAACGGAATATTATACATATGATGACTGATGAATGAATTTACACGCGTCAGATTAGGCGTATAAATTAAATATTAAAAAAAAATAAGTAAAAAAAAAATCTTACCGCGTGATTAACTATGCTTTGCCCCATTCCTTAAGTTCCAAGTACCATAGATCAATTAAAATTTCAATTGAATATATTATTTTTGCAATTCCAAGAGACACTTTTCAAGATAAATATCTCCACTACCATTCGTCCTACTCATTGATCTCAATTATTTGCAATTATCTCCAATTAAGCATTAAATATAATTTAATACCCTAAATATTAATAAAATAAACGATATTTAGTTGAGAATGAACGAACTTTTCAATAAAATTAGTCCGACAAATTAACATTAATTGTACATTTCGAAGGACTATTTATTGCAAATAATTGCCATACCTCCGTACTTTATTTACATTATCTTTCCTTTTTTTTTAAACAAATGCATTAACTTTAGGTCTGCGTACCACACTATACTTCGCTAAATTCTTGGATATTCCGTCTCAACGACATCCTAAAAAATCTTTCGGCAAAAGATTCAGGAGCCACAAATCCTGCCTCTAAAATTCCTGCAGTCTCGTGCGGTTGTATATTTAGCCAGTTACGGTCAACGAGCGCGTACGAGAGTTTCTCGTGCCATGTTTAGATTATTTGATTACAAGCAGTCGTTGCTGAAGGGCAGGGAGGCTTAAACACTCTCGTTCAAAGTACGCCGCGCCCTTCTCGCACGTGACTACTGCCAATCGCTTACGTGCGTCTGTCGCTTACATTGCAGCTCACTTGCGCCAACTTTCCAACGACCAAAAGTCGTACGTTCGTAATTAACCTAGAAAGTGAGAGAGAGAGTGAGGCGGGGAGGGGGTGCGCGCGTGTGTATATCGGCGACGGCAGTGAAGGAACGAGAGGACGGAAAAGCGTCGGTGAGAGAAGTGGTGAGATAGGAAGGGTGAGTACCTATATAAACTGTTCAAGTATACAACGAGAGCTTTAGTTGTGTACTTTAAAACAAGGATTAAACTTGTAAATGGCTTTTTTCTTGTTTACTCATCTTACAAACAGTATTTCTTCTATTATCATTTAATAGTTATACAATAAATTTAACTAATATTTAATTAAATACTAGTTTTATTTTAACTGCGATTTTAACTGTTGATGTCTTTAAATTGCTTGGTATATATGTTTTGACGATAAAATAATTTTATATACTTTTAGGCCCATTTTCGTACAGATCAGAATTTCTTTACTTTTCGTAACTTTTTTAGAAAAATCTTTTACTTTACATTATAACTTCTTATTTTAACTGCCTTAATACCTATATATAATAAGGCAGATAGTTATTTATTTAACAATCTTTCAAATAATAAAAATTTTCTAACATATACTTATATATTTTTATGTTACATTCAGGATTCGTTCATTACTAAATAAAATTTTTTTAATAATTTTGTTATAAAGATTATGTACTTTTAGTCTTTAGGTTTTAAAAGTACTCTCTTGTTTATCCTGATGAAATTATATTTAAATTTATAAATTTAATGTAATACACGAATTATTTTTCTAAACAAAACTTAGTATGATTTAAAAATAATTTTATAGAATAAATATTAAAATGTTATAGACTTCTTAATTTGAAAAAAATCTTTCTTTAATTCTACTTTAGAAAAATTTTGATAAAATCTTGATATCTTTTTATTAATTAACACGTTAATCTTATAAAGAATACTAAAAGTACTTAGAGCTTTTACGAATTATTTTTAATAGTTTCATAAAGTTTAATAAAGTATTTTTAAATATTTGTAAATAAAACATGTTTAATTATAAAAAATAAAAAAATAAATTAGGTTATTATATTTGATGCGTGATATATCCTCTATATACAATCTTTGAATTCCCTTTACTTTTCCAAATTTAACAAAATAATTAAGAGAAAAACATGATAAAATCTTTATATCGATTGATATCTATGGATGTAGCTAAATTTAATGTAATAAATATTAATTATACGTATAAATGTATCTATTATAATTTTTTAATTTGAAAATTAATTTTTCTATGTCGTTATTCACTACATATAGTATAGGTGAATGTATATTTGCATATATTATAAACATTGAAGTATTTGTTTATCACAATCAAATATCTATAAAGAGGGCTACGATATATATTTGTAAGTATAGAACAAAATATTTTATGAATATATCGTATTATAATTTTACTATAATATTAATTATTTATCATATAAATTGCTCTAAAATAAATTAAAATGAAAAATTAAAGATAAATCAAAACATTTAAGCTAATACTTATTTAATTTAAACTATTGCGCATAAATTTATATCTTTCTACCATATTAAATTTATAAAGCAGAAATAAATTTTTTTAAATAAAAATTTGTAATGCATCGTTGCTTTCCTACGCAATAGAAGGTTGATAAATTATACATTGAACGGTTGGATTAAATAGCTTATATAGCAAATATATTATAATTGAATTTAATACTTAATTAATTATAAATTAGGTGAATCTTTTACATATTGTAGCTTACCTTTATAGTTTATAGGATTACTTTTTTTCGAAACTACATTTATAAAATTCGTTGCAATTGATCTATGGAGGTTAATGTTTATCGCGTTTACACATTTTAAAATTCCACTACGATAAAGAAGAGAGGAAATACGTTAACAAGTCGGACAACATTATCGAAAGCAAAAGGCCGTAATTTCTTCTTTCGCTTTGTCCATTACGATACTGGCAATTACACATTACTTACTCATCGCGGTTAAAAAAGTTTCGCGGTAGAAGGAGAGAAAAAGACGAAAACGGAAGGAGTGGAAGAAAAATGAAATGCGGACGCGATAGAAGATTGGCGCAATGGTCCAATTGGGTCTTGAAATACTGAGGACGACGACTAAGTCGACGATCCACGCCGCCATTAACGGGGCTCACATAAGAAGGACCATCGATCGAGCCGTTGGACGTCTCTTTGTCTCTCTCTCTCTCTCTCTCTCTCTCTCTCTCTCTCTCTATCTATCTCTCTCACCTCTCTCACCTCTCTCTCTTTCGCAACTTAAGGAATAAATCGTATGCGCATGCGGGTTATCGGATTCAGTAATGTAAGATACGAAATAATATTCTTACTTTTTTTATAAATCAATAGACACTAAATAAAACGCAGATTTATATTGTGTAAATAGCCTTGGAATTTAATTGCTGTAATGTAACGCCTTGGTTCACCCACGGGCCGTTTGACATTTATGATACATTTATAACCGTTGCCGTTGATTTTATTGACAAAAACGCCTATACGCTTCATTTGCAATAAAAATGTCTTGGTGCAGGCGAAAGAGCACTCAAACATTTCGCAAAAGTTTAGAATTTATGCGGATCAGTGAATAAATCATAATTAATTGAACTGAATATAGCCCAGAAGGACGTATGGACCCGACAGTTTAGTTAGAGAAATAAAGACTTGGCGGCCGTTTCATGAGGAAGGTACATCATCGCGTTTATATATGTTCGTGCCCCCGCATTTGATGACTTTCCGTTATCTCTCTTTATCGCCTCGAAAATTTTACACACATTTTTGGAATCCCTTGCTCATGCACATCGAGTTTGAATGAAGTATTGCCGTGTCGATTTTGCCTATCGAAATGCATATCGAAAAAAAATTTTTTTTTTGTACACATATGTGAAAGAAATATGAACATGGTTTTCTCAAAAATTCTTAAAAATATTTTCTCTACATTTCAGATAATTTTCCATTAAATTTATTAGAGTAAAGAAGAATTTATAGGCATTGCTTAATCTTCTTAAATAATTAACTTTATATTTTATCAATTTGTTTGAATAATAATAGTGATCCATATAATACATCAAAACTATCGTACAATAACTAATGCCAGAAATGTAGATTATATTACAACAAAACTACTGGGAATATTAAAGTTCTATTTAAATATAAATAATTCAACTATAATATTTTAGTAAACGCGCGAGCTTTTACTTTAACAAATTTGAAGTTTAATGATAAGATAAATATGTGTAGGTGGTACAGTGATATCAATATTTTGTGTATATTAAAAAGTTACACAAACACAAACAAATCTTTTAGCAATTTTGCGAAGTTCAATCATCTCTCTCGGTAAAAGGTGTAATATAAATTTTAATATTGATCTGACATCCATATTAATTATTAAATATATGATTATTTGTTGATAAATGTAATATTAACCAAACAGATAGTATCGATGTAATATATATATTGGTTTTTAAACTAAAATATCAAATTGCATATTACTGGTAAAAAGAACATTGTATGAAATTAGAAATGATACTACAGCATTGATTTTTCTACTGAATTCATTATTATTTTAATGATTGTATTACCTTTGTGCTACTCTTTTATAATAAATAATAGTTTAAGAACAACTAAATAAAGGGTTAATTTACAATAAAAACATGTCAATAATATTTGCCCATCTTTAATTTATTTTCTATTTTACTCCACATCATTTGCGCATTTTCTCCTTGACTTTATCCGCCTCTCTATGTATATATCTATCATATTATATTTCTTATTCTTACAAATTTATATATATATATATATATATATATATAGGCGCGCGCGCGCGTATGTGTAAGCTTATCCGACGCAGAAACGAATATATTCCCAACCGAATATATAATTGAGCGTAATACCACGTTAAGATGCAATGCTATTAAGAGCGGATGTTGAAGATAAGTAATTCGTGATCACAATCCGAATTTGATCGCATTAGAATTATGGAATATATTCGTTACACTATTTGCAGGTGTAGAAAGATAATTTCAGTTGCTCTCTATTACTGCTTCATTTATTTTTCAGAATTAAAAAACTGTTTTTCAAATATCTTCACAAATTTTAACCTTATTTCTTAAATTTCTTTAGCTAAGTTTATCTTTTCTTGGTACCTTCAATAATGATTATTTAAGCATAAATAAGTGAAAATAAATCCGATTCTATGTCATATTTGATCGTTTATTTAATGCTGATTTCTTTTACTATATGATGAGCAGTTTGATTAATGATATTAGACAGTGAATAAGAATTGAAAAAGAAAGCCACAGTTTTTACCCTCTATTAAAGCTTAATTTAATAGATATATTTATTTTCACATTAATAAATGTTTGATTCTAGATTCTTAAGATTCAATCTGTTGAATGCAATGAGCATTACTTATTTATTATGCCGTTCAACAATTTAGCACAAAAACAATTTAATGAAAATAGTCTTTGAAAAGTTAGGGAAAATCTTAATCTCATAATGTAAGGAGATTAATTATGGGACTAATCTTGAATCGTTGATAATGTAATTGAAATATTGCAGTCGAATGGGATTCGTGCAAATGAATTGCCTGGAAGACCATTTTATGTGATTTTGATCTTATTGGCCTATATTTTGAAATTGTATAAAATTAATGATCATAATTTATATAAATGCTTTAAATAGCTCATTCAATTGCAAATCACTTTCAAAAACTTTATAATCATGTATATATAAATATTGATATTAAAAATTTTATAAATCAAGCTGATTTTTTAAGTTTCAAAAGAGAACAAAATTCTTATACTTTTTTCGAAATTACCACTGCGAAAAGTCATATAGAATATTTTAATATTACGCTGTATTTCATTGTGCATATTTTTGTTAAGTTAATAGGTGCATAAATAAATTATTTTTGAAAAATTAATAATTAACTTTAGTATAATATTTTAACACTAAGATGGATATATAATACAGTTTTATACTAAATTCATTTGTTCATGAAGACATAGTTAAAGTATATTAATTAATTAATATACTTTAATTAACTTTAATTAACTGAACTAGAAATTTAATTTATAACGTAATTTTTAGTTTATTGTAATAATTAAAAAAAAAATACTTTCGCTTTAAATTACGATGTAACTGTTAAAAATTTGATTGTACATAGTATATTTATAATACTTACCTATATACATTAATGCCAAAGATCGAATTAATTAAAATATTTGAATAATACTGATAACTGAAGAATAGTATCAATAATTCAAAAAGAATAAAATAAAAATATTTCCCAAGATGTTATACTTAGATATTTTCTTTAAAAATACATTACCAAGTGATTTTGAAGGAGACCAAGAGAGTATTTATAACCATATTAGGTTAAAAAGTTAAAGCTCCCCGTGTCTTGCTTCCGTCTTTCCTCATTTCTTATCTCTCTCTTTCACTTACTCAATCTCCCTCTCTCTCTCTTTCTTTCTCTCTCTCTCTCTCTCTCTCTCTCTCTCTCTCTCTCTCTCTCTCAAGTTCTATCATTTTATTTGTATCTTAGTTTTCATTTATGACTTTCTGAAATATATATACTAAACAGAAGACGAAGGAGATCTACGTTATAGAGGAAAACTTAAATCGGGAAAACGCGTGTCGACAGATAGACCAAGTTGAGTGTTGAAGCTCTAGGACAAAAGCTCAAGTGGAATGAGTTGCGAAAAGAAATTCAAATGAAGCTAAACTGAACAGGTACGAAGAAGAAAACTTTATCCTACGTGTAACAAGATTAAATGATTACGAATTTTGTAAGAAAAAAAAACAGGCAAAAAAAATTAAAAAATAATTAATGAAAATATAAAATAAAAATATTTGACATAAATATAATTTGATTAAAGAGTTTATGTTTTTACATATTACACACCAATTCGATTAAACAAAAATTTTGAAATTATTTAATTGCGCCTTATAATAGTAAAAAGACTTTTTAATTGTTTTGGACATTAAATAAAATATTTCAGTATATTGATTCACGCATAATTTTAATCTAAATACATAAATATAAATAAAGTAATTATATAACAATACTTATGAACATGAATATAGAATTATTAAAATCTGAAGTATATAAACAGATACAAATTTTCTTAATAGACATTAAGCCTAATAAAAATCGCCTATTATATTTGTAATTACGATAATGAATATAAATATTGTTTGTTGAAAGATATAAGAAACGTAAACTTTGAGTAATCTAAATTAATTAATTCAAATAATATTAACGATATAAAGACAAACATTGTGAGTTTGTTCTGCGATTCACTTGTCTCTAATGATACGATGAAAATAAATTATGAAATTAAAATAAATGAGTAGTTAACAGATAATAGCTTAGGTTAGAAATAGCGTAAGTACGTAATGCAAGGAATATAAGTGTTTAATTAAAATTGTTTTGCATAGAAATGTTTGGTTTGAAGTAAATTTCAAACGTTCGCTTATTTTTATGGAATTGTATGTTATGTAATAAATGTATCACTAATTTTATGTAGAAGTTCAATCAACAATGAGCATTAATATCTATCTAATTTTTATAATTATATGAAGTCAATTGTAGTGTAGTGTGTGTAGTAATTTTCGCAAACCATTCCTTGTATTAGTGATAAAAAATATAAATTATAAAAAGAATCGGATTTTTAAAATATTTTTTATTTTGTTAAACGTAAATCATTGTTGTCCGTAATATTCTGTTTTATATTACAATGTCGTTTAATAATGACGTTTTTATAAACTATTTAGTAGAAATAAAACTATTCAGATATATGGAGATTAAGATATATGGATGAATATATTGAAGAGTACGAGTTGATAGTGAGGAAATTTTAATTCGTGAAGAATTATGTTTTTCCTTCTGAATTGGATGTAAGATCGTCCAATTGTTTCAATAAATTTGCACTTCCAATTATTTATCAATAAATGAAATCTTGCATTAACATTTAAATAGTGAATTTTTTAAATAAATGACGAAAAAAGTTATTTAAAAGAAATATAGGAAGTAAAGATGTAAGAATATAGAGTTTATTATATAAAGTAATTATATAGAGTTGTATCGCCGATTTGCATATTATATGATTGAAAATTATTATTGAAAACTATAGCGAATGTAATTTAAAAAAAAAATAATTAAAAAAATATTATAATGGTAAAGAATTAAAAAAAAAAATTTATAATATTCAAAATAATAAGAAAAATAATTAAAAATTGAAAAACTCATATCTTTGCATCTACAATTTTGCTTCCGTAATTTCTAATGTATCAAAGTCATATCGAAGTTATATATATTTCTATACACAACCACGCGCTCACACACCCACTGACACACACGTACACCTATGTGCGCACGCACTCGCATATGCACACTCACGCATACGCACACTCACGCACACGCGCACGCACCCACACATGCATACGAACGTGCGCACGCACCCACAGATACACACGCATACCCATGTGCGCACGCACCCTCGCACGCACACACATAGGCACACGAACGTACGCACGCACCCGCATAAGCACACTCGCGCACACACGCGTGCACGCACACGCGCACGCACCCATACATGCATACGAACGTGCGCATGCACCCACAGATACACACGCATACCCATGTGCGCACGCACCCACGCACGCACACACATAGGCACACGAACGTGCGCACGCACCCGCATACGCACACGCACGTACGCACGCACTCATATACATGTCATGATGAAAATTTACTATATAATGAAAAAACCTACAATATTAATTTATGTATACGAATAAATATTCACATTCTCAAGTTAATAATTAATATGTTAATGAGAAATTAATCGCTCTACACTCATTTTTAAAAATATTCGTCCGAAAAATTTAATTTAATTATAGCCTCAATAATTTGATGTTTAGAAAACTTCACGACAATAGAATTTATACATCTGCAATAATATTCGTATAATCAAAGTCTATTTCAAATTAATTTATGGAAGTAAATTATCATTAAAGATTTATTAGACAACCATTTAAGTTTAAATATTGTCATTTTACATATTCCATTTTATAATATTAAAACGGCTATTACGAATATTCTTCTATTATTACTTCACGTAGCATTAATTTGTTTATCATCTTTCTACTATATCTATATTTACATAGAAATAAGTTGGATAAAATAAGTTTAGAAGTATCATATTTTTAGATCTTAATAGCTTTGTAAATCTTATTAACTAGTTTAAATATAAATATATCAAATCATGAAATTTGTATCAATAATTTCTTCTTTACAAATCATTACTACGTTATCTTTTAGAAAGTTTTATTTACATTAAGTTAGGTATATTATACGTTAATGATAATACCCTCGCTTTCTGTTTTTTAGCGTGTAGATTTTATTTTTAAAATTATTTGAATTTGAAGAACTTGAAAAAATCAAATTACATAAACTATCTATCCTTCAAGACCATTTAGTAAATGTCACATATTAATTGTCTATGTATTAATTAACTATGAATTGTTTATGATATTAATTTTTATCTATTATTATTATTAGTAAATGCAGAATAAGATATCCTGCAATATTATCACCATTAATTAATAATATTCAGACAATTACGAGCTCTTTTATATATAATATTGATAACAATATTCTAGCATAATAATTACGTTTCTTAAATTGTACATAAGTGGGGGCATTGTTGTTCTCAATTAATTGTAATATAAAGCTCGTAGTAGGATTCAAGTGATTTTAATTAAATATATAAAATAAATATTAAAAATATTTTTAAAACATCCACGATTTTATATGTTTGTTTAGCAAATCTATAAATTAGTAAAATATACTTCTAATGAAATATTTTTCATTTATTTCCCAATATTCGTTATTTATTTGTACTATTGACATATACAATAGTAAAAGTTTCTTAATGATGAAAACTTGACAAAAGCCAGGGTAGTTTTACTTATCTGACATGAAACCTAAAAACTTTTGATTTCCGAATCGATAATATTCGAACTAAACAATCAGTACATAGGGACTATTTATAAGTATCGGATGCTTATCGAGATGGAAGTGAAAAGAAGATTAATAATTTCAGAACATTTTCAAATATTAATATCTAATCGTCTTGAATTAAGAAAATGTAAATTCTATTATATTTATAAATAATAAGTGGCGTGTAAATAAAATTTCAAATGATTTTTTATCAATGTTTATAAGATAAACTTTTACAATATAATGAAAAATAAAAATATATATATATATATATATATATATATATATATATGAGACTTTGTTTTAATCTAATATAATTAATTTAGAAAATAAAAGATACGGTTAATAAAAGCAATTATCTTTCAATATTTTTAATAAATGAAAATTCAGTTTCCAGTCATTTGATAGAAATAACGGTGTTTTCAGAACAATTTTCCATTAATGTGCCATAGGGAACTAATAAATGAAAAACAATAAAGTTAAATGTCGTCAAAAATGAGCTTCCAATTTACTGCAATAATCAATTACATACTAAGAAACAGCTAGAACGAGAGTTAGAGAGTTAGAGAGTTAGAGAGAGAAAGAGAGAGAGAGAGAGAGAGAGAGAGAGAGAGAAAGAGTTAAAAGAAGCCACCATTGGTCTGCATCACTCACACACTTGCGATTTCATGTCGGTTCAAACATCTCGATTTATTGTACTAGAATTATAAATCGGAAAGGAAGACCAGACTACTGAAATATAAAGGATCGATTGTACGAGGACTCGCGATTCTTTTTTCCTTCCATTCATCTTTTTCGATAACTTTAATCCATAAAAGGTCAGTTTTCGTTTATAAAGGATATCTAAAATAGATGAGGTCCAATATTTTTCTATTTATTTTAAATGTAAAAAATATTATAATAATAAAAGTAATAATTTACGATAAGAGTTATTGATAAAAATTAATTCATAAGAATTACGTATTTATTTATTTATTTTTTTTTTTTTTTTTGACAAAACATAATATGATATTTTTCAATGAATAATGTTCAAATCACAGACGTATGTTATAATAACTGATTTGAGAAGAATATTACCAAGTCACGTAGAAGATTCCATATAAATATTAAATAAATAATATGAGGCTGTTATACGCTCCATTGGCAAGATATATTTCATTCGATGCGCAGCGCGGTTTTGTCACTGCGTGTACGTCAATGTGTGCTTGCGGTTTTTGTTGTCCAGAATCGGCCGACGGTAATGGGGAAGTTTGTTTCCGTCATGCAGACACGTGCATCAACATTATTACTGGCTACAATTGCTACAAGTAGACCACGTAACACCGATTATACGGATTAGGAGTCTAGTTCTTTTTACGTCTATAATTCAATTCTTCACGTTGCATATGCTCGAGTTTACGATATTCGTTACCATTTCGTTGCTTTTATGGTTGCTAATATGTGTAACTGCGAAAAAATACGAAGGAAATTACTTACCACCTGTAAATTTAATAATAATTAAATTACGATTTATAAAGTCTATTCTCTCATAATTTCAATTTAGATTGCTGATGCATAAAACGACTTAGGAGAAGATAGACGACTGTAAGAACGTTTTATGTACGTTTCAAGTATCATTGCTTCTTGTTTATTTCAATATTCTATGTCCGACTTGAATTTTCAAAATTTTACCTTAAATACAGTAATTTGATTTAATTGAGGACAATCGATCGATAAAATCTTTTTAAAAGTGGGTTAGACGATATTCTCCAGTTAATACAATATTTCTAAAATTTCATCATAAAAAACATTAACGTTCCTTAAGCTCGTGACAATATTAATAATAGTATTAGTTTATAATTTTTAGACCAAATTTTTTTACATTAATCGTATATATAACGAGAACAATCCAAACAAGATTTACATACAAATTTACTTTCTTCTAATTTTTTTAATAATATTTTCTAGATGAACCCTATATATATATATATATATATATTCTAAATCGATAAATTTTATTTATAATGCCTACATAAATATAAATTAAAACTCAATGAATTGACAAATTGTGATAAAGCTCTCTTACTTGATTAAGAACTGATTAACATTTAAAGTTTATAAAATATTTTTTACCCATAAATAAACTCGTAAATTGAAATTTATTGTTTTTTGCACTGCAACTTATTGTTGTTGCAATGTATTGTTTTGCAATGTATTGTTTTTTTTCTTTCTTTAATCATAGTACATATTTGAAAAAGAAGCATTTTACAAAAACTAGGAAAAATTTTAATAGCTGAGAATTGCAAAAGTCGTAGAAAAAACCCACAAGGGAAATTTAAACATCCAATTCTCGTTTCATCGAAATTCTATCTTAACTAACTTTATTGCGGTTCAACGGATGCAAAATCAACGATTTTATAAAATATCGTTTACTTTTTTTTTCTTTAGTTTATTCAAAATTCTTTTTATAATATTCAAAATGCATTATGCATACAGTAGCTTTTATATTTTAACATTATATTTTCATAATATTTGTTTCCGTATAAGTAACAAATCAAATATATAATTATTTTGTACAAATTTTATTACGCAATATATAATGAAATGTCATATGATATAATCATACATACAGCAAGAGATATGTTTATTTAGTGTATATAAAATTCAGAAGTGAGTCTCTTAATTGTTAAAATAATTCTCAATCCAACTCTTAGGATATTTAAATTAAATGAAAAATGTAATATAAATTTACTTTAAGCGTTGGGAAAAACACACAAATATGATATAAATCTCATGATATAATTAAAGAAAATAAGTAAAGTAAATATATATTTTAAATATATTAAAATTATGTAAAATATATAATGATCCATAAATGAAAAACACGGCTACATCGGATTAAATATAATAGTGAAAGAAACTGAAACAAAAGGGAAAAGGTTAAATTGTAGAGAGTAATCTTCGTCTTTTTGACAAAGGAAAAAATAAATATAAAAAAAATATAGGGATAGTTTCAAAGACATGGATTACAAATAAATTCTACAATATTTGGTATATGCGTATATGTATAAAACATGCAAGACTCGAAAAACGAGAATTGCACAGAAATATAAGAGCAAACTCTTTTTCTAGAATCTTTCCTATATGAATAAATATCCTATAGCAGATGGAGTTCTACAATTGCATATCGTAGACGAAAAACTTTTTCTTTAACGAGCAGTTATTTCCAAACCAACTACTTTAATGAACATTAATTTTCACGAAATTGGAATGAGAAAAAAAAATGAATTCAAAATCTATTTACATCACGACTTCTGTCAACGTCAAACATCGGTCCATCTTCTGGCAGAAATTCTACTGACTCGTCGTGACAGGAAAATGAGTATTTTATATATAAATATTAATTTATGTAATTGTAATACACTGAAAATGCACATGTTAATACTACAAATAAACATACATTAAAAAAAAAAAAAAAAAAAAAATGAAAGATTAGAATGTCTTTATAGTTTTTCACACTTGACGCAGCGCAGGTGCACCATTTCATACTATGATTATGATATGAGGATAACTTGAATAAAGAGAGCATCGACGTTCGGTTGGAGCGAGAACATCCGTCACGAAAACGGAAACGCATGGATTCTATTCGCGTATGAATAAAGCCGCCCTAACTTTTCCAAATCTTTCTTCTTCTACGTAACAATAGCAAACTTTTGTATTATCTATGAAACGACGGATTTCTATTTAATATATCTGAGTTTTCAATACTTACGAGAAAATTCCAAGCTTTAATTTATCCAATGTAAAAAGTATTTTCTAATATATTCTCATATGGTATTTAGAAATTATGATTTTCGGCAATTGTTGCTTTAAAATTTTAATCAATCACGTCTAATTCCCAGGAAATAAATGTAAATTCTTAAAAAAAAAAATCATAATTTTTAAATTTAATCATATGAAATTGGTGACATTTTCATTATTCCGATTATTATATTATTATGAAGAGCTTAAAGTGCCTTTTATCCTTTATATATATACACATAATTATTCACTGAAAAATATACGAATATAAGGATAGGAGTATTCTCGTTCAGTTTTATATCTTAAATTTAAATTACGCTATCGACGATAATGAATAACAATTATGCTAGCAATAACAATTAAAATATACTAACAATAATAATGTAATTCTTACTCTTAGAAAAGTTATATTTTATTTATTTAAGAATTTTAAATACTCGGAAGTATTAGCAACAGTATAAAATAGAATTCGGAAAACATAATATTGAAAGTTGATTATATAATTATTAGATATGTGAAATGTATTTAAATTTAACATTCCTGTTTTCAAAATCTGAACGATTTCCAAGGCCAGGTACGTTTATCTTCTTTTCCGTTCTTTCCTCCATTCTCTATTTCGTCTTCTTACACTATCAGTTAAATTCTTAACGTTTCCTTTTAGTATATATTGTATAGAAATACTTTCATTGTCTTTCTTGGAACATTTTTGGCGCATCCACTTCTCTTATGATCCTACGTAGTCTGATATCATTTTTTAAACATATTGTTCCTACAACGTTACTTTACCTTAATGTGATATAAGTTTTTTTTCTTCGTGAAATGTGGAATTCAAAATAGTCATAAATAATTTTATTTAAAAAATTTTGTTTATTTTCCGCCATAATTTATTATCAAATTAATTAACAAAGTCAGAATTTCTTATATATAAAATGTCGCATAAACTAGAATTATACAATAAGACTATATATAATTAATTGCAATACTAAATTTATATTATTGTTCTCTTTTTTATTTATTTTTGTTTATTTACTCTATAAATATTATTTTTGAATTATATCCATTCAAATAAATGAATAATAGTATTTTTTAATAACATCAGTCTTATAAACTGTTTGAAGAATTATATTGTTCACCTCGCTTTAAATCTTTTTCATATTATATTTAATATAAATATACACCTACAAGATTAATATTTTACAGTCTCTCTCACGAAATCAATACTATAAAATTGCAGATTTTTTCCGATTTAAAAATAGATCACTTGTTGAATAAAAGTATACATCATAATTTTTTAGCACTAAATATGTAAAAGTAATTATTTGAAAGAATCTTTATTTTGTCTAAATTCATTTGGCTAATTGATCTGTTCATAACAAGTGTCTTACTATACTTGGATTTTCATAAGTAATTCTAATGTGCGTAATGTACGTAAATGAGAAATTGTGATAATTAAAAGCACATTTTTTTAGCGATGATATACTGTTGTTGAAAGGACACAATATATTATGAGAAATAATTTAAAAAATATCGATAATTTTTCTACATTTTTTATTTGCAGCTTTTAATGTATTTATTTTATGAAATAATTATTAAATTGCATTAGAAAAACATTGGTGTAACTACTTAGTAATTAAGTCCAAAAACATTTTAATTTATGTATACGTCCAATTATATGCATCGCGAGAAAAATTTCTTACGCATAATAAGTTTCAATACATAATTTCATCAGAATATTAAAATCTTAAGTTTATGTAATATTAAACATCTATATATTAGCCCATTATTCAATAGAAAATACATTATAACTTTAAATAAAATAAAATAATAATATCAAATAAATCAAATAAAATATGAAATATTTTTTACTTAAATCGAATAATCTTAACGAATTTATTGATTGAATTAGTCATAAAGTATATTAGTGCATCAATGCTCATTGTATTAAGATAATTATTTATCATTCGCATTCGTTGAAATACTTTCTTGTATCCAATCGTTAAAAGCAGATACGCGAGTATAAATAGATGGTACACCTGGAGTCTTGCAATCGGCTGCAAATCCAAAAGTTGCTATACCAATGAGCACATCTTTACCATTTTCTTTTGTTGTGAAAGGATCTCCGGTATCATTCTACACATACAAAATTATAAAACAAAAAGAAGATAATGAAAAGTGTATAAATTAAACATTAATTAAATATAAAACTATGTATATATATATATATATATATATATATATATATGAAGATATTTCGTATTTACAAAAAATTACATTATAGAATATTGTACATCGTACGATATATAAATATACACGGTATTTAATATTTCTAAGTTTTTAATTTCACTTTAATATTACTATTTCAATTCAAGTATGATATTATAAAAGATACGCCAAGTAATAAAGAGGATATTATGGAAGATATTACCAAGCAATAGCCCTGATTCTTCTTCGTAGGTCCAGAACAGAATCGCAATTTATCAAGTAAATTCAACTCATTTGCGTTATCGCCTAATAACTCCTCGATCAATGTTTGACACTCATCATTATTAATAATTGGTAATGTAACAGCTTGCAACGAGTCGGGTAAGTAGGGTTCTATAATGTACTTGAGAAATCCAAGGCCAGTTACGGTTCCTGATCCTGTAGGGATAGTTTCCGGCTTCGGTAAGTTGATTGGTGCCACAAATTCGTTAAATACGAATGGAATTTCCACTTTCATAACTCCAATATCATAGGGGCCAGCAGGACTATATATTAACTTTATTATAATAATTGTATTAAAAATAATTACAAAATATAAACTTATGTAATCAAATGTTTAATAAGCTTTTGTTTTATATTTCAACGCTTATTAGATCTTTTCTCACATTAGTCGTTTATTCCATCCTATAAAACACTTTGATCGCATATTTTTTCTTCCATAATGATATTTACTAATTATTGATATAAGCCTGTAGATCAATTTAAATACATTATCATGTATTAGCATGCATGAGAATATTATAATTATCTAAATCAAGATGAAAAGCTAAGTCAGCAATCGCCTATTAAACTACAGTTCATCAATCATAGTAATAATTTACTTACGTAATCTATGAAAATAGTTGCTTTACATTTTTTTTTCATTAATTTTTATAATGAAACAAAAATATTCAATTAATTGTAATTACTAAAGTAATCGGTAACGAAAGTAAAACAACAAAATGAAATATTAATTCTAATCAATTAAAGTTAATATTAATATATATATATAACTATTCCAATATTTTAACTTTAACAATTTCATTTTAACCATAAATTTCTCAAATTTTTTACCTTTTCAAAATTGTAATTTAAGTTTTATTAAGAACTTGAATTTTTTTAAATTTCAATACTACTGAGATTAATAAATCCTTAGCTTCTTTCGAACGGCATTCATTTTATAAAAGATGTGCATAGATATGAAACATTATTTTTAAGTGAACTGTCACATACGTCATAATTTGACTTCATGAAATTTGTGCGCGTGCCTGCGTGCGTGCGTATGTGCATGCGTGCGTGCGTACGACAGTTTACGTTTGTGTGCGTGCACGTATGCGTACATGCATTTGTATAAAAGTGTGCGCACGGGTGTATAAATAAATATGTACTAGGTAATGTCTTTTACGTGTCTATAAATTCACGTACATATCCATAAAAAATGAGATAAAAAAAAATTATATATGAACAATAACCGAATTGATACATCGAAAATATTTAAACCCCATGTGACTTATTTGTGATAGAGTGTACTGTCAGATAGGTATTAAGACTTTTAAAATATGTCGACGCCTTAATCTATAAAATCAAATCCACATATAATATTAAAAATTTTCTTCACAATTAACATATTAGTAATTTTGTACAAATAATACCACGTTTTTTCAATTTTTCTTAAAAACCTTCAGATTTTCTTAACCACACATCGAATTCGATTAAATATTGTTTTATTTAAATTTAGTAGAATAACATAAGGCGAGTGAAAAATAACTAACCTACTATATTCCGGGTGAGCAAAACTTGTTGTTATTTTTGATATTTGTTCAGTTACTGAATATTTTCTGTAATTAATACTACCGACTTTGATAAATATATCGTCGATATTATTTACTGAATAAATACAGTAGGCAGCCGTGATTATCCATTGATGGTTTAAAATTGCCCCTCCGCAAAAGGAATCGACATTCTCACCGAATATTTCTTTGTAGTACAAACTCACATAATACGGATATTGGCCAGGTTTTGCATTTTCACCACCAGCGATACGAAGAACCGTCCCAGAAGCTGAAAACCCATAAATAAATATTAATATAATCAATACGTTGTTCTAATGTTCAATGTTGAAAATATAAATATTTAAGAAAATCTCCCTTAACAATATTTCACATGAGTAGTATAGGAATTAATATTGAAACGACCTTGTTTTTTTACTTTTAAGCGTTTTTTCAATGATATTTTTTATTTCAATTTTCTACGACTAAACTTATTATATTACAATTTAATTAAAACTTTCTTACCGTTCAGAACACAACCACGTGTGAATACACGTACACAAACAAGCGCGCGTATATATATATATCACTATATTTGTTGATGCATTAGTTCATTAATATATTATATTATAAATGATTAATGTTAAGATAGCATTAAAAATTATTTGGTTTAAAGAAGAATAAATCATTTACTTTTCTATTTTCGTTATCATTTACGTTTTTCTTGAAGTCGAATTATTGTGAGTCTCATAAATCAGACGGAATATTCAGCAAATTTCAGAGCTTTTACTAGGATGAAATATTAAAACCATTGTATTTAGAAGCTCTTTTTCCTTTGATTTTTCATTACCATAATAAAGTTACTATTAATATTTAATCATACATCAAATTATATAAATATCGACTGTTTTCAAGACCATGTCTGCAATAATATTTAAAGATTCTTTTTATTTTATCTTAATAAGGGATCTTATCTTATATTAAAATAATAGATTATAATCGACTAAATCTTTTTATCAATCAGACAATTGATTTCGGCAATATACAATCAATATTCAGACAACTGAAGCTTTAAAATGGCATAATAATTTTAAAAATTACAATAACACATAGTAACGAAAATTTTTAACACAAATTGTAATAAATATCATCACAATTATCATTTAATTTCAGTCTAGTTACTTTTACCCGTCATCCATCATTTTGATTCTTATTAAAAACTTAATTTTCGTGCAATTAAAAATTTTTTTTAATACAAGTATTAGATTATTATATTAATAATGAGAAATTTTAGAAAGTAAATAAATTGATTAAATTGTATAGATTGAGTTAATGAATAATGTTTTTACGTGCTTGACAATAAGAAAACATGCACATAAAGTGAAATGACGAACCTCTTAAAATATTTGATTATATATAAATTTTAATAGATTTTGGAAAGACTTGAGTCATTCACTTTTAAACAGTACGAATTTTATTAAAAGGAATTTGAAATTTCCTGTTACTCTACTTACATGAAAAATTTAATTTTAATGCATTATAAATGTTGCCCATTATATTATATATTTACATGTTTAATTTCATTATTAATTATTTTATTAACATTTTGCAAATAATTTAAGAAAGAGAAAAGTTACTATTTCTATTTCTGCGATATATGCGAAAAAATTCTTTTCCAAAATTCATCAACAGATATTATTAATCAGTATAAATATTAGTAAATGATATATTTAAAAAGATAAAATAATATATAATAACTATGCAATAATATAATAGTATTATTTATAAATACCTGTTGAAACAAATGCGACGAAGCAGTAGAAAATTATAACCTTCGGAATCATCGTTGTTTCTGGTTTAGTTATCGGTAGTGAATTATACTTATTTATATATAATTCAAACAAAATAAAATTTCGATTATGATCATATTTATCTATAGAATTCAGTTTGCACAACTGATATATGACAAATATAAATATGACTGAAGTATTTTTCCTAATGTATAAATTAGATATTTCGTGACTGTGTTATATATATTTTATGATTATAAGAAATTTCTAATTATGAATTTTATATAAAAATGTATATAAAAATATTTTTGGTAAATACATTTTATTTTATTATAATATATAATTCAATTTCATCAAATAATCTTTGAAATCTCTTTATTGTAAGATTAAAAATAAATCTCTGTGACATATTGAATTTGTGCTACCTTATCAAAAAACAAAAAAATCTAAAAATTAAAAGGTATACATTTCCATATATACATTATTATGGAAATAATAAAAAGAGATATATATGTTTTATTCAAATATAAAATTTTATTCCTTTATTTGATTTTGAGTATAAATAGTCTGATTTTATATTTCATAAATTAATAATGTATAAGGACGTGTTATTATAGTTACATACCATAAGCTCATTTAAGCTTTGTTTCTATTAATTATTATTAATAACACACACACACACACACACACACACACACACACACACACAAAGATATGTATATAGATACATATGAAGGTATCTTGAAAGATATATGTATATTTGTCTAATTTTATAATTTCAATTGTTAGTTCCTTTTATATTAAACTTTTTCATTTATATCTTTGTATCCCTGGTATATTGAACTACTATATTTTTACAATAATTTATGACAGTATAACTTTATTATTTTTTCTTTGCAATGAAGAGAATTTTGAAGCAGGTGTAATCATTTAATTTTTAGTTATAATAAAATTCTTCATAATTGAGAGATATAAAAATTTATCAATGTATATATACCAATGTTTATAAAAAAAAAAAATATATATATATATATATATATATATATATATACATATAAACTACACACATTGTTCTGTTATATTATTATACAGTTTAATATAATGAAATTTTTGTTAGATTATTGCTAATTATTTTAATTAATTTAATTAATTATTGTTGCTAATGATTATTTAAAAGGATATTTCTTTCTGCCAATATTATTCACCATATTAGCTATTTAATTATGAAGAATGCTTATCATCATTCTTTAGACTATGAAAATTAGTTCGAATAACTTTCAGTTTCAATAAAATATAGATAATTTATATTTATTAGATTGATGCAAATTCCGTAAATTTTGGTAGCTCGTATATAATATATTTCATTGTCTTCAGGAATTAAAATTTTCCATATGGGCTTTTGTTATTTCACCTAAATTTGTTGATTTTGATATTTATTTTGGTATTATTTATTTAACCACCATCAGAATAATAAGCACCAACTTAATAACTCCTACAACGTAAATAAAGCATGATTATATCACTAACGAGTTCCAAACATGCTTCATTATAATTTTTAACATCTACTTAAATAATATACCCCGACGGTACCTATGTTCTATCAACTGATTCGACCATCAGGCCGCCCATCAACCTCTAATATTTGCTCTCCTTGTGTACTCACGATATCCTTTTCTCTTACCTGTTAATGTAATCAATTTCTACGCGACTTACATCGAACCCACCAATCCCTTCTCATATTCACTCATTCGATCTTTACTCCGATGCAACCACATCCTTTGCCTCTTTGTTTAGTCATATATCCCCCTCCACTTGTGATCGGTGCAAATCTTTGGAGTCGACTCCGATTCTTGAACGATGGAAGAATAGACGTAGATGGCGTCGAGACAATGTCAAAGCTCTTCAACTACTTACCAAACTCCAGTCCTGGCGTTCAGTCGTACGGGAAATTGGATTTTTCCTTTTTTGACGAAATTTACTTGTTCGCTTGGCGTCAGCTATAGAATCGTTTATCCGCTGTGTTTTCTAGTGGAAAACTTTGGGAAATGTTCGGCTGCGTAATAAATTATTAAGCCAATGCAATTAAAATGTTGGTAAGTAATCCTATATTATTTCTGTTGATGAAAAATTTGAAAATTCCTTTTATAACAATTAGTGTATTGTTATCGGTCGCTCTAATTAAATTGCTTCCAAAACTATTTCATTCGCATACGGCTAATGATATTATGCATATGAAATAATGAATAATTAATAGCGGTAATTTCAAATATTTAACGAAAAGATATTAGATTATCAACCTTATTGTTTATATATAATGAAATACTGCTTTTATATGATCATATGGTGTCTCTCTTCAAATATTTAAAACTAAATAGTTTGTTACGGTACCTCGTACGATCTCTATTTAATACGTATGTTTACAGAAAATGATTTTTTTCTTTGACATGATATTAAAATAATAGTATATTTTAAATATTTATTGAAAAATATTTACAGTTAATTTAACTGATATTAACACTATCAACGAGCTTAAATACATTCTTAAAATTTCATTAAGTAAGATTCTAATGCCCTTCATAATTACGTATTTCTACACGCGCTTGTGCGTATGCGTGTGCTTGCGTTGGCGTGTATTCAATGAAAAATAATATTGCAGACGATATACGTTGTAGTCGAGCCTGTTCCCAATAATAGTCTTTTCTATATTGGTACAATACTGAGCAAAACAATTTACTTTATGCTCCAACTAAAAGCAAAATTTAATTAAACTAAATGTCTTACATTTATAGTTTATTTATATAAGAAAACAGCATTTATTTATCAAAGTTTGATCAAATTTATAAATTCATTGTTTTTTAAAACCAATATATACATATTTATCCTTAATGTATGGTCATGTAAATGTGAAAATTCTTTTGCACGTGTAATTTTTCTACCTAATAATTATTGGTAATCGATTAGGAAGAGTATTTTAATTAATAATTTGAAAATATTTAAAAGTGTTGATTATAATTAAATATATGCTTAAGTAGATAATGCTTAAGTATATTAAAGGCATAATTAATGAAATATATATGTAAATTTTGAATTAAATTATTATTAAACTATTTATTGTTCTATTTTATTGCATCATTAACATTGTTTCATAAAATTGTTTGGAATTATTATTAAGTAAGAAGACATTATAAATTGATGATATTATTCGAAAATTTTCAACGTTAAAATTTCTAATCAATTTGCAAGTGAAGAATGAAAATGAAAATAAAAATTGACTTACTTGGTTATCGTAAATTATAAACAAATATAATATTTTTATTTAATTTATTTAATATCTGATATTCCCGATATTTAAAACAAATCTTATTCTTTCATTTAACTCATACAAATTTATAGTAATATTTAAATTCATTTAATACTTGTTTTGAATGAATTTAAAAATTTCTTTTCTTTTAGTTATTAAATGAACTAAAAACTTTCTGATGAATATCAATATGCACGTACACATTTACACATACGCGTAAGTACAATAGCATACGTAGGGATACGTGTATGTCTATGAAAACAGAGAAATTAAAAAAAATTAATCAGACACGTTGTAAGACAGTATTCTAATCCTTTGAAATCCAAAGTTATATGAATTTTTCACTTATTATTTGTTTATATTGCTTTCTATTTATATGTAAGTGTTAGACTACATGATTATTCTTCTTATCACATACGATTTAATCGCTTATTAAATATTTTAAGAGAATATTTGATCTTTACAATATGATTTGTGAATTAAACCTTTCACTATTTCATTTTCATACCTTTCCGTTTGTCCTTTTTTTGCTTTTACCTTCTAATTATTAATATTTTTTCGTCAATATCGTGCTTCATTTTAAATATGCTTAGACATACTTGTGGAGAAAAATAATAATTTATTACAAAATATATCGAAGAATTTCAAAGAATATACAGCTAATGCTGTCAGAAAAGTAAGATTCTTTATAAAATATGTTGGAACTATCTATTATTCAAGTATACGACAGTTACTAAATTATATATCATTTTCTTTTGACAAGAATGACAATAGAATCTATATTATTTATGAAGAAAATTAAAGTAAACATCATTAGAATAATATTTGTTTAGATTTCTTTAAACTTGAATATAAATTGACACACGAATGTAATACTCAAACATAAGTGCGCAATTATGTATGCACATATGTTGGAATAGTCTTCGAGTCTTCATTTTACATATTGCAACATTGTCAAAAAAAAAAAAAAAAAAAAAACTTGTTTTTAATTCCACTTTACTGAATGAATATCAAAACTTAATATTATATTACTTACCTCTTGTAAAAAAGAGAATATAATGAAAAACTTTAATAATGATGAAAAAAGAAAACAAGTATGAATGATGAGCAAGAAACTAAATAAGAATCAAAAGAATAATATTACGTTCAAAATCGTGCAAAATACGGAATTTTAGATTAAATATAATCAGATGATAATGAAATTTTAATGGATAGTAAAAGGTTTGTATTATATAGAAAAATTAATTTTCCAAAGCATTACTTATCATATCTTCTAAATTCGCTTCTAATTGTTAAGAAAAAAATTCTTCTATTAGATGTTAGAAAACTAATTTTATTTTTTCTAACAATAATATTTCAAAAAGAAAAAAAAAAAATTTATTATTTTATAGTAATTATTTTATATTATATATTCATATAATAAAAATTAATTAGTTAAAGTGTATTGGTAAAATGGTCACAATAAAGTAAAAATCAGTTTTAAACAATATAATAATAATTTTAAATCATAAGTGTTTTTATCTCGTTGAGTTCTTGTAAGTTAGAAGTCTTAATACTAATTTCACAATTTTAAAAACGGCAAACAACTAAGTCGTATGAAAATTTTGATCCAATAGGTAATTAATTCATAATTTTCTCGTTGTGCTTGATTCTTACATCTTGATTTTTATGAACCAATCATTGTAATGTGGGCATATGTAATATAAAGTCTTATTACAATATAGCAAAGCTTCAAGGCAGTTTTCCTCTACATTTACATTCGTTTTAGTCTTCCAAAGTTTTTCGTTATCTATGTTCTGGAGATTTTGACATTTTCATTTAACATTTTATCATAATTTTTATAGAAATGGGAAGATAAAAAAAAAAACAAAAAACTAATGCAACAGAGACTCAGAAAAACAGTGAAAAGAAGAAAAAAAAATGATCTAAGGAGATAAGATGATGGAGAACGGTGAATGACTTAACCTGATTACTACTCGTACAATGTCAAGTATATTTTGAGTATAAAATTTATGTTTAAGATAACTACCTGAAGTTCAAAGAAATTTATTAAGATTTCAGATTTAAAAATAGATATTGATATGATTAAAGAAATTTCAACGTCAAATATATTATTAATCTTAAAATGTATTTTAACATTTTTCAATAATTTATTGTTATACATAGCGAAGCAATATAAAAAATAATAAAAAATTGTTGTTAATAAAAAATAGAGAAATTCTTATTAATAAGAAAGTAAAAAAAATTTGCTTTTATTACAATTGTCTGTTTACTTTGATGAAATGTATTCTCATTAAAAGTTTTATTAATACTTGACAAATAATTTGAATAATGTGACTGGCATTAATATGTAATTTTTCCTTTTTAAATATGTATATTTATTTAATATTTCTTATAAGTATAATGGTAAAAAATATAACAATTTAAAAAATTTTAAATCATAGAATAATGATAATAATAATAATAATAATAATAATAATATTTTTCAAATAGATTAAAAATATTTAAATACTAATTTTCAGCTAATTGCTATGACAATTAAAGTAAAAAATAAGTGATAATCTACGATATAATTATTTAATCGAATAATAACTCCTATAAAATATTTGAACTTTTATAATAATAATTTATATTATTTGAACATTTTCTACTAATTACATACTCTGTCATATGAGCAATATATGAAAGTATAAGAAAATAATTTATAGTAATATAATATACATGAGTCATGAACATTGAAATCAACACTCCTATCGTACTTTAACATTTACCTGAGCCATGAGGGTTCATATTTAGTTTTAATTATCTTGTGTACGTAGTATTATAGATTGTCAACGGAATCTCGCTTCGGCTTTGTCGTCCCTCTATTTTCACACCCCTTTCACATTCTGTACTTGACCGTTACGCTTGACATTTATATAGAAGTATAGGAATATTATTGTTAATTACGTCGTATTATCGCAAATATCAATATTATTATTAGACAAATATAATAGAGATAATAATGAATTTATAACGTGCTTCGATTCGGTACAGTGCTTGTTAGACAATTCAGAATTATTATTTAATTTTACAATATTGATCATATGAAATACATATGTAATTACCATTAATATTTGCTAAATTTGTGCGTGTAATCATGAACTATTGCAAGGCAAGAGTAAAGATTTTCTTTGTGAAATGTTCTCTAATACTGCCGCACCGTCACTTTTCATAAGCAAAGAATAATTTACTATTTATGTGTGTGCTTTTATTCTCATGTCCTCTTTCTCTCTCTCTCTCTCTCTCTCTCTCTCTGTGTCTGTCTGTGGCGCTAGAGTACCACTTTAGGCATAATGTACCTAGGGATCTATCGCGTATCGGACACTCGTGGTAATGGTGATAGACACTGGAGCTCCTGCAATCTTCCACCGATCGTCCTTCTTTTTGCTATTTTATTTCTATCCATACTTCGAAGGCAAAAACTATATATTTTGAACGCTATTAACATGATCGCAAAAGCAGAAAATTTTTACATTATTCTTCATCTCCTGCATATAGATTTTGACATCGCGACGAAAGCGTCGTAAAGTGTAAAAATATATCATTTGGCTAATTTAAATAAAATACACAATGGCGATTTTTAACAAATCCTTATTTATAAATTTAATAAATTTAAGTGTATAAAAATTAAAACTTAATAAATAAATACGTGAATACTGAGTATAATTTAAACTAAATAGTTAATTTCATGTAAATTAACTAATGTTCTCTAATTAACGATATTTAATGTAAATAATTTCATTTAATTTACTGCACAAAATGAGGTTTGTAATATACAGAATATTTATTATTTTAAAATTTATCCAATAATGTTTGCCAAATGATCTCATCTTTAATGCATAGGTATTGATTTTTGTTTATACTATGCAATATCAAGACGCAATGAAGCTTTAAATAGTTTCTTCTATAATTAATGTGTTTTAGTATGAACAAAAACATAAAAAATTACTAATTTATAAAAATTGTGTAAATTCACATTTATAACACAATTCGAATACTCAAACATTCTATACTTCGCATAATTGACTTTTATCGATTTTATAGTCGATTTAATCTACTTAAACAATTTAATAAGAGTATAAAATAGTGAGACATAATTTTATTCAAATATTTTCAAATAAATTTTTAACTTGCAGTGTTTGTATAAATTATAAGATAATTTTAATTCTCCCACTTAATTCAATTACATAAAATTTTCTAAATTTCCATGTTGAACAATTCGAATTCTTTGGAGTTACGAGATTTCTAATATTGCATCTTCGTGCCTCTTTAAAAGAAAGAAAAATATAGAAGAATGAAAGATTTTATGCTTTAGATATTTTATAAATAGTCTCTTAAAAGTGTAAGTAAAACTTTTTGGATAAGTTACATTATTGAAAGTTTGCTTGGCGAAGTTCGTTACCACCACATAAAATCAATATAAAACAAACAAACATACACATTTGTGATATCCTTCACGTAGTTTAATAATCGAGCATTAAATTAATTAATCTACTGATGATATATGCGAGATGAGCTTTAAAGACAAGCTATATAAATATATATATATAACTGACCCACAGAATGTATGGAATCATTTGCTTAAATAATAACATAATACCATATGACAAACATATCAGAATAAAGGGAAAGCACAGTTTCAAGTTGAAGCAGTTACTCGGTTACGATGATGAGTCATTTAGTTATGTAGCAAACTGGAACTGCGATACGATCAGATTAAAACCAGCGAGATAATGGGTTATTGTACGCTTACCGTACATTAGGCACATTCGCATGCACAACTGATTATCTTTATGATCATTTATCTGATAATTTTATACGGTAAACTTTTTGATGATGCATCGCATCATGTGTTATTATTATCCTATCTTATCATAATGGTAAATTTAGAAAGAAAGTATGCCCTATTCGATATTAAATGAGATTAACCTCAATTAAAGCTTGTCTATTGATAGGATTTTCACTAGCTTTACTAATGAACTTTCACTTATCCTTTTTTACAATGTCGAAAAGTTTATTTTTATTTCAACATATGTTCATAATCACATAATTTCAACGAGTAAGGCTAACAATTATGGATTTAATTTTTCTATTCACTAGCCAACAATTAAATTCGATTTTTATTTGAGCTATTGCGCAAACATATTTATCCAATATTTTCCAATCGGTATATTGATTGATTACTAAATCCATAATGTAAATAGCTGTATATTCCAAGCAGATTCATTAGCTGTTTTAAAATGATATTTAATGGTATTCTATATCTTTTACATAAATATGCTAAATAGTTGCATACTATGTACATAACTGTAAAAAAAAATGTTGCGTATTCCTACAATATTAGCTGAAATATGTGAGGAATTAAAATATTGCTTTAATCATACATGTATTTTATAAAATTTGACAAAGTTTTAATTTATACAAGATATTTGTGGCATATAATAATAATATATTAATATACTGCCAATACAACTAATGATAATTTAGTGTTTAAAAATTTCAATACTTAGGCAGAATAGGATGATAAGCATTAACGATATAAATTAAACTTGTGCACAAGACTTGAATGAACATATATTTTTACCAGATATACGTAGCATCTGTGAAATGACAAATTAATGCTGGAACGGTCGAAATTTTCGCAATGAAAGCCAAGTTCCGAAGTATTCATTCGTCGTTCGAGCAATTTTATTCTAAGCACACAACCAGATGAAGTTTGAAATCAGTTATTCCTTTACGCTTAGCGACGGCTAACAGGCGCATTTAAAAATATCGGCTCGGCCCCACCCACCACCCTGCACCACCTATCGATGATACACTAATACACTGTCGGCAATGCGTAGGCCCCGATGATCCTTTATCTTAACTGCGCGAGCCATCCAACACCGTTGGATCGTTTAATTACGGAGGCGCTATTGCTGTCGCTCTCACGACAGAGATACACAGACTTTAATTAAGGCACGATGAAACCAGCAGCGAGGCCCACACTTGCCGCTAAATTAACTTTAACGATGTAGATTGATACGCTGGCAGATTAGGTTCTTTTTTACCTTTGTCGGTTATTCGCAAAAGCTTGTGAAATGCTGAGCACTTTACAATGCAATCGCAAGTATATGCCGGCTTTCCTTTTTACGCTCGACGGGGTTGAGAAATTATTGCAAGAACGACGGTCGACGATTCAGCTATTTGAGCCGAACAACTTTTACTTAACCATCCTATCCTAGGTATAAATCTTACGAAAATATAGTCAATTGATTTCGATTAATCAAAAAAATATTTTATACTTGGGGATATATCGACGGCTTGCCCGTCATATTTTTTTTTTTTTGATTTTTCTCATAACGAACGTTAATACACTTACGTTCGGATGAATAAATCAATTTTCATTTATATTATTATAAAATCGAATCAAATCGAATCGGAAGATCAATATCGTAGGAGGTAATAATTTAAGAATGTTTAAGAGCGTTGAAAGAGCCATAAAACAGAATTGAATAGATAAAGTGACAAAATTCAAAAAGATAATTTTGATACCCAAAAATAAATGGGAATCGATATAAGTGATTCAAATATCAGCTATTAATATATGATTCATTATTACTTCATATAAATAAAATCACTTTATAATGTTTTATTATGAATTGCAAAGCAATATTATGATAAGAAATAGGAATTAGAATACAACATACAGTTCAATAAGTATAAGAATAGGAGTTCAAATTAACAGTTAAAATTATTTTTACGCCACAGTCAATGTTTATTTATCATTCAAGCAGGTATTTACGAATACAAACAATTTTTGAATTGACATAATAAATTTTAGAATGAAAACAGCTCATAAATTGCCGATAAATATCAAGAAAATAGTATTAATGTTTTTAAGGTAAAAAAAAAAATCATATGTATATATATATATATATACTTTACTGGACCTTATTAGAATAGTTCACAGCCCTATGTTCATAATATTTACGTACAAGGAAATGAATGGTAATAAATTTATGATATAAGAGAGATAGATCAAAACCAGAAATCATAGCTATTAGAAAAAAAAATTTTTTAAAGGAGTTTTAAAAATGAGTAACGGTGAAAGCTCAAAAGATTGAGTATGGTTACTGCAAGTGAGAGGTTAGTCAGAAAATATAGAAAAGAAGATCGGAATAAATATTGATTAGTGTACTTGTGTAGATCTAGTAAAAATAAAAATATATAACTTCTATCTGTAATATAAAAATAAATAAAAAAAAGTGTGGGGCGTCGAAAATAATAAAATAAAATTTATCACTGTAATAAATAATAAAGCGTCGATGACGAATTATGTATAGCTACGCCAAATACAAGAAATTTTTTTTAAAAAATTAAGTTGTAAAATTTAAAAATTACTTTACTATGAGAAATTTCATGATGTAGACAGAGAGAGAGAGAGAGAGAGAGAGAGAGAGTTCAGAAGAATAATTAAATAAAAACTGCATAAGAAAAGCGTGTTAAACTTTCGAGAATGAAGTACTATTAATAAAGATTAGTTATGGATAATATTTATTAGATAAAATTAAAAAATGAATACATTGTAAAGACTGTGACTCGATTACTTACATTTCAAGGAATGAGAATATTAAATAATGAATAAGAATTCAAAGTTCAAATCAGAATAGAAAATGTTTTATAAATCAAAGAATATATTTTCAAATAAAATAAAATTATTTAAGTACTAAGTAATTGCTAGAATATAAAAATTTTGTTGCAATTTTAATGAAATTTTTAATTAACTTAAACTTTACATATAATTAAAAATTATAAATGTTTTAATGAATTCTTACTAATTGTGTTGAGTTATATTATCATTAATTTTGAGTAAAATAATTATATAAATTAACTATCACAGATAATTTGATGTGACATGTCATGGACTTGAATGCTCAGCTCATTTCTTTCATTCATCTTGCAAATTAAAAATACCTAAAATCCCCAGTCACCGAAACAATCTCTGCGAATCAATATTAAACCTTTTTAATGTACAATATATTACACATCATCAATGTAAATTTACATAATTATTTAGCAAATATTTAATTCTTAATATTTTCAAAAACAATATAGTAATTATTTAGAATTACAACATAAGACTCTTACAATCACTTTTTTATATGATTGCATGCAAAAATGAGTATTTTTATACATTATGAATATATCATTGATAAACATATCGTTTCATTTACATTTATGACCCATTTTAAGATTTTAGATTACTGTTTTAAAAATAAGTGTATACGGCAAAGTTATAGGTATAAAAGATTTATTAAAAAAAGCACATTATTATTATATTAATGTCATGCAATAAATATATATATATATATATATATATATATATATATATTAAATGAAATATGTGTATTAAATAATTAGAATAGAAGTATCTTGATTTATCGTAACAATTTCTAAGAGCAATTTTCATAGACTTTTGCAGCAATTATCGATAAACTGCTTAATTTTAAATACAGATGTACACAAAATATATTTATGTAATAAACGATAAACGGCTTTGGTTATATTACTTAAAATTTCTCTTAAATTGTTCAGAAATGAAGATGATGAACGGAATCTTGAGACGCTATAAAGCGGAGATCTTTCTTCCATAATTCTAAATACTTTTAAGAATCTCACGGTTCTATTGGAAACAATAACAACTCAGTGGAAATAATAATAATAAAATGAATTAGAGAATAAAAAAAAATTCATTTTCAGAAATCCTTCATTAACTATATATATATATATATACGTTTATTTTATTATCTTACTTTGTAATAATAAAATATCTGTTATTTATTGCTTAGCCCTATATTCTAGTACGGATAATTTTTAAGAAACATAATTATTTATTTAATCTAATCCATGTATATTATATTATTCATAATAATGCTGATAATTAGAAACAAAGACTTCCATTTTCAAGCGATATACAATTTTTGATTACTTAATTAGATTTACGCTTAATCATTGCGCAATCATGCATAATTTAATGTATTATATTTATTAGATAATTGCCACCATATATACAAAGACAATTTTAACTAAAAAATGAAAAATTCATAATATTAAAATTTAATAAAAGTAAAAAGTTTCTACTAAAAAAATATTATCATGTAGTCAATATTATTCGTAATAAAAATCTTATTTTGCAATCTTGATAAATTTTCTGAAAATATTCAAGTCGATTATTAGAAAGCAAAATATAGCAATATAATAATAAATGAATAACAAAAACTGTCTATCGTCTTTATCGCGTGAAGGTGCACTAATTATGCAATTAATTTTTATAATGCAATTGAAACTTGTATAGTTATAGTTTTCATAGAAGTAAAAGTAAATAATAAATAAAAGAAAGTTGGTATATTATATGAACTTCTTTAATGGTCAGAACCTTTGGTTCTTGCACCCATATGTCGGATACCTAATTACTAGACTCGACTCGGAAAGAAGTTCCTTTTTTTTTGTGGGCACAACAAGCTCTCATTTTTATGTGCCTTGAAGGGGTTTTTACTGGGTACCCTCCTCTAACTTAAAGAGCCTGAGCCACAAAGTACAAATAAAAGTCGTAATTTGTTTTCTGTTTTATATACGGGAAAATTCGGTGCACAATGTCGATACTTAAGAATATCAAATATAATTCCAATAAGTCGATCGATGGTCCAATTGTTGTACTCTTGTTTTGATTAATTTTTTATTCCTTTCATTTGTAGATTATATTTTAATTGATAATTAGTTTATATTTAATATATAATAAGTTAAATATCTCATTTACATATCTGTGTATAAATAAACAATAGACAAACAATAGATTTATGGGAAAAGATAATAACATATATATAATTATCCAAACAGTGATTATTTTTATATTACATTTTATATCGTATCAGCTTACACATGTCAATTATTTCTTTAATAATATTGAAGAAGTATAAAATCGATATCTATTAAAATTTGGATCGATGGTTTTTGAAAAAATGAAGAAAGTTGTATTATGACTTTAACAACCAGCAATGTACTTTAAGAAAACAAACGTGTCGATCTTTATTCTTCATTGTTTACGTTTTGTAATCTCTTTGCATTTCGAAGTTAGATAACTTAAGTACAATTTCTTAGTTCTCCCACACACTTTGCAATGTCATTCTCTATAATCATAAAACTACAAGGTAAAACACATTTTCTGGTCAAGTGTAATCGACCATTGGTTATATGAGTTTCGACAGTAAATATTCCTCTTCTATTATATATTATTGTAAACAGATTTTATTTAATTTTATTTATTAGAAGAATTGGCCCCATTTTCACGTCTGCTTTATCTCGAATAGTCAATATGAATTAAGCAAACGCAAATGGACACGAATGCTCTTTTCTATTGTTCTTAATCTACAAATTTCAATAGGAAAATGATCTAAACACATTATTTCACATAGTATATAAATGTTATTTAGATCGCTAATTATCAAATACTTATATCAAACGTTATATAATATGTTTTGCTTTCAATAGATTTTATATCGATAGCATTCATGAAATATTATATTTAAGTAATTTTATTATAAAGTAACGTAATACGTAATATTAATTAAAATTAATGACTATTGCGTTATTGTACATATTATTAATAATTGTGTCGAAAATTTTATTTTATATACTTAATAGCAGCGTTGAAGTATTAACGAACAGCTTATCATATTCATAGCTTGTGGTTACATTGAAAAGGAAAATCAAGATTAAAATTGATTAAATTTTTTCCTCTGTAACAATGTCGAGCAATGTGTAATTTATTAAAAACATGACGAATTACTGTATGGTTGTATTGACAGAGCACCATTGTGCGTCCATCGGAATATTCTGCCAAAAGAAAATCAAAAGTTCAATTTATTTAATGGAATAGGGCCTCCAGATTTTATACTTTATAACAGGTTTGAGATAAATGAAAAAAAATCTCGTAAACTTACCAACACGCATTTTTATCAAAGGCCTTTAGTATTATATATTGAATAGTTATATAAACTCATAATGCTTTTATATTATACATATTTTTTCCCCTTACACAACATAGATATAGACAGATTTGTCCTTATTTCTCTTTTATTTTTTATTTGCATTCCAAACTTAAGTTTTTTTTTTTTTTTAATTTGTATATTCATTTTATAGAAGTAGCTTTTCTTTTTTTTTTTTTTTAAATTAAACGACATAAATTATTATGCAATACTTTTTGTCACATTGAATCATATATTGTTATTATATAGTATTCATTATTATTTATCTTATATATTATGATTCCACGAATATTTAAAAATTATTAATATAATGTCATTGTTATATCGAGTAGAAAATTACCTATGCAATATGTAAAAATGTAAAAATTTCATTTTATGTACAAAATCGCCTTCCATCTTATTTTTTAAGTATTTTGTATACATCAATTATTGTAAGTAAAAATACTACCTTGGTATAGCTAAAATGTTGAATTACTATGAAGAAAGGATCATCGAAAATTTGATGGTCGATATTGATTTAACCATAGTAAAGATCAAATCGATAATCGTATTTAATGGGATATTACTTATACTATCAATAAATACACTGTTCCATACTGAATAATTTTCTAATAAATGTTTGCTTAGTCTTGTTCCACTAAAATCCAAATCGTTCCTTTTTACAATCAATCGTATTACTACATACAAAGAGTAAGTAATATTTTTGTATAATCCTTTAGATGTATATACTTTATGGATTATAACTGTTCGAGAGTTAAGGCAACATTAAAGTATATACGCACTCGTTATTAGATCATTCTGTTGAAGTGAAAGCTTTAGGCATGAAATATATTACCGAAATTGAGAAATTAAATCAACCAGTCATAATTTTCTTTTTTTAATGTTATATTGTAAGTGATATTACAGTGCAATTAAAATAATTTTTATAAGGACTTAAAAATTTGGTCTCTGAAGTATAATTTATTAATTTCATTCGAGGAATTGAATTTATCATTTATAATGATATTTTTATAAGGAGTCGAAGATTTAAATTATAAATTATAATTAATTAAGAACTTGGATAAATTAAAATTTATCAATTGCCTTAAATTTTGAATTTTTAATTATTAAAAATAAAAATGTTTTTAAAGGAATAAAACAATATAAATTCATACTTAAGTAATAAAATAAAGTTATTTATTTTTAATTCATTAGCACATATGTATATACTTTTTTATTTTATTAATAATAAATTCATAATGATAATGATAAAATTGATAAAACAATGTTTATAGAATATTCCAAATTACACTTTATATAGGATATAGAAATCAATTAAAATACTAAGAACGACTGATTCCGTAATTGACAATATTTTCCTAATATTGTGTAATATAGTCATAATTTATTTTATTTTATTAAAAAAAGAAAATGTTCATAAAATGTCAATAAACTTAATCTTTGTTATTAAATGGACTTCGTTTAAATGAAATTGTATTAAACAATAGTAGTCAATTATATTAAATTGTACGATTTAATGGGACGTTTAGATAGATTAGATAGTTTAGAAATTCATTTTTAACAACTGAGGTGAGTATAAACATAAATTAATTGAAACTAATAATTGAAGTTTAGCTATGATCATTCGTCTTCAAATTCAGTTACACCTGCATTCGGATTATTCAATCGTTGCAATTTGTTTGTCTGCTCAACGAATGTATAATTGTATTGTAATGTAACGCTCCATAAAACGAATTTTGCAGCCGAATATGAGCAATTGCAATCTGAATGCTTAAAATTAAATCGATGAAGCAAAAAGGTACATTAGAACCGGACGATGTTTATGTTCGTGGAACAACGCAATCGATTAAGCGTGCAGTACTTCAATGGCATTAGTACTATAAAGCAGAGAGTAGTAGTAAACAACAAAGGCGACTTTTTTTCGGTTGAACGACTGGTAAGAGTAAACAGGCGTGATACAGACAGGTTTTGCTGATGATTATTAACTAGAATGTGGTGTATGTATAGCACGCATTCACCGAAAAAGTGTAATAAAATGTGGATCCAGTGAATGAGAGATGGGAAAAAGGAGAGAAGAAATTGCATTCGCTAGCTTGAATCCAACGAGTTATGTTCGCGTGCTTAAATTGCATTTCATGCGGTAATCCGCTCGCATTGCCTTTTCTTAGTTGACAATTTTCACAACCCAGTTCAGCCCCTCTTCTACCCTCATTCATCCCATCTCACCGTTCCATTTCTTTTTTCACGATGCACCGAGTGTTTCATACAACCAACCAAGTCGAGAATCTCTTCCAGATAGTGCAAAAAGATAGATATGAGAGTTTTAGTTTTGGCTCTTTCTCCCACGCGTATCGTAAAACAACGAGTAAATAAACAAAAATACAGTCTCATCTCATCTATTCATGAATAGAAAAAAAAGAAAAAAGTACACATATTACTACGTTGCGTGTGTGTATTTTTTTCAACATTGAATCGCCTTTTCATTCGCCTCTTCGTAAGCAAAACACCTTTTTTACAAACAATAATTAGTCACTTAGTAAACGACGATACAAAGATTGACAATTTTCAAAATTTTGATAATCGTCATCTGACAGTCATTAACATGCACTTGCAATTTACAAATTCATTGGCAATGAGTGCCATCACATATATATATATATATACATACAGCAAAGTTTTAGTAAAATTCCAGCCTATTTTCTTAGTCAGTCAAATAAAAACGATACATTACAATAGTATGTAATAATTTAGAACAAATATCTTTTATAACAACTAACAGTAGTATGGCCAATATAAAATAAGAGAAGAAAATTTAGAAATTTTATGCAATATATCCTCGAAAAATTTCAGAATCATCGATTACTAGTTATAATGTATTACCCATCCGCGAAAAGTTGAACAATATAATTTTTTGTAATACAATGAATAAAGATTCATGGAAAATATATTAAAATATATTATCCATAGTATTAATTATAATAACATTCGCATTTACACTTGAAATACTCGCAATTTTTTATCTGTATAAATAAAATAATGCATCTCCTCCTCGAATTAAATTCTGCCGACGAATAAACTGTTAATGACCGTGAGATAAAGATTAATAATAATGCCAATAGTTTATCTATTAATGACTACCATTAAGGCTTCGATAAAAGTACCAGCAATAAATACGAATAATTCGATAAGTGAGGCCATCTAACGCGTCCTCGGCGCTTTCGTAAATGCACGGCCCCGAAAGGTTATAATCTAAAATCTAATTGACGATTAGAATCTCTTTACGATTCATCTATTATTAAGAGGCCTGCACATAGAGAGCAAGAATACAAGAATTCTCGAGCAATAAATTCAGCAATAATTATCCGAAATTGTATAAGTCGGTGGCGAATGTAGGGAAGGAGTCGGCGAGGCGACGCTTCGCATTTACGGCAACGTAAGGCCGCAAACTGAATGAAGCGAAATTGTGAAAGTCGCCCGATTTACTGCGCACAAGGTAATTCTGATGCGCGGGAGCGTAACGCGCGCGGCTTTTCATAAATTACGCGAAGGAGGCGGTCGTGGCGGTCCTGCAGCTTTTAGAAAGAGGAAAGGCTCGCGCGCAGTCGAGATTCGCGCGTCGGGACGTCGATAAAAGAGGCCGGGGCCCCGCCCGCCACGGGGTCCTACGCATAATTGCAGTTCCGCGGCGGTCCGAGGGGCAATAAATCTCCGAGCGCGGTGGTGGGTCCGCGTTTCGGTCAAGCCGCAACCCAATGCTCGATTTTGTTCGCCGGCCTTCTGAGCCTCGGGCCCGCACCGATCGCACCGGGATTTTGAGCCGGGGTCAGCTGGATATTCGGGCCCCCGTTGCCGGCTGCACTTCGTGCCTATTAATGTTCTCATGGGGCTCTTGAGCGAATCGTCTACTGCCGTTGCCTCCTGGAGGCGAGCACTACGTGGGAATCGGATACTTGCGGCTTCGGGCAAATGGGCCAATCTATTCTTACGGTCGTCGTATGGGGGCGAATGCGTTGGGTCGCTTAGCAGTGTTCCGCGTATCGAGAGGATTTTTTTTTTTTAACGCAAGGCTTGATATTGTGCAAAAATTTTAATTAAAAGCGATTATTGTGCGTTGTGTTGAGGAAAAAAAAACGTCCTACGTGCAAATTTAATTAAATGGTGACGATTTATTATGATAATGTGATGCATTTTTCAGCCGGTTGTTATAATGACATTTGTATCGTGTTTGTTTTTTTGTTCACGCGTGTAAAAAATATAAAAAATAAAAAACTATAAGCAAATGGGAAAGAAATGAGTAAAATAGCAATGAATGTAAATTGAAATTATTTGATTTAGATATTTAGATTCGAATCTATCGGAGTGTTCCAATCATTATAACTTTTATTACTTTTTATTACTAATCCAAATAAAGTAGGATAAAGATGTTTAATGGATTTGCGCGGGTTAAATTGGTAGGCTTTACGTGGCGACTGTTATAAAGATTGAAAGGAGAATGAATGGATTTTTACCGGATCACGTTAATGCGAGGCTACACACTTTCTTATACTTCAATATCTTCAATAAATTCATTGTATATCAATTAAATAATTACATTTACGCATTTTTAAAAAAATCTAAATATTATAACAACAACATTATTAATTGTATTAGGCAATTATTTATTATGACAAGAACTAATTATTAACATTTATAACTTGAGAATGATCAAATTCAAGATTTCTTGCCACATCAACATTTACAATGTACTCCCGGACCAGCTATATGAACGAGGTAATTAATTATCAACGTAAACTAGTCTTTTAGTAAGAGTCTTTTTGAGCTCTTACGTTGATGCTCATAAATTAGTTGAATTGTATTAACATTTTTCATATTCTAATTCATTTAAAGAAGAGCAATTCAGCATTCGTATCAGCACGACTTCTTAATTGACCGAGCAATTTTAAATTTTAATTTCATTTGAACCATTCGCTAATATAAATCATGTTATATGTAAAAATTATCGCGCTTTATAATGGAAAATTAATATGTCCATGTAGAAACTATATGTTTCATACTACAATAAAAAAAAAAAAAAAAAAAAAAAAAAAAAAAAAAAAAAAAAGAAAAGAAGAATGCGCGTTATAATTTCAAAATAATCCGCACAATTAATTATTGAATCAGACAGAGTATGAATTGAATAACATTTTACGTCTCTTATCCGAGTTTCTAATATGAATTCTCGATTAAAAAATCATTGACGATATGTCGATTTATAATCAGTAGAAGCCATTTACAAAAACGAAAGATAGAAAAATGCAGAAGAGTCCCACTCAACTATTGACATATTTTGAGAGTATTGCTCTTTCGTAGCTATTATTTATCAATATAAAGGCAAAGACGTTCAAGAACTTTCATAAATAAAACATTGTGCAACGGCGCATCGGCATTGTGCAAACGGTATAATCCCTAGTAACCTGCCCGAAATGTTGAATATTTATTTTATCAAATGTTTTCACTATTGGGATGCAGCATCTGGATTATCGTATGAATCTCTTGCTTTAAATATATCAGGTCCTGAGGCATTTCTAAGGTTCTGTTTTTAATTAAGCCCTTTATTATTTTAGAACAAATCATTTGCGTTTTCGTCGACTACCAACGTTATTATTATTATTGTTATTATTATTGTCGTTGTTGTTGTTGTTGTTGTTGTTATTATTATGGAATGGCTGTTTTTCACTCTGCTCCATTCCTGACAAAATGAATATTACGTACTCAGTACATGCAGCTAAGAAAATTTGATTAAGTTGTATTGCCGATTTTTACGTTGGAATATGTAAAAATTACACATTTGAGTTACTTTATCTTAAATTTGATGAAAGTGAGCTTATAGAGAAGCACGATAATTCTCTTTCAAAACAGGTAATATTTTGTAAATTAAGCACTACCGCTTGATCAATTTACATTACTTTTGGTCAATTAATATTGAATTTTTAAATTTCTTGAAAAAAAAAAAAACTCTATTTTTAATTCAAACTGTTTTAAGTGTTCGTAGTAACATTTGCGTTCGAACCTCTGAATATTGATTCGAGTTCATAATACTCGATTAAATTACGTTTATTTATTGCGTAAGAATCGTTTCTCGCGTGCACAAATTTATGCTTGTGCGTGCCCAAGGGCTTATTTTCTCTCTCTCTCTCTCTCTCTCTCACTCTCTTGCTTTTCAATAAGTTCCTGGAGCATTAGGATTATTAAGAGAGGCTAAAATAAATACGCGTCTTTCAACTTTTCAAATCTCAAAAGATTAAATCTTTATATCAAATGCTGCTATTTCAGTATACGTCGTATATACGACAAGCACGCTGTACAAAATAATTAGTTAAAAAAAAAGAAAATTTTAATTTATCTACAAAATTCGCCTATTTTAAAGTAAAAATTTCTAATGTTTTTACCTTTTAATTATGTTTAGCTATCTAAATAAAAAGCAGTACCTACCGCTAATTAAAAAACCAATTGAAGAATTCAATTGGTATAATACTTAAACCACATTTACTTTCATAACAACAAATATATTTCTCTATTGTGATATAATTATTTATGTATAGTGCAATGATATATATAATATAAACTGTATGACAATACATTTGTTTTTGGTTTAAATAAAATGATTATTTAATAATTATATCTGACATAAATTACAATTTTGTATTTAGTAGGTAGAGGACGCTTTATTGAAAAGTTTACCGCGTATTCCTTTTTCCTCTTTTATATCTTTCACACCGCGCTGAATGATATTATAAAAACAAAAGAATTCAATTTATTAGATAATAGCATATAACAGCCTTTGAGTCTAACAGATTCAACGAGCTAAAAGTATATGAGTATTTCTATTTCCTTTTTTTTATTTTTTATTCATAAACAAGTATCCATAGTTTCTAAATGACATTGGCGTGTAGATACTCAGCTTACCCATTAATTGATATTCATCGCTTTAAAAGTACTCGTTACAATGTAAGCTTTTAATAATTTTTTTTTGTGTCTAATATAAAAATAAATGTCTATATCTAATGACTTTTCATTATATTTATTCACGTAATAACAGCAAGCACGCGAGAAGCGGTGAATAACAGCCAAATGTCTAACGTTCGCGGCTTAACTACGTCTCTCTTAAAATTGCTGTTCTGTGTAGCAGTGAATTACAGCAACGAGTTACTCTTTACTCTCAAGGGATATACACGTTTCTCTCACTTTACTATTCACTAAACGTTTCTACAATTATAATTATACCGCAAGAATTCTTATTGATGCTAGTGATATTCTAACATTTATTAGTCGTATTTTTCACTGCCGTATTTTTCATATGGGAAATATCATAATATAAATATTTAAAAAATATCTTAAATTATTTACAAACAAATACATCTTCATTCAAATATTGAGATAAAATTTTTGTGCAATTCAAATTTGTTTATCTATTTTATTTTATTTTAATCTTTACTCGCGATTTTAAAAAATTCTCGCTTGTTTCATGTGTATAATTTTGTAATTTATTTACTAGGGACACACAGTTTTTATTCAATTTTTATAATCCAATCAATTTATTTATTAATAATAATTTATTTGTCAAAAATAAAAATTATTCATGCGTATTAAAATATTTGTGCCTAAATTAATTTTTCTGTAAGCACAAATTATCAATAACGCAATATCCATTATGTTTGAATGTGTTGTGTACTGTTACATTGGCACTATACTAATTCTATAAAGTAAACAAATTTGATACATGTAATTTGTAAAATTAAACAGACATCCACCATTACTAATTTATTTATAAAATGTGTTTTTTATAGTATGAAACACATTTGCCAAACCAATTGATATATATATATATATAATTTATGGAATATATTACATTAAGACAGCAAAAATAAATATTCTATATTGTTGATGATTTAGGTATTATTTATGTTTAAATAAATATTGCCATATAGAAAATTTTAAAAAATTTTATTTCGTAGATATATTTTTGGATAACGTTATTTATTTATTATAGAGTAGTAAAAGATAACGCACAAGTACTAAGCTCAAAATATGTTTTCGATGCAAAATTAAATATAAAATTATTTAACGTTATATGCAAATATGCAATCTCAAAAAGGCATTTAAAATTTATAAAATCTATAAAATAACTTTTTATATATTCAATCTATTAATAAAGAGTATTTGAAGAAATATAAAGTATTCTTAATCATTTTTTAAATGAGATAATGTGCTTTAGGATATATTATTTCATCGAAGCTTTATAGTATATTAAAACTAATTAAATTTTGTAAAATACTCTAGAATATATGAATTAATAATTCTTTACTTGACCATTTCAAATATATTTTGTCAAAATATACTTATTTATACCTTAATATTAGTATTACATTAAATTAGAGTGAATTTATAGTGTGTAATGCAATTACATTTGAGTTTTATAAAATTTTGATGTACAAATACGTATAGGGACATACGAACGTGCGCATCGATATATAAATCAAATATATCGTAAGTTTTTTAAGTCACGTACTTTTACATGAAAATATTTTCAACGCAAATGCACACTTTTAAACGAAATTTGTAAAATAGATTGATGAGGGTATTGTTAGACTAAAAGTCATGCAATGGGAATTGCTCTCGTGTACATTTCCCCCTCTCATTTTCCTGCGGCGCCTTAGCAAAAGTTGCGGATGCCGCCACTGTAAAAAGCAGCTGTAATTTGTTCCCCTGCGGTCTCATGGAACAAGCATCGAGGCTCTTACTATGCCAACTACGTTTCTCGATACAGGCATGGGTCGGTGGTCCAAGATCTCAGACGGCTGTTGGTACTCAATTGTCACATAGAATAAGTTAAGCTGCTAGAAACACGAGTAGCAAAATTGTTTAAGTCTCTTTACCTACAAAAATGTATACTTATAGTAACAATATTTATTATCTCAATATAATAATATTTTATTTATTTACTAATATAACATTTATTTATTCTTTTTACTGATTTTAGGCAAAAAAATGAATTCCTTTACTCGTTAAAAAAAAAAAAAAAACGAGTTCGTTATTCAATTACAAGAAGATTTAATAACTGAAATTTGCTTTCAATACGAAATAATATAAAGATAGGATCAATTATTTGGGCAAATCTATAATTTAATGTAGAGTTAATTTTTCAAAAAGCACTCGACCAAAATAATGCTTTCATAGCATTTTTATATTATATTAAAAACAATTATAATCATTATTTCTATAAAATTTATAATTATCATTGCATTTTTCTTTACTAAGTTACAATTAGTTTTATTAATCATTTATATTATGTATATATTAATTCTAATAGTCAATTTACAACTTGTTACTATTCATGTATAAATTACTCATATTTAATTAAAATCATGAAGTAAAAAAAATTTTTCAAATAATTTAGATATAAAATGTTTTTTCAGCAAACAGTTTATAGTCATCAACTGAAATAAAATAAGAGATGTATGTGCACATACAAACACCTACAAATACATACATATATATATATATATATATATATATATATATATATATATATATGCGTGTGTGTGTGTGTGTGTGTTGGTAGGAATTAGTAGAGTCAGGGAGAGGGATGTAAAAGGAGAAGGAAAAAATTATAGCAAATTCTTTTTAATTGCAGTACTGATATTTAATTAATCTATTAATCTCATATTGAATGTTACCAAATATTTGCACAAAAAGATATGTTGTCTGCGAACAAAATAGTTTCATAATTCAAGGCATTACATTTTAAATTCCTTTGTGGTCTCATTTGCATAATAGCCTTAAAGCAAACGAGCTATTGCCGCTCATTTAATTCAATTAACGTGCTAACGATACGAATTAACAGCCATTTCGGATTTAAATGGTCTAGTCATATTATTTGCGCAAGAAAAAATATAATTTCGAATTTAATAAATGTAACAGAAAATGTATTATTATTATTATTCAAAATTTAATAATCTACACTGTACTTTGATTTATATTCCACATAGATAATACGTTGTGTACTACAAATTGAAAAAATAAAATAAATGCAGCAAGTAAAGTTAATCAATAAATATGATCGATCAATAGCAAATTGTCAAGATACGTGCAAAATACGTACGAACCAACCTACGCACATTCGCACACCCACGCGCCCACACGCACATAGGGCGGGTATGTACGGATAATATTTATTAAAGACTATAATTACAAAATCTCCGATAAAATCTTTTCTATTATAAATTAACTAGTCCATAGTACTTAAAATACTAATAAACAAGATAGAATTTACGTTGATAGATATGAAACTTATGTATAAATAATTAAATTACAAATTTATAAATGAATTCTCGAATAATCTAAATTTCATGACGAAAAAGTATCTTTCCATCTTCGTGTAATATTTATAAATAAGTCGAATTAACTTACAATACAGTGTTTAATGAACGAAGCTATCATAAAAGTATCGTAAAAGTATAATTAAATTCTAATGCGAGCTGAACGCCGCTTTGGATATAATAAAAATTGTTACAGATCGGCATAGATTCATAAAATAATAATTTGCTTCATCTTATCCGTAATTAGGTTGTACAACCGAATTGTAAAGTCAACTTGTTGTTAATGAGACTGACCGAGTTTGAAACGCTCGCCGATTTCTTGACGCTAAAACTGTACGACTATTCTCGAACTTGAACACTGCCTACTGAAATTATCAGATGACTGACTGATCAATGTCTGACGAATTAGTAACTCAACATGCCAGACTGTACCCATCCAATTAATAAGAACGATTATAATTTTTTAAAGCTTTGCTAAACCTTCCGAGCACTCATTTGTCCCAAAGCTAAATGTCAAGGTATTTTTCAATTCTAGACACTTTTTCGTAAAATTCATTTTTCTTATGCTACATAATACGACGAGGATCTCATTGTTTCTTTTTTCCGTTTTCTGTAATTTTGAATTACCTCGATAATCGTTCCATTGTTCCCGATTGCGTGAATATCCAATTTATCCTTTGGTACATTAAAACATTTTTTGAAAAATTGGTCTTTCAGAATAGTGAGTCATTTAAAAATTGTATTCAAGCTATTATATATGCAATGGTCTGTTATTAAAATTTTATTTATTTAATGGAATTAGAATTTTACATAATTAAATAAATAATACAATAGTAATAAAATTATGAATTTTATTGTTTAATCATATGCATTTAATTAATAGGGTATTATTTAATTATAATTTTTGGCCTGAATAATTTGTTAATTTAAAAACAGCAATAGTTTATTATAAGAAATTGCCAATCGAGTAACTCGTTCTAATTTGTAATAATATTAAGCGAGAGAATCGTTTTAAGATCGAATTAAATGTAAAGAAGTATTCCGATAATTTTTTTTATAACTACTTTATAATTCAAAGGAAAAATTATGGGCATCTTACAAGTATTAATATTATTAGAATTCTATAATCATTTATTTGCTTACTACTGTCGTTTTTATTACTTTTCATCAAGATAAATTCCTGTCTTTGGACTGTTTTTGGTTAATATTGTACATTTTAACTTTATGCATAAATATATCGTATTTAATTATCTATTCCTTGCTCAAGTTATATATGATTAGGGCATGATTTCGATACCAGGCATCATTATCATATAACTAAGATTTTTTTACCCGACTGTTGACCTAAATGTACGCTTTTATCAATTAGACATTATAACAGCACTTCGCAAGTAATTTAATACTAAAAAGGTTGGCATATAATTCTATTAACGAGTCTTATCATCGTTCTTTACGTAATATATATATATATATATATATATATATATATATATATATATATATAAAGTAAAGTATATTGGTAAAATAAAGACGAAGTCAATTAAGACACAACGCATCTTTATACCAATGCGTTCGTATTATATTGGGTGCAAACGAATAAATCTTCGTACTTTGGCGAAGTTGATGATTTATGATAATACATAATGGCTCAAGTATATATCCACAGCATTTATTCAAAAAATATTCAAGTTATATAAACACATTACATCTACAATATGTCTATCTATATAATTCTTGATATAATTCCCATAGTTATATTGTTGATAAATTCAAATAAGCAAGTAATTATACATTTTTTCAGTAAAAAGTTGATATTCATAGCCTGATATATTACATAGTTTATAGACTTATATCCGTATGCTAAAATGAAGAATGTTTGTAAATTAATGTTTTTCGAAGAAGTTAAATACCGCAAAGTAATGGAAAAGCTGATTTCTTTGCTTTGTTTATTTAAAGCTAACCACTGAAATTTTATTCTTTTCAGAAGAAAAAAATCCAAAAACACTATAAGGACTGGTTGATACTATCTAATATAATATTTTCAATAATAACACTTTTAAACATATATATATATATATATATATATACAGTTAGTACATTATGTCGTTTATCAATTTTAATTTAATTATTATATATATATATATAAATATAATATATTGTTATATATTGTATACATTATATAATATAATGTACTAACTGTCTTATACTACATATTAGGCTTTAAAACATATCGAAATAATAACTTGTATGTTTAAAGTGATTATACAATATTCCAAAATAATTCAGATTTTAATGTAATTGTATGATTGCTATAATATATTTTTGCAAAATTTTGCAAAACTTATTTAAAAAAAAAATTTTTAACAAAAAACGTATATTTTATTTGTAATGATTAAAATGAACTATTTTCTATAGAAAAATTAATACAAGTCAGCATTGAATAATAGATAATGAGTCGAGTAATAACTTGTATAGATAAAAAAATAAAGACAAATAAAATAAAAAATTTTATAAAATGTTAAAATATCGGAAATTGATCAAAAAAGAAATGCTTTGTATTATATAAAATTATGTATATTCAAATACCAGAGATATTCGCTCTTTGTAGTAGAATTAAAGTATATAATACTATACAACCATATTAGTTAAGTAAAGGAATCTATGAATGAAGCTATTGCAATAAAATATATTTTATATTGTTTATAGTACGTATTGTACAATGATAGCAATAAAAGTAGCTTATTTAATTATTATTTACGCATACTAGAATTTCGCTAGAAATCATTCACATTTTTTTCACGTGTCACAAATCATTATCATCATTTTGATTTCAGAAAATCCATAAAAATACCGCTAGATAAAAGAAAATGGGGAACATATAAATTAGACAATCACTTATAAATATAAAATATAACAGATGAATAATCTTCAATAGCGTCGCCACGTTCAATGATTCCAGTTGGAATTCAATGCGTATTAATCTTTAACCAGAAATACATTTTTCGTAGATAATCAAGAAAAATCTTTTACAAATTACTAGGAAAATCTTGAGTATATCACGTTATTAATAAGAATGAGTAATGCAATAGTTGTACAACTAAAATTAATAAATTCTTTTCATAAAATAATTTTTCCTTCTCAATTTGTTAAGAATTATTTCCTCTGATTTTTCCAAGAGTCTTGAAATAAATTTACTATAAAAAATGGATAATCGCATTTGCAATATATTACACAATATTTATTGAAGTGAATGATTACAAAAATCACAATTTTTAACATTGTTATAAATTCCTCATTGAACGCATACTATAAATTATGAATTTTTTTTGAGAATTACAATTTGTATGTACGTATGTGCCTGTGTGCGTGTGTGTCCAAGTACACGTGCGCCCGCGCGTGCGTGTGATTCATATTAAAATAAATATTTATGATAAAAATTTAAGTTACTTTACTACGAAATTTAAATTATCATTCATATTATTAATACTTTCACAGTTATTTCAAGGTAATTATTATTGATTATCTTAACAATTTTAAATTAAAATATCGACATAAGAATAATTCGCTATAATACTAATTTTAATTTATACAAAAATATGTAAAATAGTGTTGAAAATTTTATAAATGATTTTATTCAATTTAATGTCAGAAACATCGTATAATACGATAAACCTTGCATTTTTTACATTTTTTACGATATTACATTACGACATTACAATTGCTGACATACATTAACCTTCAATTGCTACCACATTTCTCAGAAGTAAATGTATTAAACGTTCGATCATCACATAGCACAATGATCAAAATACTAATATAATTAGCATCATACTTGTATTAGACATTTTTTACAAATCCATAGAAATACACCATCCATAAAAACCAACTTCATGTCAGATAATTGATTTTTTACATCGCATTTCGTATTTCCTTGAACGCCTATGCCGTACTCTTCAATGCCTGGACACCATCAACCAGATGATAGAGACAAGTGTCTTCGAATTTCTATTTCCTAGTAATGCGGGGATTTCAATAAGATTTACGCTCATCTTGTCGAGAGGCCTTGAGCGCTCGAACCTAATGTAAAGGAAGACTGAAAAATCATTCAGGCTTATTGTTGGGTAGAGAATGACTGTCGATCATCTTCTCATACTTGAAAGGAAGAGGTCGATTTGTCTCGCCCGTCTCGTGTAGGTAAGTAGTTTTGTAAATGGAATAATTTATGAATAAAATGTCGATTGTCGAGAGGTTGAAATAAGAGCAATCACGTGTTAATAGATTTGCACTAGTATTTATGTACGTACCGCCGCAATATGATAATGCAATTTATTATATTACCAAATATAAAATGTAATAGACGCTGTTTACTTAATTTAATATATTGAATTTAATGATCGCGCAAGTATATTATTACCGTTAGATAGATAGTGTTCAAATGGAATGTATATACACAGATTTGTAGTTATTATAAATATATATAGACTTTTATATGCCATGAGTTCTTCTTTATTTATAATGATAAAAACATTAAAATTTTGTCGTACAACTGAATAAGTTGAACTTATATTGGATTATAGTAACAAGTATGCATTTATTATTGAAAATAAGTATTGACATTCCAGTTTTTATAAAAATTATGTTGTATTATCTAAAATATTATATTAGCATTTTGGCTAAAATATGGACTTCACCTCGAAACAAAATAACGAAGTTTACTTACTTTAAACAACGTCTACTATGTGTATTTACATGGAAATTTTTGTACAGTTAGCACTTATACAATAAGATACGCAAGTGGAACTTTGAACAAAATTCTTATATCGATAAAGAGGAGTAGGTATTACGAAATTATATAATAAAAATACCGATTTTCATAATAAATCTAATAAGCTTCTAGTAAATAAATTTTTAAAGATAATTCAATTTTGAATATTTGTGGTATATATAAATTATCAAACTTCTACTTAATGTTCAGGTATGATATATAATTATTATAAATTTAGAATTTTACGTAATATAATATCAAACTTTTATTGTTACATAAAACATTCTAATATTAATAGTGAAATTATTTTTAAATTACTTTCACATGTACAAGCACCCTAAAAGTAACCAAAATAATGATATAAATATCACAGTAAAATTCATTTTATATACTCGCGTTATAAAATGTCGATAGTTCAAATAATAAAATTTAAATTTTAAATATTTCATTGATAAGGTTAATTTCTTTTAAAAACTGATGGGAATATTATTAAATTAATAAATTCTTCAATACTTTAAAAGATTATTATTTCAATAATAAACATCTGAAAACATAAAAAATCCATCTGATATACAGAAATATAATTTATATTTTAACAATTTAAAAAAAAAATAGAATTCTATATAATTCGATATTACTATAACTTTATGTAGATATTTCCAAAATTAAGTATAATTTTAAAGATTATTATAGACTAAAAGCATACTTATGTTTATAACGAGTTTAAAATATTCCAACCACTTTTGAGCATCAATTTCATGTGCACTAGGAGGTACCAATCGAATTTCGATTATGCGCTTGCTAAATCCTTTAATACAATTATTGTTAAAATGGGATTATTTCATATATTAAAAATTATTTTGATCATGAATAAATTTAAAACTACACGTTTACATAATAATTATAATACATGTTCTTATGTATACAATATACTTTAGTTTCCCTATAGTAAATGGCAAATGAAAATTGTTTTACTTCAATTTACTCTAATGTATACGTTAAATATTGAGTAGAAATTTTAACGAATTTTGAAAGAAAAAATTTATTCCATTAAGAACATCATTATTAAAATACATTAAATATATTCTCTTCTATGAAAGTTTAAACAACATTACAAATCGATTATTACTTGAAAAACAACGTTTATAAACATTCATTAATTCAATTAAATGTTTTATCTTAAAAATGTGTTTTCATAAATATATATATATATATATATATATATATAAATTTATATGAATATAGAATTATTTATACAAATATACTATAAATATATAAATATATAAATTCAAAGATATTAAATATTTTATTGAATAGCTATCGGAACTATTTATCTACTTTTATTTATCATTAAATATATTTATACGCAAAAATGTATACGCAAAAATTTATACGCAAGTATCACTTATTTTTTAACTTATAATAAAATGCAGAATATAATTAGCATATATTCAATCATTCTAAATATATTATAAAATATATTATAAATATCAGTAATATATAGTTATTGTTACATACTACTTCCGTTTTTTAATTAAAATTCGATAATTAACATAAGCATTTGTTGGAGATTTTACAATAAGATATATTTAAATTTCATATCTAAAAATTTGTCATTATACATGACAAATAATAAATATGTCGTTACATGATTTTTATTCTTCACTGCATAAGCAAATAAAAATAAATACCCATAGAGTAACTAAAAATAATATCGACAGCGCTCTATCATTTAATGTATATGGGAATAAAAAATATCACAGCAACCATTTAAATTCAGTATCATAATATCGCCTGGAGAGTACATATTTCCGTTGCAAATTCCCATGACGTGACATCTGACGATAATAGGATTTTATGTGCCAAACGTTTATAATTGGAGCATAACGAAAATCAACGTAGTAATTTTGCTTGACTAGGAAGACAGTGAATGAGACCTAAACGAAGCACCGATAAATATATTGAAAATACAGTTAGGAGAAGTACTGTAGAGTATTGTGATAATTACAAGATGTCATGCTTGCGTCTATGTGTGCCTTAGAATGCGTGTGCCATTCCCTCTGATGTACTGATTATAAAATATTTATTATATAAGTAGATTATGACTATAAACAGGTAATAGATAGAATTCGATCAAGACCGGTTGAAGGATTTAAAAAATATTTATAAACTATGCATAAAAAATATAATGTAATAATATAAGTATGTTAATTTAATAATTATATTACATTTTATAACATTATATTAACAATTAATATAATAGTGACATTATAAAACAAAAATAATCCTGCAGATTGTTAGGTCGATGTTTCAGCATTAATATTACATTTCGAATATACAATTTAAAATTTTCTATTCGATTTAATCTTCAACATTCGTGAATCTAAATTACTATGCCATAATAATAATATTGAAGAATAGTAGCGACTATGTACAAAGTACCCACATGCGCACTTTTATAAATAAAACTATCAAAGCCTTTCCTCAGTCATATATGCATACGTAAATTCATACACTTAAATGTCATATATCGACTCTATTTTTTATAAAAATAATATTATATCAGAATCCACTTGCGCGTTTAAGCAGATTAACGATATATTTGTCTATTAATGAGATTAAATAATTATTAGGGTAAAATGGACTAACGTGCATGAAATCAACTACTAATGTAATTGGAAATAAATTTATTAAGATGACTAGTGGAGTTAAAGAAGTCAGTAGAGAGAAACAGAATACTAAGATACTTTTGTATAAATGAATCTCTATCTCTTCCGCTTCGTGCATTTAGCTGCCTTTCTCCCTTTTTCTGTCTCATTACTCTTTATCTCTATCTCTCATTAGTAATGACTGTTTTTTCCTTTGCTTGCATTCGTCTCTCTCTCTCTCTCTCTCTCTCTCTCTCTCTCTCTTTCTGATTCTCTCTATTTATCTATATATATTCTATCTATATCTATATATATTTCTCTCTCTTTTCCACTCTATTAGTTTCATTCGCCTACTATAATTTACCTTTTAAATACCTTCTAAGCATAAGACAAATATCAATAACTTCTCCAATCAATATACGAAATTATTTTTATAGCATTTTAAATTTTATTTCAATTACTAATTTAATTATAAATTGAAAAATTATATACGTTATAGCTTATTTTCTAGGTTTAAGTTCAATTAGATTAAAGTTGTGCTACCGTATCTAATAATTTTTTTTTCAATTTTTGAATTAAAATGTGTAAAAAGCATGATATATATTAAATTATTGAATTTATGACATTATGTCGAAAAATTTATAATACTTCGTGTGTTAATAATTACCTAATAATGTACAAATACATGTATAGTCAATACACATTATATCTATATTTTATATATGCAAATGCAGATACAATGAACAGAGTTTGGAATTATAAATATATACATATTTTAAATAATATAAAATAAATTTTATATATTATGTTTTTTTTTTAATAACTTGTCTTCTAACTTTGTTTATAAATTTTTTTTGAAGAAAATCAGCTTCAAAATATTATTATTATTACATTATAGAGATTATAAAAATATATGAAAAGTGGAAAAATGAGGGAGGGATAATATCTTATTAAGATGATTAAAATAGATAAAATACATTTTTAAATTTAATAACGAAATATTCCCAAATTATAACCTATTATTTATTTAGAATTAGGGTATAATTATCAATAAATACTATAAATTTTTAAATTATTTATACAATATACAATAAAAGAGAACAAAATTCAATCTTTGTAAAACGAAGGGGAAAATTTCCTATGCGAATTTGATTTTTTATGAAATACTTTTTACGAATATAAAAGTAAATATTCACGACCTAACTCATAGATGATGCACACGTGTAAAGTGCTTTCTTGAATCTTTTCTTTCTTACGCATGCGTATTATGTCAAAGAAGTATATCTACGAGAATTGGAAAACGCTTGAGACGAAAGATGTGAAAAAGTCGGAAGAATACCAAAATAAATGATTTTACAAAGTGCTAGAAACAGGCGAGATTTTCTTGAGAAATGTTGCCAAGTCTATACGAATGCTACGTGCTTTTTAAAAAGTGAGTTAATATTTTTCGAAACTTATATGTTCGAATCATTATAGCACTATTCAAAAATTACTCCAGTAAATGTCTTTAGTAAAAGAAACGTTTATAAATGTAAAGTAAAATTTATATAGAAGTTATTTTTTCTATACCATAGAAAACTTGTGTCAATAAAAGTTATAATATAAAGTTGCTTAATTAATTTGTTTGTCATATTTTTTTTTTTTTTTTTTTTTTTTTTTTGATAATTTCAATCTATTGGCTTAAAGTAAAATTTTTTTAATTTTACGTATAATAAAGATTCGGTAATCTAACATAAAAGTCAGCCTTTTTTAATTAGTATTTTACATTACTGAGATGAAATGAAAAAGTTTTTTACAATCTTCATATACAAATGAAGTTTTTTCTCATATATTTTGTTAATTACTTGATAAAACTTATTATAGCAATAATATATAACCAAGTATAATATGAGTAATTAACATACTTCATAAAAGAAGTTATTTCAAATTTTTCCAAAATAATTTCAATTTATGCTGTGAATTATAAGCATAGAATGAATATATTCATTCAATAAATTATCTTAAAATATCATTTATTAACAATTTATTAATTGTCATAGTTGAAGAAAGATCAGAAATATTATCTTTTTAAAAACTTATGTTTTAAATATTCTAATTATCAATAATATTTAATATTTTATTCCTAAATATGAATAAAAGAGTTAGAAAAGCTAAGTAGTGTTTCGGAAATTAAATTTGTTTATTATTTAACCGTGTATTATTTTAATATCAAATTTTTTCGAAAATATTGGGTTAAATAAGCTCACTTAAAACAATCGTACAACATTTATTAAACGCAATATAAACGCAATATAAACGTATTATAAACAAAATATTGGGTTAAATAAGCTCACTTAAAACAATCGTACAACACTTATTAAACGCAATATAAACGTATTATAAATGTATAAATGTTTGTTGGACTTTTATTGATTGAAATTAAAAATATTAATAGTTGAAATAATAGTTTTTTCAAGTGTTGCAAGTAACATTGTTTAAGGAAAGTGACTATATTATTTGATACATGTTAATGTTCGAATTTTCATGAAATTGAAGATTTATGCGTAAATAAAAATTGTAAACTGAGAATATTTTTTATTTATTATTATGGTTTATTATGCAATTTTCTCTCTCTCTCTCTCTCTCTCTCTCTCTCTCTCTCTCTGTTTAATATTTTAATATGCTATATTTACTACACAATTTTTTTTCACTTTCCAGCAAATGCATATATAGAAATGATTATTAATAATTTAAGAATGATATAACAATACAGAAACTTCTATTCATGCTTATAAATAGCTTATAAAAGTAGTTGCAAAAATTACTAATAAATGTTTAAGTCCGAACAAAGAAGAAAAGAATAAAGTAATTCTCTATTGTTATATAAAAGATACTTGAAGCAAAGAATAGTATAATTTGTAACTTAACCTAATAAAACTGCTTGTCACAATGATGTGAAATGTGTTTATACGTGTATGTATAAGACTAATATACAAACCATAATTCAAATCTTATCTACAAACTTTTAAGCTATACCTTACAACTTTAAATACATCATTAAATTAATTTTTAAACCTTGGAAATTAAATAAGTAAAAAATACGTAAAACCTGATGACCTAATTAGTTATCAGATTAAATAAGCAGTCTAAATCTATAGGTGACTTCACTAGACTTTAACAACAACTATATGTATTTACGAAAGACTAATATGATTCTAATAATATAAAACTATACTGCATTATATATAACTGTCGCAAAAATCATATACTTATATTGTAAATTATAATAATAAAAGTTATATTGCTAGAATTTACTCGAATTTTCTTTATAATGATTTATAAAATTAATTTTGACTATACTAAAATGAATCTCTTTTAAAATTATAATAAATAGATGCATTTAATTTTATGGAAATATCATGTAAACATCAGTTTTTCATAAATTATTTGTCACTGTTCACTTTTATCCATAATTGCTTAGTATTTAAACTTTCTCTTAATTTTCGCTGATTGGACTACATGCAATAAGCCATTGTCAATACCATCAATACATTTAATCAAGTACTTCAGGTAAGGGTAATACATTGTCCCACATGCACAGCTTAGGACAATTCAGTAATACCAAAACTATTCATTGTTGAGAATATGAGTTGATTATGTCGTAACTTGAGTTAATTATGTTAAAACAGTTTCAACTGTCTCAGTTTTGAAAGTGGATGAAAGCATTTATCAAAATACGTATTTATAAAAAAAATATTAATCCAATTGCATTTGTATATTGTTAATAATATAGAAATATAATTGTCAAGCTGCAAAAGATATAAAATCTAGCTAATTAAACAGTAAAATTTAATAGTATAGAATAGATAAGTGAATAGTAAAATATAAAGTTAAAATAGATTATAGCAAATAACTAAATAGAGATCGTAAAATACAAAAACCAAATTTTTATGTAACCAACAAAAATTAATATTTTGTTTTATCCTATTAAGTTTTTAATCATGATAACGTTCATTGTTAAATGATCATTATGTCACATTATATTAATAATATTTACATGGAAATGATTGTTTTAACTAATACACTATTCAAAGGAATTCATTATTTTGCTTAATATAATTCAGGAAAAATCATAAAATAATGTTAGATTTATGTATGTCCACCTGAAAAATCAATTAACATTCATAAGATTCGCGTTTTATTTATGTCATGAAATTTTGAGTACATGGAAGAATAAATACGTTTCTATTATTATATTATGACTATCCGCTGATCAAAAAATCGTCGAAAAGCTCTTGAGGTCATAGACAGTTCGTATAAGTATAAGAAAACAATAGTCATTGCCTATCTATACGCGAAAGTTACTAAGTTGATGAATTGGTACGCTGAACCACCAAATATTTGACAAATTGTAATATCATTCACATTTATCGATATAAAATGTAAGATTAAAAAAAAAAGTTTATTAAAATGAAAATGTAATTTTTCGTATTTGTTTCTAATAAAAAAATTCGCGTTTTTAACAAATATTATACTATTTATACTGTAAAAGAAGTTTTTAATTTTATATCTGAGTGTGTTCATTAATTAATTGCTAAGAGAAGAATTTATTTTATAATCATTATAAGCATAATGAATGATATATAAAATTACAATTGTATTTATTTATAGATTGTTAAGTTTTCAAATCAGGCATCTATTCTTTTTTCTGTAGGAATAGATACAAAGACGATTTTTTAGGTTCATCAAAGGAAAATTTATTTATAAAAGGAAAAGTTCGAACTGCTATCTCGATAAAGAATGAAATCTGTTGATGAAATAACATTTAAGGAATGTTAGATTTCTAACAGAAAAGTTTTCAAAGGGATCTCAAAGTAGATTTGAAGAAACGGTATGTTATATGGATAAATAACAAATAAATATAGATAAACTCAAAATAATATAAAAAAATAACCATAATTTCATAAAATATAAAAAAGCAGGAATATGGATGCAAGAAACTTAAGGAAATTGTATTAAACCAGTTTTACGATGTCGAAACTTTGAAAACCAAATCTATTTAATCCAAATCTTTAGTGTCTCTGTGAGAAAGTATTATACTTTTTATCAGGACGGAAATACTTAACTTTTTAAAGCCTGAATTATTCGTATAAATAATTAGAGCATTGGATACAGTAAAGAAAATTAGAAAATTAAAAATTGTTATTTCAATTTATTAATATGAATTGAAACTATAGGCTGCTTTGACGTAAAAAATTTCATGAAAATCAAATAATAAATAAGATGGTCAAACTATTATGTTTAATTGATTTGTAACAGCATTGTTAAGAAAGTGTATAGCGGTAAAATTACATGAAAATAATTTTAACGATAGATTTGAGTTTTATGGGAGAAAATTTCAGATAATTGCCATACTTGAAAAATACTTGTACACTTTGTAATATATTTATTTAAAATGAAAAGGACTACGGTATAGAAACATGTGCATATAAAATATATTTATTTGTTATCTATGGATTAGTCTAACTGCGATCATTGCAAGATTTGTATTGTCTTCTACAATTATATTTAACGGCACTTTTCTGAAAATTAACTTTCACTAATACTTTGCGTAAATGTACAATTAATATTATTTATATTTTATAATATAGTATGCATAGCAAATTTAAATGTCGCTCTGAAGTTTTTTCACGCTTAAAAATAAAGGACAAATTAAAATGCCTTCTCAATTGACTTGATTATTTACCGAGTCATTCAGAATTATTAAAATTATGTTTGTATAATTTCATTGAGCGCTACATTTTTTTACGTGTACTAACCCACTTATGCTAATACAAAATGAGTAATTTTATTTGATTTTATAAGAATGACCTGTAAATTTTTACTAATTAGAATAATTTTTTACGTATTTTTTACCTATCGTAAGAAATTCGCTTTTTCACGATAGAAGGTATTAAGTATATACGCGTGTAGCGATGAGTACGTTAGTTAGAAGAAGCGAAAAGATAGGAGATTTAATTAAATATAGCCGAGTGCACATATAATGAATACTCCCTCGTGAGAAATATTTTGATTAAGAACAATAGCGAATGAAACTCTTCTTTTTTATGGTCTTAATTTATGCTCTTCAAAATATACGCAAAAACGATAAAAAAAAAAAAAAAAATTCATAAGCCGTCATAATGTTGTTGGAAAGCTGCAACTGCAGCTAGAGATTTCCAACGTATACTTCATCTTTCCCTTCTGAATCCGTTATGTTCTATTGTGACGAGTGAAAGATGCAGAATGCAATTTGCCGGAATATAAGAGATCCCAGCTGCCGCCGAAGCAATGCAGGAAAGTCGGTCAGCCAGAACATACTGCAGATCCTTATGGTCAAGCTCGACACAACCAAGGATTGGTTATGCAGCAGAATGGTCGGGACGCAAGTTGAAGAAGCGCGCGCACGCGGTAATGGAACAGAGTAACGACTGCGAAGGGTACCAAGCACCAAGGGAGGTGAAAAGGCATGGCATGATAATGAAATAGCAGCGCTATGTAAGAAGTGGGGGTGGTAGACGAAGACATTGGTGGAATTATGAATTTATACGATAGTGAAAATTATTTGGTGGCGAGCAGAGGGGTAAGCGGCTTTTTAACACAGCTAAGGCCGACTGAAATACTCTTAATATTTATGATTGTATATTTGGGCGTATGAGTATTTATCAAGAAGTAGCGATGCTCCATAAATTGTGCGATATTTCTAGAAGAGGATAAGCTAACCAAAAGACAAACTTTGCCAATTACAGAGATATGAGGATTTTTAATTAGTGCTAGCTGCAAAATAAAATAACTGATTTTTTATCAAATGCCTTATTAAACACAGTTTGCGTATTATAATAGACTAACGCCATTAGCTTATTTACTGAACAATTTTTTTTTTTTTTCATACAGTTGCTTTATGCACATCGAGTTTGAAATGTAATTTTTACACATTTACTCTTAATTTTAAGCAAAAACTTTTAATGGTTGGCGTTAACAAAACTTATTAATAAAAGTTAACAAAAACTAATAACAAATAATAATAATTAATATTAATAATATTTAATAAACAATTAATTAATAATAAAAAATAATTATTAAAATGATTAATAATACGAATTAATTTAATTCTAGTTAAATAACAAACGTTAAATTTATTTTTCTAAAATATAATCAGTATAATAAAATGTATGTCTTTGTAAGAAAAAATAGCAGGCAAAATAAAGGTAATTACTTACCTTTAAAAATATTAATAAAATTAATTTATATATTAATGTTATAAATGTAATACGTAGTATACAATATTATAAATATTATTATTATAAATATTATTATTATTATTATTATTATTATTATTATTATTATTATTATTATTCGTATGTGTATTTTAATTGCAAAAATTGTAAGCTTTGAAAAATGATGAATAATTAGAAGAATTTTAATTAAGTGAAAAATAGTATTTTCGAATGGTGTTGAAAAATGTTAGTATGTAAAAAATTTAATGTATAATATACTTGGACATGCTTAATAAAATACTTAATAAAATACTTAATAACACGCATAATATTTGATTTTTCTTAAACGAATCCCAAGTATTTTTCAAACTTTCATTTTAAAAAATAAATTTTTTTATTTTTTTTCCTCAATATTCGTCAATAAATAATTTATACAATTGATAAAACGATAAATATTTGTATTTAAAAATTTGTAATTACAATAAGTTTGATTTAATAATGATAAGCGAAATATTGTCTGCTTCGTATATCGATATAGTTTCTAACATAATTATAAATAATGCAGAAACATTAAATAATATTAAATGATATTAAATTAAAAACATTAAATGACATTAAATAATATTATGTTAAAATTAAAGTTAATTTAGAATTAATCAAAATTATTTTGATTAGTCATTTATATTTTCGTTTTATACGAAAGTGTTACACATTAATTTAGTATATTAAAAAAATCATAAAATATGTAACATTTAAGTAAATAAGTCGTTTAGAATATTTTATAAAAATACAACGCTGTACAGTAGAAATTATTGATAATTTTTCTTGTTTAATGAAAATATTTCAAGTTACATATGAGAATCAAACAAATCTCATTGAAAAAATATTTTGTTTTATTAAGTCTTTGTAATAAAGTAAAATTATAAATTTTTAAATTATTTCTGTAAATTATTTGACAAAGGCCTTGAGAATAAGTATTTCGTTATAATTATATTAACATAAGAAATAATTTCCTTTAATATTGCATCAGACTGTTTTGAGGTATTTCGTACAAAGGAGGTAATAAAGGTTATGTCAGCCATGCCACATAACCAAAATACACGAGAGTGACACAACCAATGCCAACTTTATGCTGATATAGAGCTAATTAAGCGTCGCTATCGCATACAAATATATAAAAGCAATCTGGCACGCCAATGACTTTGAGAAAATAAATCAGGTGACTGACTACCTGCCATTTCCAACTTTTTCAATCTTCTGGTTAGCTCAGTAGCTCATAATGCAAAACGAGGGGAAAAATAGTAACAGACAAATACTTAGCAAGTCTTCGTTATAAAACATTCATTGTCTTAGTTACCAAACACTCGCCCCGTTTGAATGGAACTAGCAGGTTGCAGATCGAGGGAGCCTTCGACCGATCCTAGAATCCACCATCTTTCCCAATTCCGGATTTTGTCATTCCTAATACCAAAACTATACCAGACTATACAGGATTATCCTCGGGCAATTAGGTGCTTTTACGTGTCTCCTTGGATTATTCTGGCCTAATTCTTCATGGGCTTCTTCCCTTCGTCCTGTAGCTTCGATTTTCCACGCTTTTCCCCTCTGCAATATGTCAATATGTCGTCTATATGTGATAAAATATATGTAGCATCTTTGACATATAACTTTGATCCCTATACGTATTTTTTTCACCACTATTTTGTTATAAATTATTGATTTATAATTCAGAATTTTGTTAAATTAACCGTGATTGTAGCGACGAATACACGAATCACGTACACGAAAACTAAAACTTTGTATTTTTTGTTATTGCTTTTTGTAGTTCGCGATGCAGTGGAGCGAAGTGACCCGATTCCTGTCAAACCAATGATAATTAAACGTGCAATTTAATTGATTAAGCTGTTTTGTTGCTACGGTATTAAGAAATCCGTGTCGTTAATCGAGCTTAAGCCGATTAACTAAGAGACTACAGAATGCTCCGAGGAACGGGATAAAATCATCGCTTTTGAATGTGTTATAAAGATACCATAATTAATAAGTTCATTAATTCGTCTATTAAGATTTATTAAAGTAACAATGCAATGAAATTATGAAGAAAAATATCTCTATGCATTATTGATATTCGTTTCATTGTGAGGAAAAATCCACGTGATGTTAAAGCGCAGTTGCGCATTTTCTTTGTTATTTTTTGTTTCATTGAATGAAACAAGGGACAATTCAAAACAAACAATTGCACGTGTTAAACAAAAATGGCACCTTTGTAATTTTAGTCTCTGCCATTAAGGTATCGGCTTTTGTAAGTCCACGATGTCGTTGTATATGCAAGCCCGTGTATATACGCATGCGCAGAGATAAATGCAAAGGTTTCAAGCGAAATTCGACGATGCCAGGTTAATTTCTATTGCCCGAAATCACGTTTCTCGTGCGCCAATGTGTTCGAGAGGAAAAGTTCGATGGACGTTAGCAGAATATTTAATCATGCCATCTTTCTTGCTTTTCATTCTTATTTTCTTTTAGTACGCCTTGCTTTTCAATTGGATTTACTTTTTAAGTTTTCCTCTATTTACATTTACAAAATATCAAATAATTGCGTAGATATTTCTTTAGACATATTCTAGTATAAGAAATTTATTCGATATATTATGAGACCTTAAACATTTATTACAAAATTTGCTTAATTTTTTTCCTAACGAATTCCGTGCGTTATATTATAGAGATAATGGAATCCCGATAATTAATATTCTCAAACATAGTTGCAATATTTTGCTGAACAAAGAATGTAAAGTAAAAATTCTTTTTTCTAGATGATGATTACAGGTCGATTTTGATCCATTACCTCAGTCTGCAAAAAATATGTATAAAAATTCATACAGATTTTACGTTTGACCCAATTTCTAATAATAAATTTGTTATATCAACTGTTTATATATTGATTAACATTTTAATACAGAATGATCTTTTAATTAGATGCCAAGATTATAATTAAAATTCTGGTTGAATTTAAAGATAATTTATTAGCATAATAAAAGAGAAAATATTTGCATTCTTTATTTGTGATCGTTAAAAATATTTTCAATGCTAATTTTCTGTAATTACTATATTTCTACATATGCAATGAGATAAATGAAAAGTAATTAGGGATTGCACAAATTTCTCAAGTTCCATAATAAAATATACAATTATGGACTTTGACATTTCAAATGTTAATTTATATAATGATTTCGATAAAATATTAAAAATACATAGAATATCATGACAATATTATATTTGCACTTTCACAGATTTGTATTCTGTGTAATCTTGTATACTTTAACTTTCTTAAGTATTTTAAAGAACTTTTATGCATACGTTAGATAATTCCGTATTAATTTTACTCATTTAAAATCTTCCTAAAATTATTAATGAATAATAAATTTACTATTTATAATAATACTTGGTTATTGGTTAATGAATGGTCTCTTCGGTAAATTATTCATATATTATTTTAAAAACCGAAAATTAAAATATCAAGTATAAAATTAAAAGTTCTTACTTAAACAATGTTAGGTAAAGAATTAAAAAGTATCTGTTAAAAATAGTTATTTGATGAGTTAGGTAAATCCTCATGTCCTTTCAAAGTATGCAATATTCTTTGCTTTAACAAACGCTTGTTATATACTTACTCTCTCTCTCTCTCTCTCTCTCTCTCTCTGTCTGTCTGTCTTTCTATCTTCATATCAATTGTGGACGAAGGCACATATACTCAAATTATCCTCAAGATTCTACTCAATTATAAATGATTGTTCCCACTAACTTCATTCCATTGTTTATCTCCGTTACACCTTGATCTATTAATATTACGCGGTTTCATTTCAATGATCCATTATTATCTCCTAATAGCGAGGACTGTATAATTATTAAAATTTTAAGAGATTCAGTATAAATGTATGACAAATAATATTTATTCTCAACTGGCGTTGATTTTTCGTTTCAACTTTCGTATTTGTAGCTTCTTCATAGCGTCCACGCAAACGGAAAATATCTCTTCTCGCGGCACTTCAAATCTTAGACGCAGAAAAACGAAATCAACATCTCGACAAGACATCCGTATATACTATAACAGTATATGAAAGGAAGTATTGAATCTGTACAAAAAAGTTTGGCAATACTCCATCACGAGTGTCACACGATACCATACCTCTATCTTGGCAAATTTTAATTCAATCCGAAAAAAGTCGATTGTAAAAGTCGAATATGTTGATTTTTTCATTTTTATAAAAGACCTGATCGATGATAAATCAATGATGAATATCTATGTTTGGTCATTTTTTTTAATTAATTTTTATTTAGCAATATAAATCGATAGTATAACGAATTCTATGTGTGTATTATATACGTATATATTACTGAACAATTATGTCTGCAAAAGAAAAACATATGAATATACAACATAACATATTCGTATTAATCATTATAATGACTTAAGCATCAGTTAAATATATTGACACAACTAAACCAGGCTAATTTTTCAAATCTAATTAAAGAGTTCATTTAAAAATACTGCATAAGACAAGTGCCGAGTTTATACAAAACAAGGCAAATACTAAGTTTAACAAGATTTATTAAGCGTACATTTACTCTAATGAAAGCGTAATAAATTTATTAAAACAAGTGGTACATCAGCATACAAATAAAATTCTATTACATATTTGATGTTCCAATTAAAAGATAATAATTTCATTTGTTACGATACTTTATCATTGAAATTTATTTTAATAATTTTTTTTGCTGCTTATTCTTATTATTTATTTAGATAAATACTATAAATAGTAAACAAAAAATTGTCATCCCACATATCTTCCTCTTTGAAAAAGATATATTTGGATACGAAATCGAGATTAGTGTTTGCAAATAGATTTTGTGGTTGAAAGTTTCACTATGTTAAATAAGTTTTTTAATTGAAAATGTTTTGAAAGTAACTTTAAAACAATTGCATGAATTTTAATACTAAAAGTAGTTAAATTATATTTGATTAATTTTATTTAAAATTAAGTATTTTGAATCGTTCGTATAATTTGCCTCGAAGTAATATAATTTAAAATACTCCAACAAAGTACTTTTTAATAAAACATTTACATTAATTAAAAAAAAAAAACAAAGGTATATGGGCTCGAATATATTCAAAAATAAATTTTTGGTACACAATGTGTAAATCTTCGTGTCCGATCTCTTAATTTAACATAATTCTATTAATGGTAGATGACGAAATGGTAAAAAGCTTAAATACTCTGGTAAGATACTTTATAAAAAAATATTAAAGCCTATTAAATAGAACTGAAAATCTCTTTATTTACGCAAGTATCCTTGAATGAATATAGTTTGCAATTTTCAATGCAAAATGTTTCAAAATTTGTTCCGCGCATAAAGACGAGGAACGATCTCATATCTACTTCAACTCGATTCTTTATATACTACAATGATTCTTTAGCCTCTGGGAGATATGTAAAAGGACGATAAAAGAAAAAAAGTAATAGCATAGAACACTTGTAATTACAGAAAGTGGTTCTATTCAGTACGTGGCTCAGGTCGAGATAACTTTTTAACTTTCCACCTCTTAATCAGAAAGCATTTCGAATAAAAGTTAGCCAGTTAGCTTAAAAGACCGTCAATTTGCACGGTAAACTTCTTTCATATAGTATGGGGTTAAAATTTTCCATAGAAAACCGGCGCTTCATAATTTCTTATTGATTCTTATCACATTACGATATTGATATAGATAAAGAACTTTTTATTGTTGTTTGTATATTGTCGTTCAAATCGTAAAGTTTAAACTTTCGTATTGTGTACTTGTTCTTGAATATTTTCTAGATACTATTAATTTTTACGGAATAATAGAGAAAGAAATGGAATAAACTGTGATTGAAATTTCATTGTATTTGTTTTTTAATTTTCTTTATTGTTACTATTGTCTTCTAGTAATATTTGCGTATTATTTTTTCAACACCGTTAATATGTCAAATATCAGACAATAAAAATTATTTACCAATGTGAAATCATCCTTGGACCAAATATTTCATCACTAATTAGTTATCGTTAATATTAATGTAAAAATGAGAAAACCGCTAGTTTCTTTAGTCATAATAATCTAATAAATAAAATCATTTTATCTATCTTAATCATCCGATGAAGAAGTTAATCGGTAAACACATGCATTTTTAAAAAATTCATTAATCCGTTACCGAATGTATCGCATAATCTATGAATCCGAGTCTACGGACGAAAATATCCGAACATAAATAAATAGCCAACACACAAAGAACGTGAGAAATGAATAAGTGACGCAGCTGATAACAACTCGCATTGAAAATTGAAAATCTCAATATGCCAGGCGCGAGCTTCGAGCTCTGTAGGGTTACATTCCTTCCATACTTCTCACGACGTTGCTCCTACGAATCAACGTCGAAATGTCCCGGGGGAAAAGATAATTCACTCTCACGTCATTGGCATCGCAGTGCTAAGACCATGAAACGTGGCGCATAACATGTTAGAGAAACGTCAGAAAACTGGGGAAGAAAATATTTTTAAAAGATTACGCGGAGGCGCGTGCCAAATAGAGATTTACGAGTATTGCAGAGGCCCTCGGCTACTGCTGCAGTATCTTCGCTTGTTCCCCTCCCTTATTCCTTTGCAGATGGAGTGCTGTTTCTTCGTTGGCACAATTAAAGCTAATTGTGAACTTCTTGTGAAGTATAAACGAGTTAAGGTTGATAGCTGCGAGCTTTGATTTTTAAAAATTTTTAAAACGAAATTGATACATATTTCCACACGTGTTTATTACATTAATTATTACACATTTTAATTCTATTAAATTACACAATAGTGCTATTCTAATATTTTTCAGTAAATAGTATGATGAATAGAGTATTGGTCAATTTCATTATATTATAATAGCGTCAAGATTACATAATAAATATTTATAAATTTATAAATTTATAATATTATATCGATAAATAGTATCATTATCTTTTTAACTTCCGATATTATTAAAAGATATGCTAATAATTTATCAACCGATAAATATTATTCTTCTTATTTCTCGTATTAATTAAATAATATTTTATTTATTTAATTACTATTACTTTACATTTGATCGAATCAAATTGACGATTAAAATTATTAGTTGTGTTAATAAGTACTTTTAAGCTTGTAGCTTCGTAATTAATTTAATACATTAAATTTAAAATAACTTCAATGAATGTTTATTTTTCTAAATGCTCATTATAAATATAAAATTTACGATAAAATGAATTGTCGAATTGACTATTAATTATTTAAGAAATTGTAAGAAGCCTTGGAATAACTAATATCGCTATCAATTTTAATGTACGTCTTAATATTAAATAAACGTTTAAGTTTATACGACAGATGGAATATATAAAATTCAAAATAGTCCATGGAACATTGTATTAATAAAATTGAAAGGATTTTCCGTATATATATATATATATGTTTACCTTCTCAATCACTTTTAAGATTAAATTTTCTTATTTTGTTACTCATAAAAATATCCTCTTCGTATGATTAATTAATGTAAAAAATACAATATGGACTTACTTTAATATTTGCAAAATCTTATCGCCATCTACTTCCATAATAAACTCGAAACTACTTATATTTGTATTTGAACCTATTGCAATGGGGATACCTCATTTATATTTACTTACGTGAACAAGGAAATGCGAAAGGCATTATGCAAAGTAAATTCTAAAATCCACATAAGCACAGTAGTTTTGGCATAGTAGTGGTAGAAAGAGAGCTGAAAGAGGCAAGAAAAAGAAAATGGTAAACTGAAATAAAGCGCGAGTAGTGGTTGGAAGGAAGGATTCTCCATTGTGGGTTGGGTGTGATTATGCATCATTCAACATGGCCGCATCCGCCTGTAATAATGCAAATAAAATTCAACGACGAGTCAGAAGCTCAAGTAGCTGACCATAATTTTCCACAGTTTAGTACAGAGCGGAAGCGGCAATATAATGCGAACAGGCGTCAAGGCGACCATTAGCACGGAATTATGACTAAAACTCCTGGGCGGTAATCTTACGAACACGTGAGCTTGCTTCAATCTTCGTATAATTTCGCATGAAAGTCATCGTGTTTCATACGCATCATGTCATGGTATTGGCAGTACTTGAATAATACAATATCCAGTACATACTTCTGGTTTATGCAATTACATTCCTACCAATAGTATTAATATGATATGCGAACATACGTTTCGTATTGTCAATGAAATTATTTCTAAATATTATTCCCATATATACGTGCTCCGGTGTCATTTTTATTAAACTTGCTTAGGCAAAAATTACAACCCTTTAGTTTTCTATAATTAATGCTAAATAATATTGTTAACAGAATAAACGTAATGAATGTAAATGTGAAATATAAACAAAATCATATTTTATTACAATTATTTTAGGCTTTGATTTTCTAATTAATTTGTACTTAACTATAATGAATATTATCGATATCTTGAGGTCCTGTCAAATAAATAAATTGCAATGCCAATCATCGAAAAATTCTGAATTTGTTAATCGATATTTCAAAATTTAAAATTCGAATGAATAATAATGCGAGCATGTGAATCACCAATTTATAGTGAGAACCGTAAAGCAAGAGGCCAGTTAAAATTATTACTAGCAAATGCTCAAAACGAATAAAAGGCTTCGGAAAAAGTACTGTATTCGTGAAGCTTCAATTTCATTCCTCGCTCCGTCTCTCTTGAAATAGTCTGCGAGTCCATTTATACATACAAGCCCGAAGAACAAATGCAGAAAGTTAAGTGGTCACTGCAAAGAAGAACTTCACATAAATTTTCAAAAGGCATTTCCCTTACCAATGCTATGACTTTTTCATTTGCTCTATTCTCTTTTTTAGAAATAGTATCGAGCGTACGCTGCTCTGATGGAAATTAGAGCGGTGAAGGAAAATTAGCGACAACTTTTAGTACAACGATGCTGTAAAAAAAAATTACGAATTATTTTCTGAACTGAAATGTACAAGAAATAACATGGGTATGATGAAATTTAAATGAATGAGAAAGTCACTCTTGTATTCTAAATATATGCGGCTATTATGTCCGAGTTCAATAATAAAGGAAAAGAGGAAACAAATACTAATAGATTAATTAATTGCAAGAGTAGTGAAAGTAATACAAGTGTTGTTAAAATTTCAGAAATATTTTTTCACTTGAAAGATTAATGATAAGCCTTCATTTATACTTCATGTAAGCTTATCTTTTCAATTGTACATTTAGTATTTACTATTACATTAGTTTTTTTTATTATTATTTATTATACATTATTTATTATTCAATTATTACCGATTTTTCATTTTATACTAATATATTAATATTACAATCATTTCAATATACCTTACCCCTTAATAGAATTCTATGATTAATTACTAATTTTAATTATACTAGCAAAAGTAATCGCAGACTATAATGACTTTAGTTTTAAATACATTGAATATCTAGTGATTTTAACAGTTACTGAAACTATTTAAAAAGTATCCACATTTATCATTGGAATTTTGCAACATAATTTCATTAATTAGATGGTATTAGCAGTAGAATAGAAGTTTGTATATTTTTTGTGGTATCACTTAAATACAAATGTCAAATAAATTTTTGTATGCAGAAAAATGAGATGATCATATAAAATATTACATTTCATTAAATTATTGTTTTCTGACAATCAGCTATTTCAGTATCATGATTGATTACACTTACATTACATTGATGACAATTCAGTAAATGAATTGATATTCATTGATATTTATTATCAACTCGGTATAATTATAAAAAATTCAAATTCTCTTTAACATCATTAATATTCAATATCTTTATATGTATGTGTGTCCCAACACATACATACACACACACACACACACACACACACGCACACGCATATATATATATAATTATTAGATATACTTTATTAGAAATTATAATATCATTATTCGAAATGATCAGTATCGCCCGAAATGAAGTTTGTTTTAATTTTTGTTACTAAACAAATTAATATAATAAATATCAATTAGCAAATTATTTATTAAAACGATTTTGTGTCGATAAATGCTTTGTTAAGTTATTTTTTCAATAAGATCCCTAAAATTCTTTCATAGCATAATATTTCTAATCGCATTAACATCATTAAAAATATTTAGAAGAAACAGAAAGTACGAACGGAAATATGTTTTATTACTGACGCAAATTGACTGTTCACAAACCGTGGTTCTAGTCATCATATTTCAACCTTACCATTTCTAGAAAGATCTTTTCTATTTATTTTCACTTTTCTATATACATTCCATTCCCATTGAGACCACTTATATTCAAAAGTACGTGCGCGGGAACTGGAAAGAGGCGCCAGATGCGCTAATAGTGTCCTCTTATTTATAAAAATTCAAGAATAATTTGCTAATATCCTAATGAAAGAATATCTCTCTCTCTCTCTCTCTCTCTCTCTCTCCCTTGCTTTTTTACTTTTATACACGTAGCTTTAAAAGAAAAATTACCATATAATCTTCTAGTACTCGTAAAGACTTTCTTTCATGAAGATTTCGTCAAGTATTTATGTAAATAGAATTTTTCATTTTGTACGTGATACATTCACTCTCAGATCTACATCTTAATTATTAATGTACTAATTTTTGATAAAAAGTATTACTTAATTATAAAGACTAATCATAAACTACAGTAAAGTAACTAATGTTTTTATATTACAATAAATTTCTATTCGAAAGAAATTTATATCTCAAAATTAGTAAATTTGATTTGTATGTTCGTATAACGTTTTGACAAGTAAAATTATGTGAGGATACTTTAAAAATTAATAATAATTATTTAATATTCTAGAAAATTAAATTCATTCGGTAGAGCAATTTTTACAGCCTATTTTTATTTGACTTTATTCTCGGAAGCGAAAACTATGATAACTGTTTGAAATATGTATACAGTATTACATTATTTAGAATTGTTTGTCAATTTAATACAATTTACAAGTTAAGTTATTAATACTTTATTAACATTTAGATATGAAGTTAATTAATCTCAGTATTAGGAATAAATTTATGTAAACTATATTGAAACGTATATGTACTATTTATAAGCATATAAATAATTTGTTACTGTATCGTTACACTATTAACGTTGAATAAAATAATATTATTAATTTTCTATAAAAATATCTCATTAGATGATATAAGTATTCCATCAGAATGAATAATTGAAATTCTTTTCACCATCCTATCTATTTCACTCTTCAAGTTATGAAAGACAGTTGCTATTCATTTTTTTTTTTTTCATAGATTCTATCATAGTTTGAGTATATTCAAAATATGTAGATTTTAATAAGCATCTCACCTGTTTCAATTTATATACAGCAAAAAGTATCCATATACTTTTTGTAGTTTATGATGCTAGTTTCCATTCATGAAACTTTTCGTTGTTTTCGCCCAACTTTATGTCTTATTCTTATATATATCGAACTTATTATTATATAGTGTCACTTATATATATCTCTTTTCATTAGCAGTATTACTTGTCAGAAAATAAAAATGTTATTATATTAATCTACCATGAGAATACAATATTTAAAGTTTATCACTAATTATTAATATTATACTTATAAATATTATTTTTGTAAAAACTGCAGTTATCTAATATTTTAATTAGTTCTCAGCAATTTTTCTATACAAATTGTTGGTTTCATATAAACGTCTACGTAATATAAAGAGCGAAATAAAAAAATTTGAGAAAAATATGTTATTCCTATATTCTTTAGAAATGTCGGCTCATATTAATGCGTCAATAATAATTCATATTAATCACAATTTACAAAGTCAAAACTCACGAAATGATTGGATCAAATAAAACAAAGAATAATCTATAATTTTTAGTAAATATTTCATATACGTAAATCTTCATTTAATTTCAATTATGTCGAAAATTTACAATCAATGATGATAAATATAAAAATCTGCTATCTATGTTGCTACATTAAAAGTATCTCATAACGAAATAATTTCTATATATAATCATGTAATTTAAAATTTTTTATCCAATGAAAATAAAATTGGATTGATATTTATATTTAGTAGAACAACTAGATAAAAAAAATTCATAGACGTAATCGTGTAAACGATATTGTAACCACATGCAATAATATAATTTATTAATCTGTAAGATTGAGTGATGCTGAATGCACAATTGCTTATCTAATTTTAGGTATCTTTATTATATTTCTAATGACTCAAATATATCACAAATAATAAAAACGAACATAAAAAATGAATTATAAAAATCAACATTTTTATTTATATTCTAAAAGTTTTTAGAGTTTTTTTAAGAAATATTAAAATTAATATGCTTTACCAAGCTGTATATTACTTATAAGCTAGATAGAATATATTATCATAAGAAATTATTATATTTGCTTGTACATTTAAACGAAAATCTTTTTAAATTATTTACAAAATTAGTAAGAAATTTTAATATAATACAAATAATAAGTTAAAATTGATTAAATTTTAATAAGAAATAATTGTTATCATTTAATAATTTTATATTATTTATTTGGAGTCGATAAATTAAACAATTAAATGTTTAATTTATATTACTTATTTTGAAAACTAATAAATAGTAATAAAGCACTTTTAATTTAGTCGATAAGTAATCGGAATTTATATATCGATCGTTTACTATTTTAATATTGAAATACCAAATTTTTCCCATATGCTCTAATATTTATGTAATACATTTTAACAATAATTAAATTAATTTTTCTCATTAAATATCTCATAGAAAATTAAGATCAAGCGATAGTAAAATTTTTACTATTTTCTATTACTGAATCTAAATCTTAATTTACACTAGAAATCGTAGGAAAAAATAAATGCAATTTTGCTTATACAATTACAAACTCACTTAATGGTATTGATATTTTAAAACATTATCTTTCGAATATATTATCTGATCTCTTTCTCGACCAATTTTTCTGCATGATTTATAAGACCTTTTAAAACCACAAACTATCTGCAAATCTTTCGATCTCCATTTTTCGTTCAAGGATTTACAGTTTGAATCTTATCCTTCCTCAACACATCATTGATTGGGTTCTCTTCTCTATCTCTTTCTTTATATGGCAAAAAGATTTCTCAACAGAGAGATTAGAAATAGTCATTATTCCTAATCCTATTATTGATAATTAAGCGAGCATAAACTGCATAATGCTAAATAAAATAATTTTAAAAAATATTTTAATTGAAATGAAAAGGCTTTTTTTTTGTTCTGCGTTTGAATTCTGTAGTTTCATTCTGCATTTAAAACTTTAAGTTTTAAATTACTTTTATAAGGTTTTTGCTATTGACCAAATTAATATTTATTTATATTATATTTATAAATATTTATTAAAAAAAATTAATTGTATTTCCTTTTAAAATTCAATTAGACCAATATATTATTATTATTAGTTAATATGATTAATAATGTATATAATTTACATACTTTGTTTATTTGATAATAATTTTGAAGTACTATACTTATGATTTATATAAATGGTCAAATAACTAAACTTCACTCTAATAAATATTTAAATAATAATAGAATTGCATGAAATGTATTTAAAGTACTTCTCCAGATATAAACAATAATTAATTTTCCAATGAAATAAATTAGTTACGAATAACTCAAAGCAATTTAAAAATATTAATTTTATGAAGAATTTAGAAATCTGTAATGAACTGTTGTATTAATAAATTGAATACCAATTAGATTATTACTTAATTTCATAATATGCCAAAATAGAAATTGCATTTAAAATTAAAAAAAAGTCGTTATAAATATATATTTAAAATCAATTAATAACAATGAACTAACGTAACTCTAAAACATTTTTGGATATTATTCTTGGATGTTTAAATAAAGCAGAAAACTATATAGTTACATCAAATTTTTTGAGGACTAAAGTAAGATTAGATAATAGAATGTTTTTAAACATGAACAGTAAGTCAAAGTTTGATGTTGTAAGCATTTTTTAAATGACTTTTAATTGAGATAAGAAATCTTGAATACGGTAAATCTCTCTATGGAACCGAATGCTGCGCGTTCGTTTAATATATGAACAGATGAGTTAGTAAATCAATTCCATTGCATAACGATAAAAATTACATAACGATAAAAAATCAACTTAATTTACATTATAGCGAGTTAATCCGTATTGATTTCAATAAAATACAAATAATGTGGCCATAAACACTTTCTTCGCTCGATATAATACATGCAGAATAAAAGTAAAAAATATATAAAAATACAAAAAATCATAAAATTTACTACATATTGTATTTTTCTTTAAAAGAAATTCTTGTTTATATTGAGAAGTATGTCGATGTATTGTATAAGTATAATGTATTTACTAGGTCACGTAATAATTCATACATTTTACAAATATTTTTTAAATTTATCAAACTAAAAATAATAATGGATTGAAAAAATGTTGCATCCTTATAATACATTCTACGAGAAACGAACAGAATGAATAAATAAATAATCGATGTTATAAGTATAAAAAATTCATTCAAATAAACTAATAAAAATGAATAAAAAGTTCAATAAAAAATTATATTCATTCTGTTATGTTTTTACTTAATTTACTATTAGTTTAGCTTTATAATTCGTCATAAAGATAAGCTTATATTATGATACTTAATTATCCACTTATGTTTACAACTAATAAAACAATGAAAAGTTCTAATCGTGAATATTACGATAGTATTGAAATCATAAAATTATAGAAAAATAATAACAACGTAGTTTTATACGGTTAAACTATTATTATCTCTACAATTAATAATAAAAACTAGATAAAATGTATAAGGAACGTATGAATATCAAATATAGTGTCGGAAAACTCCAATGCATGATGAAACAGAAAATACCATAATTTTAGCGCTACTTGATTCAGGTATTCAATCACTACATTTCAAGTGCACATAATGTAATTTTGATAGATTTCGACATTAGCACTATCGATTAACATTCTAATTTAATTTATTCGTAATTTCGAATATTTATTTTTGAAGAAGTTACTATTTCATTTTATTATATAAAATAAATTGTAAATACATAATAGCAGGAGGATATTTGTAAAGAAAATTTATGTTCTTTTTTTATCAAAAAAAAAAATTTTCAAGAGTTCTTTAATAATTGGTAACGAATAATGAAATCTCATTGGAGAAAATTGAAAGAATATTTCGAAAATTTTAACACAATATAATAAAACATATTGAAATTATAAATAATTAAATATATCGCCTGAAACAGTATTTCCATAAAGGTAATAAAGCCATTTTTTAGATAGGATACATTTATAATTAAATGAAAATTGAAAAAATATGTATTTATTATAAAATAGGTTGTTGCAATTATATTTAAGTATTAGAACTTTTATTAGATATAATTATGTTAAATTTTTACTAACGCTTTTGAGAAGTTCCTGGCACCATCTTTGAAAATTTAATTTTAAGAAAAATACTGTAAAAAAAGTTTTAAATTATAAGTTTTAATTATATAAACATAAATTATAGTTTCAAATTTACCGAAATTTAATTAAAAATTTTCTAAATTAAATGAATCGCATGAAAAATTATGAGTGATGAATGCTAATATTTAATTTATTTGAAATCATCATTATTTATAATTTTATAGAATGAGTATTAGCTATGTTGACTCCTTTGTCATTGTTATCCTTGATTTGACAAAATTAGCTTTAATAATCTTGATCATAAAATTAAAAATTTTAATACAGTGGTTTTGCAAATCATTGGAAATGTTATTATGATCTATGATATTTAGAATTAATAAAAACATTTTTATGAATAAAATTTTTTTAATTATAATTCCTTTAAATACAATAGTTTTATTATCAGATAAATTTAATAAAGTATCAATTATACAGAATATCGAAAATTGTTGTATAAATATTATTTTCAAAGTTTTATTTCAATTTTATTTTCAACTTTTAATACGAAACGAATTCAATTAAAATATTAAAAGTTACATTGGATTTCATATTTTCTTGGCTATCAAATCATAATATCAACTATGATTTTTACTTGCAAATTTTGTTTTTATTAAGCTCTATTTTTACTTTCTATTAATAACATTAGTACATCTGAAAGCTTCATATGACAAAATACTTTTTTAAACTCGATAAAGTTTTTGTCATACCTTATAAATTGGTGTACCCCGGTGAATTAAGAGTATGTAATCTTCTCTCTTTCTTTACTTTAAATAGGTAACGCTTGCGCTGGTTCTAGTATCAATAAACTGTAGGTTATATTAAATTATGAATACTATTTTTCTAGTAGATATTTGAAAATTTGACAAATTTATTATCTCTCGAGTAATCAAAACATTCAATACTACTTTTAATTTAGCCAGTAAATTAAAATACTGCAAGTTCGTATGAATATTTATAAAAACTTCAAATTTTTCAGAAAAATAAATTAAAAATTTTCTAATCTACTTAGTAGAAAGATTTCGTCAAAACGTTTATTCCTGTGTCAGCGTCCTTGGACTTGCACACATATGCAATATATGTACTATTCAATACTTGGTCCACATGGCCCTCTAAAAACCCTTTAAATTCTTTTCGTACTTGAATCACTCAAGATTTTTTAGAGCGTCTATAAGCTCAAAATTTCATAAGGAAATACATTTTTATTGTGAAACTAAATTCAATCGTTAACCTATCGAAAATTCAAATTGTTATACCACCGCTTGAAAAACTTATCAATTAATAAATAATATAAGTCTATTTTATTTTAAAATGTAACGAATGCGGAATGATTGACACCATAAAAATGTTCTAAATCATTATCTTCTATACTCAATAAAATTTTTCATTATTTTAATAAACATTAATCTTAACAGCTATGATAATGGATTATAATCAATCAAAATTATTCTCCTCTTACCGCAGTGTCTTTAGTGCTCTTCTTCTTTCTCTCTCTCTCTCTCTCTCTCTCTCTGTCTCTCACTCTCTCTTTCTCTCTTATTCCCGCTTGTTACCTATGTTTCTGTCTATCTCTATTATATACGTGATCGTGTCGTTCATCATTTGCAACGACAAATTAAGAGTGATGAAACTTACTGTAATTTGACGTACAGTACACGATGGTGATAATTATCCACAAATAAGAGTATAATGTGTTTGTCTTCTATATATATCGGTATTGATTATTTTTCCTTTGCATAAGAAGACGAATGAATATAGAAATTTCATGGGCGCATGTAGCCGCGATTAGTACTTATAATTAAGGAAGTTCTGTGTATTATAGAGTCACTTCAAATTTTTATTTTGTAGTCTCGTTTCTATTTTTATTCTACAGTATTATTAAGTCATAATAATTATTTATTATACAGTAAAATTGCCCCAACTTTTTATTGAATTTCATTAGTTAATATAAAAATGAATATACAAAGATCAATCCTTGAATGGGATGAACCATTGCGTATTATTCTCCATATAAGCAATATAATTAGTTTAATTATTCGGATAATAAATTTACGACATTGATAGGTCAGACATTAATAAAATATTTAATATTTCATTAAATTAAATTATGTAATAATTGAATTAACTCAAAAAAGTAAATGTTAAATAATATTGTAAATATTAAAATTTTACAAAAATTGATGTCGAAATATCTACGTTTAACGTCAGGAAATTTAATTATAAAACCATAAGTAATATAATTACTAATTAAACGGAATATTATTATAAAAGATATTGACATTATATTTGTACAATATTAATATACATTTTTAATAATATATTAATTAATTTCTTTCAATTTTTATTATCCTTATTTTATTTTATTAACATTAAAATAAAATTAATGCTATTGATATTGATTGATATATTTTTCGATAATATAGTGTAATATAAATAAATTTATTAAAAGAAAAATAGTGAGAAAAATTATAATAACTTTTTTAATAACATTAATTACTTAACAGCCATAATTATAATATATATCATTTTTTGTTAAATGACAACAATTTAATAATAGAATGAAGAAGCTAGAGTAAAGGTATTTTACGAGGAGAAAGAGAGATAAGAAACCTCCAAAATAATGACGTAAAGACTATATAATGGGCATTTTTACAAAAATTTACAAGGTATTAAAATTTAGTTGAATATTATTTTATATTGTTGAAGAAATTAAACATTTGTAGAAAATATAAAGAAGAAAATATATATTAAACTTAGACGGCGTTAGATCTCATATTTTAAAGTCGTTTTATAATTTATATATTGACAGAAATTTATAATTATATGAATAAAACTAAACTGTATGCAAATTTTAAAGACATTAACAATTCATCGCATAATAAATATTGCTTAAAAACTTAATAATTAATAAATTAATAACATTAAAAAATTGGCATTTAATATCAAATGTGAAATTTATGAGTTTGACATGAAATTACATCAGTAAAGAAATTTAATCGTATGATTAATAATCTTTGAATTTTATTTAATTCCTTTTCATATATGAATTTGCTGTAATTAAATATTACTGACTGCAAGTTGATTAAAAATACAATTTTCTTGAATATATAGTAACCGTTAAAATACAAATATGAGACACGTGAGGCAACAAAGATCTGATATTATCAATTATAGTTGTAAATAATTGAAATAGTTATTGCACATTTAAAACATTAGCTTATATTATGAAAAATTTTGTAACTATTTAGTTAATTTTGTAAATTAAATTCGTCATGTTGTATCACAATATGATATATTTTGTTTCGGTGCACTGTTTTATTCATTTATTTATTTTTATTCTTATTATTATTTATAATAATCGCTTATCATATTATAATGAAAATTTACGCAGAAAAAATCTTCTGTTTATAATTCTGTTTTTAAATTCTTTATATAAAAATAAAACAAATGAACTGTCTTAATCCATTCGTGTATACCAAATATTGTCTAGTAGAATTTACCAAAAATATTTAAACTACGTTAATTATTAGGAATCAATATACCTTTAAAGTACTGAAACTTTAAAATCTACACATAGTTCAACTAACTTTTCAGAATTTTATCGATTATTTTAAATAAATGATGATTATCTCTATAAAATGAATACGCCGATAACAATGTACAAAGATTCACATGAATTCTTGTCAATTACGTATATAGAAATTTTGGATTATTTCGTTACGTGTGCATGCACACGTAATTTAAATATCCTTATATATGTAATTTATTAATGATGCGCATAAGCACATTAATATAATGTAATAAAGTGTAACGAACAGAAATATAACCAAATAGAACATGTATTATTGTTATCACTTATATTCGTAGTTAGTTCTTGACATACTATAATGTTTTTGAAATAATTTATTCTCAAGAAGATTAATGATGTTTATACGAATTCATTTAATTCTGCTTTAATAATCACGATAACATTTTAAACTATACTCACGATTATGTGTTTTATAGGCTGAAACGTGTCCTCTTTTAGCCAATGCTGCAGCAGCGCAACCATCGTTTAACAAGTGGAATGAGCAAAACTGCTCATCACATAGACGTACAACATACATTTAACTTTTATACAAAGTCCATGTTTGATTGTAGTACTATCCTTCTAAATGCGTTCGCAGAATACTAATTTTAAACATTATAGTATTATTAGTGCTTCATTAATTTAAGTTTTTCGTTGAGAAGATAGAACACTTTTGGTAAACACGCGTATTCGATTCAGTTAAAAAAAAAAAATCTTTTAATTAATGTATGCGTAAAAATTTCTTCTCTATGCAGCTATTCTTCTGTAAAAAATAGATTAAAAAATTTTTGTGTATAACAAATTTAGTATATTTCCGTGATTATAAATGGCTATAATATATCTATGGCTATATCCGGCTAATATCTGTGAAAGCAGTGCACCATTAATCAGGATATACATGCTCGAAGACTAATTATATAATTTCTAACGTAGATAAAATTTAAGTGTGCTATTTGCTGAAAAAAATTTACATAAAACTTGTTAATGTGAAGAAATTTTAGATTTTATTGAATGTTTTAAGCACTTTTATCTATTATATTTATACGTACAGGCTTATTCAATATGATAGTCTTGTATATTGAATTTTTTGCGTCTTTATTATTACGTCGTCTTATTAGTTTTTTCATACTCGTTGAGTTTTTTTTTCAAAAGGCTTCCAATCTGAAGAAACACAAAAAATATAATACCAATACATTGATTTATACGAATATTATGAATTATTCGTAAAATTATTATAAATAAATGTAAATGGAAAAATTTATTCTATACACTTCTATTCTATACAATATTTCTTTATATTTTCTCTCCAACTGGGATTTTCAGGATGGAAATTAGAAGAAGAAATTGTACGCATCAGGACGAGTAGGAGCCTGTCTAATGAAAGGCGGCTATGATATTTGGTCGACGGGTGCTTTATAGAGGTGGTCGTTTGCTAAAAGATAAAAAAAAAGTAGATAACGACAGACCCGCCGGCCAACTACTAACAATAACAATATCGCCAGGATCCACAGCGAATGGGAAAAAAGTCAAGTTTAAAAATAGTTGTAGATGCTCATCTTCGAATGTCCGAACCCCTTTCAGAATGAGGAATCGCGAATTCGCGTGCTGACCTTAAGAAAGGTATAGAGAAAGCGAAATCAGTATAAGATTACTCTCTGGGGAAAAGAAAAAGATAATGGAGCCATCGGGATGATTCCAAAAGATTGTAAGTTCGTTGAAACGGATTTAGTTTTGGCCAACTTTACTCAAACAAAAAAAAAAAAATGTGATATCGGATAATCTGAATTTTTTCATGAAAATCGATCACATAATTAATTATATTATTCATTTATTTAATTTAATAATTTAGAAGTACCTCTTATATTTATTATGAATATTAAGATAATATTACTATAAATACTTTAAAATATGTATAATTGAATAATTTTACTCATTCGCATTTTCCTTTTATAAGACATTAAAATTATTAATGGCTTTGATTATTTATACCACTTGTATTAATTTGTTCCGGTTAATTTTAGTCGTAGCAAATGTGTGGTGTCTATCATAAAAAACACACATCATGTAAATATCAAAATATAACTAATACATATTTCATGTTCATTAGGCTAAGTGTGTACATGCGTACAAATGTACGGCAATAGCTTATATATGCTGGACATTTCTGTCGGTATCAGAATGTGAGCGAGATTTTCTCTAAAAGAGTAAAATACAAATTATGAAAGATAAACCAATGTATAAAATTATTGACAATTTTTAATAAAGGTTGAATTGTGACAATTAACCCGTGATTAATAAATTTTGCGACTCTGTTATGTTTTGTTGGTATTGTTGCCCAGTAGACAGACATATAAAGCTAACGGACATGAAAGCATACGGGAAAGAGAAGGACAGAGATATATAAAGAGAAAGAGAGAGAGAGAGAGAGAGAGAGAGAGAGGGAGAGAGAAAGAGGGGGTGAGATAATGGAAAGAGAATATTTGATGTAAACAAAGAAGCTAGTAATTACAATAAATTTTCGCGAATATCGAAACTTTCAGTCGAATGTGTTCAGCGTTAATCTCTGACTCTGGAGAAGTACATTCGTCATTAGTCCTCGAGTTGTTTCTTAAATAAGAAAGGGAAATAAGAAATCATTTCCCTATATCAGGCAAAACAGTACTGGAAAGCACAAGCAGAAAACAAAATCGCAGTAAAGGAGCAGAAAAAAAGTGAACTCTTCAACCAAATAAGTAAAAGCACCTGTTTTCTCAAAACGGTTAGTACTCAAAAATTAATTTACTTTCTTGATAGCCACTCAAGCGTAGATTCTCTTTCTCTCTCTCTCTCTCTCTCTCTCTCTCTCTCTCTCTCTCTCTCTCTCTCTCATTCGCTTATAAGAACTTACGTCATCTCCCTTTCGCCACGCCGTCGTTGGGTTGAACAATCTAATGCATTCTTCGCACTACAGAACCAAAATCGAAAAAGACAAGCTAAACAATGAAAATCTCCTCGATGCAATATATACCAGCACAACGTAATAAAAAAATTATGAATTTATAAAATGTGAAATATTCTTTTATGTATAAAATAAATACGGTTTTAAAACTTATATTTGAAAAGTCCATGCATGTTAAAATAGATTTATTGGAAATAACACAGTAAAATTTTCTGAGATTAATAAAATAATAGCGTAGAAAATGCTTTAAAGTCTTTGTTTCACATCATTAAGCTTACAGTTTTTGTATGTAATAAACATGAAATAAAATTCGATGTCACTAATACAATCTTATACAGACTTTTTAAAGAGCTTTCAAGAAAATTACAACTGTAAGTGAACACATTTATACAAATGCATTTACAACTTTCAGTATAATTGAAATTGAAAAACATGTTTTATTTATTCGCGTATAGAATCTATGGTATATTTTAGGTTGATATCAACTTTTTATTGAATACAAGTACAAGCTTAGTTGTAGTTAAACATAATATGATTAATTTAATGCGCAATAAAAAATGTGTATGTTTACTTGGTATTGTTAGATCTCATTGTACCATCACTTTTATGTGGTTTCATATTTCAATCTTCACCTGTTTGAATTTGTTTAATTTCATTTTAATGTAATAGAGACATGAATAAAGAAAATTATAAAAAGGGTCATATTTGATGTTAAGAAATTTTGCATACTACAGTAAATAACAAATTAATTCTTTTTCACATTAACGTAAAATGAAAATTCTAAGAATATTCGCATATACTATGCTTTTATATACATTGTTCAGGATATCAATTTCAGTTTATAAAAAACTGCTAAAATCATTGTATTTCAATTGACAATGTATACATTTAATTTTTTTTTTCTTTAATACTTTTGAATTTTGTACCTAATCAAAACTTTCTGATAATATTGGCTATCAACGTTCCTTAAGTTCAAACAATATAAAAAATATCTAATATCTAATATCAACTTGACATTTATTTTTCATAACGATAATAAGGTAAACTGGAGGAAACTGTTCAATGTAATAATTTTTAAAATGCCTATTGAATTTTTAAAGCAATAAAGAGATTAAAAATAAAATATATTAGTAAACATTATAATATTTAAAAATATCTCTTATATAAATGAAAACTGGAAAATAAATGTATATCCGTATTGAGAAAAAGCTTGATCTATTTTACAAAAGAAATACAATAAATATAAGCAAATTAATCTTTAATGATTGTGCATGCACTGGTTAATATTCTATTTTTTCTTTTAATTGAATTTTTTTTTATTAAGAATTTTATTAATGACATTAGTCTCTTAAATGATAATAGATTTCTAATAAAAACTTGGTTGCCGCCTCAATATCAAATTAACTAAGATATTAGAATTTAATAAATCTATCCGCAATTCTTAAATAATGATGACAGTTTTTAACTCGAAGTTCGAATTAGTCGGAAAAGTTGATAATTAATTCATAGTGAAATATCGATAATAGCATTTCAAATCCTTCGATTAAAAATATACTATCAGAAGATGAGATAACGTTTTAAAATATTTGAACTTCAAATTTTGTGTACATTACTAACGTTTCAACTTTGTCTCCTTTTTGTTATTATGAATTAATGCTGTTATTTGATTTAAAAAAATATAAAAAAAAAAAAAAAAAAAAAAAAAAAAACCCAAAAAAAAGAAACAAATTGAAGCTTCCTTCATAAGATAAGAGTATTAATTGTTTGTCTGATCTCTTTGTAAATATTATTAAAACTTGGTAAGTAAAGAGTAAAGAGGGTTCAAACAGCACTGGATCCATATTCAAAATAGTTAAAACATTTCGGGATTTATTCCTCCTGCATTCCTTTTGCGTTCTGGAAGGTAAAAAATTACGAAAGAACCTTACTGCACTTCACACTCGCACTTGGAGTTTATATTTAGTGGAGACTCGTCATCGGCGGGCCATTTGTATTTTCTGCCAGCAAGGGTCGTTGCGCGCGTACATCTTCTGCCTTTTCATTTATACCTTTGTTTTTAGCTCAATTCCGTTTAACTTTCGACGATATATCGAACTTATCAATATTGTTATTGTGAATATTAGTAAACATCGATAACTATAAAAGAGTAATGCTCGTTTAAAATAATTGTACATTCAAATGTGTTATATGGTTTGAACTCGTATTTATTAATGGTAGTTTACGACGTCTGTTCAAATATATTTCCATTTATCACAGTTATATGTATTTCGGGAATTGCAGAATTTACATACGAATATATTTATAATGACATTTCATTCTGTTGCAAATTATCTACTATTGAACGCCCAATAATCTATCAGTCGACCATACACTAAATTAAATAAGCTAATGAACGCTTCTTTAAAATTATGAATTTCATATAATAATGAGTTTATAAACATTTCATACTTTTCTTATTTCATTTCATTACACGTTATCAGCAATTTTAAAGCGTATGCTGAGGCTATTTTGAGATTATGCCGCGCAGAAAAATGTTTCTCTTCCTACTGCTTAATAACGATTCTAATCCGATATCCGTATTAATTTTTTGGCGATTAAGTAATTAAGGAATGAAAATAGTCGCGGAGGTTATTCATCATTCATAGTTCATTTGCTAGATGAAAATAAATCTAAAGCAGAAACATCTAGCAACGCTTATGTGGGTTAAACCTCTTTAATGTGCACGTGGCCGTGATATTTTAAAATCATGATGCGTCGTTGGGTCAGGAACGGACCAACACGATACGGAAGTGTGCTTTTCATGTCTATTCATTGCAATGCTTTGGACGCGTTTTACGAGACTTTCTTGGCTTCGAAATTTCTCGTACACTTAGATTGCTACGTCGTAGTGGTAATTATTATCTATAGAAAGCGGCGATACCAGCTCTTTCTATCAATGATGTTTTATGCATGAATCGATGCATCATAATTTTGAGTTAGAGTGAAACAATGTATTTCAATAATAATCGTTTTTCCCATATGATTTATATAAGTTTAATTATATAATTATTTGTGCATTTATATACTTTCATTTGAATATGTATTAAGATATGTATGAATATGTAATAAGTATTAAGAATTCGTAAATTTATAGAGCTTTTGCAATATTAAAATACTCTTTAGAGTATTAATTCATGTAAGCCTTAAGTTTTTATGCCTCATTCGGAAGTAAATTAAAGTTTTAATTTTAAAATTAGACGGTACTTATATTAAATTCTTAGCTAGAAAGTATTCGGAATAATATATAATAATTCGTAGCTATTGCGCTCATTTTGTATCTTTGATTTTCTTTAAGATAAACGACTAAGTGAGAAAAAATATTGAAATATAAAACTTTCAAAATAAATTAAATTTACATTTACAAACTTTTTAACTTTCAGTGTCTTACAAATATTATTACATTGTAAATTTAAAGCTTATGGATATAATAATAATAATAATAATAATAATAACAATAATAATAATAATAACAATAATAATAATAATAATAATAATAACAATAATAATAATAATAATAATAATAACAATAATAATAATAATAATAATAATAACAATAATAATAATAATAATAATAATAACAATAATAATAATAATAATAATAATAACAATAATAATAATAATAATAATAATAATAATAATAATAATAATAATAATAATAATAAAAGAATAAAATATACGTATAAAATATAAAACAAATAAATCAGTAAACTTTTATTTATAAATTATGGGAATAATAATTCAAAGACCATTTGATGAAAAATGTAAATAAAATTCTGTGTCAAGTAAGCATATTAACACTTGAAAATATGCGCAATGAACCTTCTTCACTGGCTGATATTGCCTTTACTAAGGTTAAAGATATTAAAAGTTTATTATCGTATTAAAGTTCAAAGCAAATTTTAATGAATATTTCTCTCAAGTAAGAGTTTAAGCTAGTTAAAATCAACTGTCTAAAAAATAAGATTGAATAATATGTAGTATTAACTCTAATGTATTGTCCTGTAATGTATTATTAAGTAATGTGAAGTAATAATTTGGCATTTCAATTTACATTATTTTTACTCTACTGGATTACAAATATATAATAGCGAAGAACAGACGTCAATGTAAAGAATATAGACTACGAACAGTCAAAAATATGTCAAAAATAATCTGTAAACAATGGTAATTGTTGAATATCATTAATAATGAAAAAATAATAATACCGAATTTCTAAATAATGAAAAACAGAAAATAATAAAATATTTTATGAATTATAATCAAAGTCTTATGATAATTTATAACACAGTTAAATATCATATAAAGTATTATCTACTGTATTTTAACTATATGTATATATACATATACACACGCGCGTATATACACGGCTAAAACTAATAATTTACTATTATTAAACATACTTAAATTCTGTTATAATTTAGAAATAATTATATTCTTTGAAATTCGCAAATGATAAATGAACAAGACTACTAAGTATATATAATATAATTGAATATGGATTATGAGAAATGCGCTGCCTATATAAATTTAGAACACGAGGATTTTACTGCTGTTTATTCGATTTACAAAAACTATAAAGAAACATCTTTAATGACTTTATAAAAGATACGGCGAATATTGACATAATAATCAGTTGAAACTTTCGTGTTTTCACGTACTAACATAATTATGTTCGATTGGCACATAAGTTATCTTATGAAGGTTGACAATCAGTTGCCCAGGGTTGTAGCTCAACACATTTCCCAGCACAGAGTTTATAAATGATCCTTAACAGATGTTGGTCAACTCCTTGTATGCAAAAGTAACTTGTCCAAGATGCATATCCGAAGTTCATAAATTCTACTATTACAGCAATACCGCAATAGGCAGTTGAAGGAAATGGAGAAAAGTGTAATAAGCCTGGTTTAAATTTATTGCAAATTATTAAAAAATTATTTCGACTACGTTTCATTTCGATATATTTACAAGTAAAACTAATTTAAAATTCTAGTTTGTGCAATATATAACAATTTCAATATAATAGGGAACTTGTCTGGGTAATTACTTCATCACTGTGTATTTTTTTACGATAACACTTCATTATTTATTTAAATAGAATTTAAAGTTTCTTGTTCACTCAAGGCAACTAAAAAGTTTTTTACTCACTGTCGAAGTTTCTGCATCGAGGAAGATTTACTCGGTGTTTGTGTACACAATCACCCAGATCCTATTTAGGAATGCCATCACGATCATGGCTACATCGTAGCTTTTATATTGTTGAGTAACTGAAAGCATTTGATGTTTATCACCCACAGTCTAAAAGATGATTTTATCTTCCTTTATATTCATTTTTTCATTCATTATGTTCCTTTCTTATTTTATTATTGTACCTCCGCGTAATAATGCGTTTAGAATGATGATGGTCGGTGGGCGTGAGGGATGGCGATAGGGGGAGGAGGGGAGGGGGAATTTCAACATAAAACATGAATATCGTAATATTTTATAAATCGAAGGAAATATTTTAATTGATAAAATAATGGATAACAAATAACGGCGGTACAAGAAATATCGAATTGAGAAAATATTAAAAAAAAAAAAATGCCAATGGTTTTACGAATGTATTATTACACTACACTTACTTTTCCTTATGAATTGTAAAGCGTAGATTGAACTTACACGTGAAAAATGCGTTGTTATACACTACATGTTGTTCTACCTGTGTATGTATATACGTATACAAGTGTTTACGGGGCTATATGAGGATCCAGCTCTAACTTTGTGCATTATAGATTGAATGAAAGTACTTTTTTCATAGGGCATTTATTCTGCCTTACTCTGTAATACTCAATTTCAATACTTCAATTAAAACATTCAACTTTTAAATGCTCGAATTTAAATGCTCAACTTTTAAATACTTGAATTGGAAGTTCTGAAATTCGTGACTTCAATTCAAATGCAGAACAGTATTAACATTCGAAATAACGCTCCTACGCCACTTGCACGTCATTACACATGTTTCGCGCGTGTCGCAGCCTCCGCACTTTGGTTCGCATGCGCCTTTACCTACGAGCGGAACAGAACAAAACAAGCCAGACGACCCAGACACCGACTGCAATGGAGTGCCGGGTGATAGAAAAGGAAGGTGGAGAAGGAAGAGACGCAGGACATTCAGCTCGTTTATTTCATTCTGCTTTTCCCTCTGGATGATGAGATTATCAGCCGACAATAAGTATATTTGCAACTCTATGGAGAGAATAGTCATTTTGTTGGCAGACTTTTCTCGAGGCTGAAAGTTAAAATTAATGAAACGTCCTTAAAAAGTTATCGCACAAGGATATATATATATATATATATATATATATATATGGACCAATTATAAGAAATTCCTAATGGCTAGGCCTGAGTGATTTTTATATGAATTTTTTACTTCTAATCGAATTTCAAAATAAGCGCGCATCTGTTAGAATCAATTAATATTGAAAATTATATAAAAATTTACACGCATTTATCATAATTTACAATAACAATCAAATCTACACTGAAAGCGTATTCTGTTTGGAATTGTTGAGACGAGAATGTACTACTTCTCATATAGAAATGAGAAAGATATAATTTCAAGCAACTTGAATTTTATACAAAAATGTGATCGTTATGGGCTTCGTCTTCTTTTAAATTACTGCATTAATATAGTCGAAACTTCACATTAAATCTGTCACTTTTAGCTTTGTTCCTGCCTGCAATACTTATGCACGTATGTAGAAAATAAGCGACTTTACTTCATCGATGATTTTTCTCTCACTCATAAAGATACGCCAGCTTGATCGTGTTACATAAATCAGCCAATACCACTTACAAAGTTTCCGATTTATTTCAGTTGCAAATTCATGCCGCATTGTCTCACCAAAGCCATCTCGGCCAACGACAATCCATTGCAGATATTTTAATAACATTTCCATATAATCAAACGTTTCACCTAATTCTTTTCGTTTCTCAAACTCAACTGATATTCCGAGGAGCGCGCCGATTCGATTCTCTCTCCCACGCCCTCCTTCACGATAATTTTCACGACGTACCTACATACCTACGCTGTCGGTCGGTCGCCGACACTTGGAAAAACCATCGACTGCCTCCCCGCCAGCGAGCCTCTAACGGCAGCCTCGCACGTGTTTCGGTGGGCGCCCCGCGTCTCAAAACAATACTCTCCGGCCCGTGCACCGGTGCGTGAGTGCGTGCGTGCGTTCGTGCGTGTCTGCGTGAGGCTGAGGAGGACGGGAGCTGGTATCGTGGATTGGTTGGTGGGCGCGCGCGCGGTCCCGTGACGTCACTGGCACGGCGGCTTTCGAACGTGTCGACGGCGCGTGCGGACTGCGGCCTCGGCTCGACTCGGGGCGGCTCAGTCGCGCGCCGACCGCCGTCATATTCGAGTTCCTTGCAGCCCGGTGTGCCCGTGAGAGACCGAGCTCGGCGATGTGCGCGCGGTTCTAGCTCAAGGTACGAGTGGTTTCGAGGATGTCAGCGATGTCGGGGATGTCGGGGATGTCTGGGATGTCGAGTCCGGGATCGACCGGACGCGTTCCATGAAGCATCGCTCAGCAGCTGGGCTAATTACGGGTCCCGTGTGGATGTAGGGTTGAGATATCGGGAGGATTGTGGATAAGCGCGGCCGGTGCTTATGTGGCTCGAGGCTTTGATGACTTAATACGGTGGCGGTCGTAGGTCGCGGTTAAGGGGGGGGGGGAGCTCGGGTATCGGTGGTCGGCGACTTATCCGAGCTGCTCCTGATAACCGACCTGGCCACGGGAAGTGCGTTTCGATCTTGATAATCGATTGACCATTGTAGTAGTAGTAGTAGTAGTCGTCGTAGTAGTCGTCGTCGTCGTCGTCGTCGTCGTCATCCTCAGCAGGTCGAGCGATGTACCGCAGCTGCGCTGCAGGACAGATCGTTGGGATTTATGCGAATCAGCTGATGTACGAAGCTAGCGCCAACTGGGCTGATAATCACTACCCCCGACCGTTGCAGTGGATTTATCGCGATCCTATTGGCCATTGTGATTGTCATCCACCGATTGCTCGATGCGACAAGACTGTATTCCCTCTGATTTTATAACATTTTCCCGCGAATTTGCGAAGTTTTTTCATTTCATTTTGAGCGGCATGGGTCGCAAGTCGCTACATTTGGATAATGTGTGTAAGGATCCTCGAAATTGGTTAGATGCTAATGTAGTTGTGCTTCGAACATTGGCGCTAATTTTCGCGATTTAGTGTCGATAATGGTGAAGGAGTGCTAGCGAGAATAAAACTTGACGATTTCGTTGAGCGTTGTGCGGTTATCGACACAGTGTCTCCTAATGTGCGTGCGTACGTGCGCGTGTGCGTTCGTGTGCGTGTATTGTGTATATGCATCTGTGCGAGAGATAAGTAGGCGATTAGTTTTAATTGATGCGACAAAGATCGGTCCGCTGTTGAGAGATGAGAGAGTCGTTCGACGTTGAATCTTGAGCGTGTGAAGTCAGTGCGACGAAGAAAATGTTGTCGACTTTGATGACGATGACGGCTCCCGGATTTACTCGCTGATGGACGGACGATAACTTTACAGGATTGACAGAGACAAAGTTTGAAGCTCGGCCAAAGGATTATCTATGCGGACTGAGCTGTCACTACCCGAAGACGTCGCGGAATTTGAATGATTTGCGCGCGCTCGGTGATCGCGATTTCAGCGTTTTCAATTCTTCGGTGCATCGTGAATTTGACGAATAGCTCGGTAATACTCGACGGACGTTCCGTCGACGCTCGCATTCTTCCCGCCGTCGTCAATTGAATTTGAACTTCTGGGTTTAGAGCTTAGAGTGAGAAAATTGCTCTTTAGTGCAATTATGAATGATTAAAGTGATCGATCGTAAGCGAGGAAGTAAAGGATGAGCAGTGATACGGAATCACAGCGCACCATGTCGACTTTCCTCCTTTTGCTGCTGAGCGTCGTCGGCGCCGTTGTAGCGGACAATTTAGGTAATGTATCACCCGTAAGATTTTTCCCTCCATTTCACACTGGTCCGTGGATAATTGTCGTACAAAAATAACATGGAGTGGCGGAGGCGTAAATTCGGCGGTGGGGAATTTGGGTTTGGGGGGGGGGGTTCTAGTTTGCATGTTACAATACGTTTGCCGTGACAATTTATTCTTAAGTACAGGATTAGTACTTTTGCCGAATTGATATTGGATAATGTTTCATCGTTTAATCATACAGTCTTATATTTAAATTTCTTTATATTTAAATATTCTAACTTTAAAAAATATTAATAATCTCATGATTTTGCACGATAAAATTTATCAGTTCAATTATTTAACTTAAGGTATGACGAGAACAATGATTTAATTGATAAATACAGTGGCGTATGGATTATAATATTATTATAAATAATTAATAAATGTAATAATTGCAATCGTTTTTCCCGCATAAGCTACATTTATGGTTTTTATTTAAAATTTATATTCGTTCATACTTATTTCATAATGATAGCTTTTAATTTTCATATTATGGCCTCGACGTTATTTTTCAAACAAAGTTTATGTAAAAAATTACTTGTAAGAGGAAAGAATAAAACTACATAATTCTTAAAACTTATGATGTAATACAGACAAACCATAGTCATTCAAATATTTACTTAGTATAATATATTGAATTTGCCTTTAATGACTTTAATATCTAATACTTAATGGTATTTTGTATATTATATTTGCTATCCCGTATTTTTGGAAGCGAATTAAGTCAACGTTTATTGCTTTAAATAAATTTGTTTAAATTTTTCAGTTACATTCGTAGTTTAGTTTGAAATTTACAATAGGACAAATGAGTTGAAAACATTAGTTTACAAGATGAAAAACGTCTCTAAACCGACTCATATTTTCTGTTCGATATTCCTAGGAAATCAACAGTTTTAAGAATTTCCGTGTAAACATAAAGGCGCACTGTACTTGGAAAGAATTGTGCTTTCGAAGAATGCAATAAAAACTCAATTCCACATTTGTCTTGTCCTCTCAAACGGCACAAAACAAAACATTTATATTTTCAAATAACTTAAAACGTACGTATAACAGCAAAACAATAAAATAGTTTTCTCGTTGGTACATACCGGTACGTTACGAAATCCTGCATAGAGAATAATAGAATAGTCAGCAGAGATTGAAAAGGCGAACGAGACACACGTGGAATTCTAACTGGGATCGGTAAAAAAATATTAACGGAAAAAAGAAAGCGCGTCTAATGTAGTAAAATAATATATATATATATATATATATATATATATATACATATGTAAACATGTGTGCGACTGATTAGGTTTTCTTGCCTGCCCATCTACAGTTAAGGAAATCAGTCAAAAGATTAGTAGTGAGTGAAAGATTAAAAAGCATATCTTAAGTAAAATTGTAGTATAAAAGGTGCATCATTAATGCCAAACCCGTATATTTTCAGAAATAATAGTATACGACAGTGAAGTAAAATACTAATGTATATCTAAATAATTTCTAAACAAAATGCAAAATAGGTATAACGTTTATATTAATTACATTCAAAATGTCTAAGAATCTCATCTCATCAATCTTTATGAATCTATTACTATTTATATGTATGCTATCTCCATATCTTAATTTTAAAGAACCATCATAATTAATAAATTCTATAATAAAACTTATTTGATGTTGGTAATTGATAAAGCCAATAAAACCGGATGACTATAAATTTCAAATGCAAATTCATTGTTATAACTTGAGTAATTCTAATGAAAGAATCGTAGAAGGTTCAGATATTGTGAAATAAAATAACACTTTAATACAAAAGTTTTCTATGATCATTTGCCATCTTAATTAATATTTTTTAATTTTCATTATTTTCTTTTATCTGCAACTACAATGTTACACGTTTTTGCTTATATTAAGAATTGTTTTTGTGCTACCCAAGCGTAAGAAACTGCACCTTGTAAGGCTATTTGTACCTTTGCCGTTACGACCAGTAACGTTGTAACTAAATTTCTTATAATCATATGTAACCATAGTATGTCGCCAGATTTTTCGATGAGAAAGTCATGTTTTATATCTCCATATATTATAAATATAATTATCGGATGAAAGTATTTATAGCATTAAGAGTGATGGTAATTTTTATGCTCAATACCTTTCGACTACTTTCCGTATTAAGCCAGGTCTAATTGTTAACAACAATCGAAATTATCACAATACACATTTTGAAACTGAATATTTTAAATACTGAGTATAACATTACAGTATATAATCATTAAAATGAAAGGAAATTTGTTAAAGAAGTATATTTAGTTATTATATTAAGAATAAAAGACATTCACATACTTGTTAGTATTTACAATAATATTTCTCATATTTTGGAATTTATTAATTTCGCAGATTATCAAAGATGAATTTCCGATATATGTATTTGAACAGCATGCTGAGTTTTGAATCTTTTATACATTAATTTTTGTTACATTTTTATTCTAAAAATCGTAAAAATAGCTTGAAAATGTGTTATGTTTATTGCATTTATTACTAACTATACATCCAAATTAACAAATAAAAATAATAAATACTTGAAAAATGGATGTCAATTGTTTATTTCCACATTAATGCGAATCAATGTACTTTTCAGGCACTTTTAATAAATATTGACAAATTAATAATATTCTATACAATTTATTATTCAACACATAAACTGAATCCAAACGTCGCTGTAAAAAATCGACGCTAGAAGTTCTTGAAAATATTATAATGGTGTTCAGATATAAATATATTATAAAGTTTCATTATTATTATTATTTTCTTTATTTCTTAAAAATTTAACCATAAATAATTAAATAATTTGAAAAGTATTTATATAAAAAATAACAAGTAATAGTTCTTTTCATTGTATATCTACATACTAATGCAAATGCTATATAATATATCCATGTTTAGGTACTGTGTCACGTACTTTAAACGTATATATAGTCGGCGTGCCCCTACAATATATCAGAAATATTCTCTATTTTTCTCTGTGAACTTATTGTATATGTACATTACATAAATTTAAATATGAGATTTATTCTTAATATATCAATATGAATAGCAAATAGTTGGTCTTACTAATGTATATATGCTCATACTCATATTCTTTGTAATGTAACCAATATAAATGAAATGAATAAAGATAAGAATATAATAAGTATTGAATGAAATAATAATAATAATAATAATAATAATAATAATAATAATAATAACAGTAATAATAACATGCAATGATATGAAATGTTTAAATTGTCATAATCGGAAAGACTCAGCGATTAAGGATAGTTATAAAATTCATACCCGTCGAACAAAATATGTCATTATCTAGGATTAAAAAAAAAATTATTTCAAATAAATATTTTAATAAAATAATTTTTGTTTTCTAACTAATTAACACGATTTTTTAATTATCTATATTTAATAATAATAATAATTATCTCACATAATTATTGAAATACAAGTAATGGAAATATCTATCAGTCAGGATTTTTGGAAAATTTTTCATAGTCCATTTATAAAACCTACTAACACCTTAATCCTCAATTGTTATTATTACATAGTCGTTCGCAATAAAAATTGGATTTGGACATCTTACAAAGGATGGAAAGCGAGAAAGAAATGTCTTACATTTCCTTTCGATCCTAGCTTCTCGCGATGAGCAGCAACGTGAATTCGACTGTCACATAGAAGTGGGACGCGATGAAAGTTCAAAGGACTATTAGTGCGACAACAGGAAAGTTCGTCGAGAGCGGAGTGTTGAAAGGCCAAAGTTTACTGTTCTTTTGCAGACGAATTGTTAATCTCGATTTACCACTACGACGTCACGGCTGCACATGCTGATTAAGACGAGGGCAAGATGGTTAAATCGTTAATTAAGTTTGTGTGAAAAGGGAATCCTTTTGTTTCGCGAAAAATTATTGGTACAAGTGTAAACTAGACAATAAAAAGTTCTAATTATGGAACCTTTGTTTGTAAATTTATGATCGGTTCTCGGTAGCGGAAAATAACATATTTCATGGTTTCCACTCAATTAAGACTTTTATTATTACTTTATATTAAATTCGGATAAAAATATCTATAAAAATATATTCCAATATCGATTCCAATGAAAATAAATATTAAGATAGTACGATATTCTTCTGACAAAGTTGATAAAATTTTCAGATTTGTTAAAAGCTCGAGAAATTGTCTTTAGGCAACAAAGCGATAGAAAGTTGTTAGGACTTACGCGTATATAAAATAAATATTAAAAATAATATGATGATTATTAAAATCCCATCAATATATGAATTACGTTAATACTGTGTGATAATTCAATTGAATATTTTAATATTCATACATATAAACAAAAATCACTCTACTGCTTCACATCAATTAAAATTTCCAATACTATTCTTTCCAGTGTTAAATATATACGTTATTCCAATAAAAAATGTCATTTGAATCGTTAATATTTATATATAAATATATATATATATATATATATATATATATAGGATATTTTGTTTTAAATATACAATCCGTAGACTATATAATGTATGTTAACGTGCACATAGATTTGCAAGGGAAGAGTTCAGGAGTTTGCGTTACCGAAATTTCGCACTTTAATTTTTCATACAACTGCAATTTCATGTTGATTTGAAGATGAAAAAATGGATTAATTATTGGTTCTTAAAGAAAATCTGTTGTAAAATACCGTTGAAAAAATCTATAAGCATACTAAAGTTCAATAAAACTAAAGTATTAGACTTACGCTTCTGATAGTAAAAAAAAACTCTCTTCACACGTAAAAGTTTTGTTAATAAATGTTAATTTTGTAAAACAATCGTATCGTAATACTACTAAAACACTAAAAATAACATATTTATAGTACATTTAATTGAAAATAGTGCAAAATTTTTCAACATTTACAATAATCATTAGGAATAATTAAATTTTTTAATTGACACATTTATTCATTTTTACATATCATTGTTATATTATATTGGACTTCTTTTATACAATTTCTTTTTAATGTTCTCAAATCAATTATTGTATTTCTTTATTTATATATACGTTGTAAATGTATTTCAATTGATTTTATTAAATATATTTTATATTTTCATTGCTGCTAATTAATAAACTAATTAACGGCATCTTCATAAATTTATCTAATTATTACATAGTAGAAATAATATATTCGAGTAAACCATCTATCGAGTGTCCGCCGAATGTTTGCTTAATTAATTTATAATTCCGTCAATGTATTGGATTATATTAATCCGTTGATGAGTTACTTAAATTGTATATAGTTTATTCAGTTGGTAGCTATATGGAAGTACAAATCATGATATGTAAATTTTTGTTGAAATAATCAATATTTTTTGTATAAAAATAATAAATTAGTCCTGTATGTTTAAAGTATACAATTCACTAATAAGAAAGTTGTAATTTTAATCTGCAATTATTTTGAAACAGGGCCATCAAAATTCCATTTGGATTTGTTATCTCATTGATATCAGAAAACTAGTCGAAATTATATATTAAACTTACGTTGTCATTTTTGCCAGAATTCACGTTTGCTCGTTTTAACATTTCAAACCACCAATTATTTGTTTACGTATGCTAACATTCTAATTTATCTCAGCCGTTTGTTTCATAAAACTTTTGTGTAAAAACCTTTGCGAATCTGAATATCTGAATATTCCGCAATAAGTTTGAAATTCTTGGCGTCTGTCATTCTAAAATACGACCGAAATAAATTTATTACTGAGAGACCGTTACGCGCTAATCAATGTGTACCTTGAATCTGCGATCAACCATTTTTTTTCTCTCGCTCACGCCACATTATTTCGCTTCTACCATTGATGATTATTGCCGTTTTCTGCTATCTCGATCTTTTAAGCACATGAAATTTTCAAAAAATCTACATATTTTTACGAATGTTGTCACGAGCTCTGTACTCGACAGCAATTAACTTTAATGCAACGACAATGCATGATCGGGCACTTTCTTTGAAATACACTTTCCCATACGCATTCTCAAATAATATCATCTTTTAATCAGTTCTTCTTCTTTTCTTTTCTTCTTCATATTAAGCTTAAACTGAATTATAGCTCACATTTGTAAATGCTTCCAAGATTTATATTTATATAGCCTTGATTCTCTAAGCTTTTAAATGCAAAAGTGTACGGAGCATGTACAATATCCATCACGCGACGAACTTATTAATAGCAAATGCACTTTTAAAAATATCCAACGCCGTCTTCGCAATTACGACCATTTACATCTCGGGGCAAAAAAAAACTCGACTCACAAAAATAACGACGAGAATGCATTCCCGTACCTCCCTAGTAAGAAACGCCGTACTTGGGCGTGTGCCCTGATGGATAAGTAAAGGTGTTACTGTGAGCTTGCAAGCTGAGCGAATAGAATCAGCGTCGTCGACACGCGACGTCGGTACATCACTTGATCGTGGCTCCGCGTTTGTAAGGCGTTTGCAAGCCCCCCTCCTCCTCCTACTCCTCCACGTCCTCTTCCCGCCTGACCCCTCCCCGACTATAATTAGCCGGTGCTTTTTTCAGTCCCCTCGTCGTGTCTCGGTGCTTTCATAATGCTACATCGGGCGATAACGATCTCGCTGGTTCAGAGAATAGATTGCGACAATAGAAACTACGCTCGATATTTTGACGCGAGACGGAAAAGACATTTTAATCCAATTGTGTTCTCGATGATTATTATAACGGAATTTTCGTTGCTAAGCTTCATTATAGTCTACCTCCGATGCATCGCATATCAAATTTTAATATCAAATAACGTTAAGAAAATCACGTAATTAACGTGAGATACACTTTTTTCCATTTATAGATATAACTATTTTTAGTTTTCAATTATTCTTCGTATGAAGTTTTAAATTAAACTGAATTTTAAACGTTATTTTTAAAATTAACGATAAATTTCAAGAGAATGTCATAATCATTTTCTGATAGGTAATTCATTTGAGCCAAATGATTATTAATGATGGCGGCTCAATCTTATGTACAAATTTAAAAAAACTAAATCTACTCAATCATTGTGATTAATTTGAAATTTAAATGATTTTTTCAGTCTATTCTATTACACCTAATATATAGTATTAAAATTCAAATGTCTGAAAATCTTTGATAATTTTTTTCTTTTTTTTTTTACACAGTCATTGATTGGCGTAAACGACAATCTCTCAATCCAATTGAAATATGAAATTAAGTCACTCGAAAATTATGTTTAAATAAATATGTCGAAAAATTATTTCACATGCAGAGAGACATGCGTACAATTTGAGTATTTAAAATGAAAGTTTAACTTGAAATATTTTGTATAATAATTTTTGAGTTATTTATTGATTTTTTTTTCAAACATCGAAAGTACAACATTTTTCTTGCTTAAAGCTTCTTTGAATATAAAGATGTATTACACTCTAATACATTTTCATACCGATATTTGTAAGCTTAATGTTCTTATATTATAATTTGAAAAAAATCTATGGTACTATATGAATAATTTTATAGATTTTACTTATCTAATATACTATTATTCTTGAGAAATTCAGATTCTTTCAATTTATATGAAGCTACTTTTCATCTTAGTCAATTTTTATTTTTAATAATCAATATGGCTAAACATTAAGATAACTTTTTACTTTCTTGATATAATATTGATTATATGAATTCAATATTTGAAAGCATAGCTTTAGACTTTAAATTTGTATTTCAAATTTGTTTTTATAATGATACAATGTTCTGATAGAATGACACTTTTTATAATAGTTTACTTTTTTTTGTATCTAATGCATTAATTTTTAAATTATAAATTTTGCTTTTAAAATGGTAAAGGAGACCTATCTTATCGATAATCCGAGGACATACCTGAGCTAGTTGTTGCGTAAAATTTCACGCGTATTCTTTCACCAATGACATTATTGGGCATCATTCTTCTGACTTTGATCCTGAGAAGCCAAGAAAGGACACATCGTTAATCATAACGATATCCTCGACATAAGCTACTTAAATCGAGAGGAGGTCTACCGGGAATAAATCTAAGCGCATGCATGTGGCATCGATCTTAGGCCATAAATCACTAACGGATATCATCATTGCGACAAAATCTTGACTTAAAGTTGAGATATCGAGAGCAAAGCTACAGGTGAACTCTGCGCTAAAAATAAAGGAGAAAAAATAAATTGGAAATGTACAGCTGTTACTCGGTATTTACGTGGATAAACGAAGCTGATTTGTATATAAACGTGTTGCGATAATGCTTTAAGTTTTCTTTTTGAAATTGTGACATTGAAGAAGATTTATAAATCTAGAATTCTATGGCATAGATAATGGACAAAGATTTTTTTATGCCTTTGCAGAATTGTTGATGTATGCAAAGTGAATTTGATAGAATACGAATGTAAGGTTATTCATCTCTTAAATAAGAACGTATGTTTAATTTTCTTACGACTCCTAGAATTTATCACCGTATTTATGGTAATTTCAATAATGAAATTAATTAATCTTATAAATGTAGGCAATGACTTTAGCAATTTGAATAATAATCTGTCCATATTGTAAATATGTTTGAAAATTATTTCGAATAAATTTTTACCAATTTTTAAAATATAGTATAGAATAGTAATTTCTGTGATCAATACACATATCCAAATTATCATTAATGAAAAATTCACAAGCAAACTTTACAACTATTTAACGCTATTGTTTATACTTTAAAGTTAAAGAATCCTAGATCTCGACATCATAAGTATAATTTCAAGGTAGTTTCAATAGTTAGTTCAAGAGTATATTATATTGTTCTCACACATGCTTAAGTTATGCACTTCGTAGATAGGAGGAATTCTAGCTTCTGTAGTTAAAATTGCAGCGGAACCACGTTGAATTGAGCGAAAATGCTACGAGATTCAGTCCTTATATTTAACAAAAGGTCGTGGTTTAATATTAAGCTAGTGCTTTAGTATTTAAGTGTAATATGATGAATTCAAATATTTACAAATATTTTACTTTCAGATCTTTAATCACGTTAGATAATAAATAATTATAAATTTAATTATATTGATAAATATGGAGTTAAATATTGTATTTAATATAGCTTATACCTTAATACCGAATGGACTACTAAAAGTTTACCACATACGAATACAAAAATATAATAATAAAATTTAAAAAAATAATAAAAACCGTTTTTCTTAGTTTTTCTTAATTTTTTAATGTATTAAAAGAAACATTATTATTTTAATGTAAATGAATTTTCATTTTAGTTTAAGTTTCGAAATTTCTAAATTTCTCAATTTGGTATCGTGTTTGCTATATTCAATTTTAATGCAAACAATAAAATTCTTTTATATTTATATTAGTTATATTATCTTATGTTATATTTGAATTTGTACTTATATTTTTAAGACTACTAGCTATTGTTTATTTTGATATTTTTAAAATAGTTTTCTGAATCAAATTTATAGTTTATTTATCAACGAAATTCTTTAAGTAACTAATATAAATACAATTTCTTAAATTGCCATTCGAAAGAATATTAAGAATATTAAACAAATATATGCATAGATACAATGTTCAAATTATTATTGTGTTATATAAAATTACAATTTTACAAATTTCAACCTTCAACAATTTGCAATATATAATAGATGGTATATTATTATGGTAGAAATTACATAAATTCATACATAGTTGATGCACAAATCTTCTGTACTTTACAGTTATTAGCATATAAATAATATAAAATGTTGAAATAGTTTACTATTTCTAGTTCACATAATACAATGTTATGTTCATTTACACTCGTACAAATAACAAAAAAGATTTTAAATTTGATATATATTCTCCTTCCATTACCATTTCTTCTTACTTATCGGACTTATCAAGAATATAATTCAATTTATTTTAATATATTTAAATACTTATTTTCCGTTTATATTATTTAATATTTACAAAAATACATCGATTCGTTCATAACAACCGTATTTCTTTTTAATTAAATTTTATTTAAAGACTTTTATATTAAAATGAAAATAAGACAAACAGTTTTCAATTTCGTAAAACAAATTTCGGTTGCATTTTATAAATATTAATTGGTTTCATTATTGCATTAAAAATATATAAAAACATATATTTTAAATAAAAATAGATAAATAAGTAGATGAAAAAGAAAATAGATAAATGATGTTTCGTTATTAATAGGAGTTTATAAATTTTTAAAGTTTACAAAATTATAAATAAAATGTTTTGTATAATAAATATTTGAAAGTTAATTTGGTAGAAAATAAATACAATATTTCCTTCTGTAATTATTAATGATAAATTTTGAACGGCAACTATATTATATCATTCGTGTTGATAATATAATCATTATTGATATATTGAAATTTTAACTCATTAATGTTTCAATTGAATACCAATATAATTAAATAACAAAATATTGTTAAAAGTAATTAAATCATTGGCAAATATATCGAATGAATTTTATAAAACTCAGTCCGTAAAGTATACAAATTAAATTAATTACATCGTCGAATATAAAATGTATACATATTTTATTGGTATTAAAATTAAAATGAAATCTAACGTTGCAAACAATGTCTATGAAGATAAGTATTACGAAAAATTTGTTTCAATTACGGCACATGAACAAGAAAGTTAATTACATTTCACTTAACATTCGTTCATTATTAAGTCGTCCAAAAATGACGGTTATTGTTTATTATAAAATTTTGGCAGTAGTTAATGGGAATATACAATTTTCAACTTCCCAAGCTTTTTTTATAAATCTACTTCAACGGGAAACTAATCAGTAACTTATGGTTAACCGTGAAATAAAAGTTCTTAAAGATGGAAATTATTGTTAGCAAGGTGCGGCGTAAAATCTTTTCCGACTGTCAAATATCGCGAATCCTCGCATAAAACGTCACCTCCCAACATTTACTGCAGTTCACAGCTGAATGCCACGAGTAAGATAATTAAGGCGAGATTTCATTTCATCAAACCCTTGCGTAGAGTTGAAAGTACCTTTAAGTGCAATCACTGCATTGTAAATTATTGCCTTCTTTTTCTATTCAAGTAGTTGAAAATTATCATTCGAGTTTTATGCGCGTTACGAAAGTTTCCATCGATAACAGCAGAAAACAGATGGAGTAATGTTTTGAAGTGCCTCGTAAATTCCTTATTATAATCGGTAGATAGGATAACGTGGAAAGTGACTTTCATTATGTCTTCAATCGTCAATGCAATAATTTTGTAAAACTCTAGCATTTGAAATTCGTTGAAAATAAAAAATAACGCAAAATGTTAGAGTGATAATAAATTTTTTTTTTTAATATCATAATTGTTTCGAAATTCCTAGTAACTTAAAATCCTCTGTATTGAAACAAATTATAAAGTGATTAAATATTCAAGCATCCGTTGAAATTCGAATTGAAGCTTGGTAAATTTATCGAAACGAAGTTAATTAAACCAGCATTGAAATAATATAAATTAAAGTACATATTAATGTATAATTTGGCTTTGAAATTAAGAATTGGAAAATGAAGAAATTTAACGTATTGGACTAATCTAAACGCGAGTAAAGTGTTTAATAAAAGTCCATTCGGAAATGGGAGAGTCTATTGATCTAAACGGAGAAGATCCTAAACTTCAGTGGATATTCAAAATAACTCTAAATTGAAGCAAAATTTTCGATTGGTTGCAGCACGTCCAAGCAGAATTTCAAGAATTGCATTATTCCGTGACACCACTCCGATGGTGTCCGATTTACACGCATTGCTACATTGAACGTCTCTAGAAAAGTGCTACAGTAAAATTTAATATCCTTCCTGTTTTTTTTCTATGATGTGATACCGCACATAAGCGAATGTAAAAAGTATTATTTCTAAAAAAAAAAAAAAAAAAAAATACTATCGCTTTCTATATCAAGGAATGTAATTTTCCTATTGCATTTTATGCAATTAATTGTAACATTCGTATTAGCATTTTGGTACATCGCTATCGCCGTGCCTAGTAATGGGTCGATCCGCTTTATTTAATCGAGTTAGAAGTTACCAAATACATTCTTTTTTTATGTGAATAGCGAATAAAATTTCGCTGCTTTTGTCGCAAAGAAGTATCACATTACAATAATAAACCTTATCGGTAAACTTACTCTTACAGTGAGTAAAAAATCAGTTTCAAATCATAATCTACAATTGTATCTATGCCAATTAAAAGCGCAATGATTCTTATTACAATGTTAATGTGATAATATCAAGGCGCAATTGAATATAATAAGAATAAATATTCATAATTTACATATGCACACATTAGATCAAGCGGTCGTATTGTTCTTATAAAAAAATTCATTTAAACAAGTAACCGTTAACGTTGATTTTGAAAATCGTATTTTATATCGAAAAGTGTGTTTCACGCACGCGCGCACGTACCACTCGCCAATCGGAAGAATAATTTTTCTCCAAGCTCCGTGACTTTCCTCAGAATTCCAATAAATTGATATAACCGAATATTACGAGCACTAATAGATGATTTAATCGAAAGTAGTTCTCGATTATCATACGACTTCACGAACCGTAACATTTATCGGCAAATGCGCGCTTTAGGAAAGATCAATGTCAATTCCAATGGTATTTGAGTGCGTACACATACAACGATCAAAGAGACTATAGGGGATGAGACTAGTCGTCGTACCAGCGGGACGCAAACAATGTGGCCCATGCATTATTAATCAGGATTGTTGATTATAACGGATGATATTAGTTTTTAAATATGTTTTTCACTTGTTAGCGATCGGTTATATTTGAAAAATATAATAATAATAAGTCTTGAGAATATCTGGGTCATTCGGTTTTTTCTTTTTATATTAGCTAACTTTAGATTATTTAAATGTTTGCGATTATGGAAATCCAATGAAGTTGAGTTAAAATTGTAAATGATTTAACAGACAGCTAATCAACGATCAATTTTCATTATTTAAAAAGATTTTTTATTCCCGGTATAATTTTATCTTTAACGGATAAATAAATAATATTCAAGGCTAGAACTCTACTCGTGAATTTATATTGCTTACTAATTATAAAATAAATAGTAACTTAAAAATTCTGTTGTGTCTATTTGTGAATTATTTATTAAATTAGAATATTAGGTTAAAATCAATACCAAACAGATAAATTTGTTAATTACAAAAAATTACAATAAAATATCGAAGTTAAGTCTACTTTGTTATATTTTATTTTTACAACAACTGCGTTAATTATTGTTATTTTCGTCAATCGGAAATCAGTCCCCTTTACCGTGAAGATTTCTTGATATGATAATACTTTCCGAAAAATTAATAGAACCAAGTAGTTATTTTATAACTTTATCATTATGAATTAATGTTTCTAAATGTAATTGACAAGAAATTGTAAGAAAATTTTTATTTTACAATAGTTTTGTAATTGCACAATTCTTAAATGCATTCGTTCAGTCGTAGTTAGTTTATTTATCCGATGATTTAATAATCTTTAATTGTAATAACACGTAATTATAATATAATCATTAATTACTTATTAAATAATTTAAATGACAAATAGTTTGAAAAACATAAATGATTATTTAAAATGAGTTAAAAAACAGGTAGAATTTCTATCCTCTTTCATCAAATATGGAGAATATACATTTGAAATTAGTCTTATGCTTACTAGGGCCTATTACTCAATTTAATAACTTGACTTCTAAAACCCTTCGTGTAAGACCATTAACCAATCAAATGTCTTGTTAAATTCGTTGATCTCATTCATGCTTTCAGAATATTTAGATAAATTTCGTAAATGGCGGAATTTAAGTAATTTTTTTAGAACTTTTAGAGAATGAATGGAAAAAATGACGAACTGAATAATTGAGAAAAGGACGAAAATTACAAGGAAATACAAAATGAGGAAAGTCTAAAGAAAAAGAAAAATCATATATTAGTTGAACGTATGACGAAGATTTGCACTACATGCTGAAGTACATGCGCACTTCTGTAAAACGGAAAATCTTATAATTGTATTAAGCGAACCAATATATTAAGCAATCGCGGGCAAATGTTAATAAAAGTTTTTCGCAAGAGGTAGCAACCGAAGCCTATCCGCAGCTTTACCTACGGTACGCTAATATAGGCCGCCAAGGAATCAGAGGAAGTCGGAACTATTCTGAGCGTGGGAGGATAGTTTCAACTTCTGTTGAACCGCGGATAGAAATGGACGAAAAAAAAAACAACTGATGGCTCGCTTTCGCGACTTTGATGATTCTCCACAAGTTTCTTCGCTACTACGGTGAAAGCTACACTTTTGAATTATGCACCGACAAACTTTACATATATATACAGACGTCATTTTTCTGATATCTTACTTTTCTGCAGTTCATTGAATTTAAAGTGCTAAAATTTATTTCAAGTGCTTATGAAAATACGTTAAAATTAGTGATTATTACATGATAGGATAAAAATTAATTATAGAATAGGCGATTGTGATTTATTAACAAGTAAACATAACTTTATTTCCAGCTAAATTAACTATTATTTTTTACTTTGAACTTAATGTACGAGATCGTTTATCCTGTAATTTTTGTGTATTTATATAATTTACTTAATGCTTTAAACGACATATTTTTAGAAATAGCTTTGAATATTATGCAATAAGTTAGTTATCTTGCTGTATAGAAATAGAAGAATTTAGATTTTTTTGTTTTGTTTTTTATTTTAATGGACAAAAGAATGTTGAATACTAACGTGTCAGAATTTTATTAAATAAAAATTATGTGAATGTTTGTTTTTTTTTAATTAACTGTTTTTTTTTAACGTAAACTGAGAACTCAAAATGAAATTCTAAAAATTCAATTAGTATTTATTTAAATTAATTTTATTATTTTCTTATTATAAATGATATAATTTATTTAATTTACTGTCTTGTTCTGTAGGACATTGTCTAAATTAATTACCGAGTTAGAATAAATATATTTTTTTAGATTGTTTCTGTCGGATATTAATTTACAACGAACAGTTTCAAACACAAATTATAGACCAGCATATAAGTAATGATATGTTTACTTGTATGAAACTCTACTGTCAATAATGCCTAATAATATTCAACGTTGTTTTCATACATTATTAAAAACTTTTCCTTTATTCCATTACGTAATATGTCTAAATTATTCGGTCATTCTGTTATGTAACAAAAAAAGGATAATAAAAAATGAAGAAAAAAAAATGCAAATAATAATTTTATATGTAGGGACAA
>NW_011948416.1:7438577-7492966 GCF_000503995.2 Ceratosolen solmsi marchali | reverse complement strand
GGAAAATTTATTGTTTTATGGTCATCAATAATTTGAAAAACTATCTGCTCTATATAAAATCTGAAGTTACTCACAACAAGTATTAATTAACAATTTAATTGTAAACATTTAGTGAATAACTTATTAAAGCACAACTTTACAATTATATGTACGCATATTATGTTGAGGTGTATTTTTCAGATTATTTAATATCCAAGTTATTTCTATTTTTACAATTATATATTTTAATGTAGGCTGATGGTTTAATTTATAATGCACGCCAAAGAGCGGTAACCGAAAATTTGAATATTATTGTTAAAATAATGTCCGACTAAGATTCAAGTAAGCTTGACACGATAAAACTAAAGTAGCCTCAAGTATAAATAAACAAGGACGATATCTAAATTACTTGGACAAAATTGTGTTTTAATTGTTCACGTCCGATTATCCTAATAAGCTCAATATAAATTTATAATTTCATTGGACTTGGGCATAACATGCTTAGATAAAAATAAAAATTTTACATTTAAACATACATTTAATTAAATTACGATAGTTTCATTCTCTGAATAATTCCCATTGCTATTGATAATCTTATTTTCCACGCACATCTAATCACATATTCGCCATCCTTTTTCTCAATATCTCAAAATGTGATGATTTTAACCAATTTGGCCCATTGAATTATCCGCGTCATTGGCTGCGCGTGATACGTAGATTATAATAATCACCCCTACCCGGCTGATGCCAACGCAGCAAAAACGTGAGAAGCGCAGGATGATCATCCACTGTGCATAGATGCATGCGTGCGTGTGCGCGCGCGTAGCACTTGTCATTGCACACAGCCGTGGCGTAAAATACGACTCCGGCAGATTCTAGGCCGCGCAATATTTCCCAAGCGCTCGGTAACACGAACGCATATCAAGACTTTAATGCACAACAACGGCAGATCTAGGAAATAAGGATCGCGCCCTGTCAATAATTGTGTTGAAATTATTAAGCCGATACTATTGAAGGGGTTGAACGAGGGCTTAGCGAGTTGTTGGCTACTGTAATTGAGGAGGATATCGTTCGCACTACGGAGTATGCTGGATAAATTTGCCAAAGGGAAAAGGGATGGATGTGTCACGAATGACTTGCATTATCGTTAAAAGCCATCCGATCGTTAATGGCTGATAATGGCTGAGGGTGAAAAGATCGCGAGGGCGCAGTTCGTCGTGTCGGCGATAAATAAAATTTACGATGATTAGAGTGAATTGATAGTTTATTATCATAGGACCTACATTCGACATTTTTCCCTCCATGTGCAATGATGGATCATTCGCGAAGTGTTATCGAACGAGCGATAGTGGTTCGCTTGTTAATTGAAGCTATGCAATATAAACAATGCGTTAGACACTTCGGATTGAATTCAAATTTATTGGAAATTAATTTTTTTTAATCAAATCAAGTAAAAAACTCGGCGAGAGGATGAAATATTTAATTTAAATGTTCTATTTGGTTAATATTCAAATTTATTTCACCTGATTTGATGGATTAATTTTTTAATATAATTTTTAGAAAACACGTAATTTAATAACATTTATATAAAAATGTATTTAGACTAGCATAAATTTCAGATTAACATGTATGTGAATAATTATTCGTAATTGTAATATTTATCTTCGTAATTATATATTTTACGAGACATGCAGCTTGTTGGTGATCAGAACTTACTCTTAACGCTTTAAATTGTTTAATTTAATTAGAGCATTAAATATAATTAGTTAAATTGCTCGCTATACAAAATTCTATCATTTCAACATTGACAAATGTAACACATTAAAAAATTATGTAATTATTGATTTTATTGTAGTCTTATCAAAACCGGCTTATTTTCCTTTCGAGTAACCTATATTTTCACTTACTAATTATAAAAAAATATTGTTTATCTTTTTTCTTTCATAAACAGTAGTATTATTCTTATATAACGTAAAAAACTGCTAATCATAAAATTGATTTAAAATAATAAAAAATATATTATTTTATTAAACTATAAGGTACTCTATTATTCTTTTTTTTTTAATATATGCGAACACATTATACAAACAAGATTTAGAATTATAAATCAATGATATAAGATGGAATGGAAATTATAATTTTGAAGGCGCACTTTGTCACTTTCCGAAAACGCACTGCATAATTGCTTCTATTTTGCTTTGCATTTCTCATTAGAAAATAATTAAAATCTACGTCATAAGAAACGTAATTCTGCTTATCTCAATACTAGGTTGAAAAGTGTTTATAAAAAGTTTAGCTTCACATAGGACTCTTTTACATGAATTAAAATTGACGTACTAACATTTTTTCAATAATATTATTATTACTGTTATGTTATCTATTTGTGTTTTACTGCTATGTCTAATCGCGCGAATGAATTAACATAATTTCACATAAATTCACATAAAATAAATAACGTAAATGTAAACGTAATTCATGGAAAATCTAATCGTTCTATTAGAATATTTGAAAATCTATAAGAACGAATTATATAAAGTATTATATCATATGCGTATGTAGTATAAAGACAAGTGTAATAATACAAATAATTACAATACGATGAAACATGCTGACCACAACATTCATGTTAGTCATCTTCGAATAAAAACTATAAAAATATGTAAATTATAATATTTCATTCGAAAATAATAAAAAAATACTATTAAAAAAAAAAATAAAAATAAAAATGAATAGAGTAAAGTACTGATTTTTAACAAATTGGTCAATATAATCTTGTCCTATCAGGCATTTATTCCATTCAAGAAATTTGACTTTTTGTACTCGACAATTCATTTTTCTTCACATTCATGCTTGACATGCAATAACAATTGTCAATATTTTGAAGATCTTTGGTACATAAAGCCCTTCCCAATTTATTATTCAAAATTTTTATGCTATGATCACACCTGTCTACCAGCTTCGGTCACGTAATAGTCATCTACTTTATTTCTTTTGTTATATAACTTCCTACTTACCTTTTTACTGGTATATTGATTTTATTTAAAACAATTCAATAAATAACGGTCATAGAACTAAATAATTGATAAAGTGAATAAAGGGTTGATTTCCGCTTGCTAGTCAGCTGTTTATTATTGAGGCACTCTAGCTACAAATTATTTCATCGAACTCGATTCAGTGACAATATTAATTAGCCTTGAGAAGCCTGTAAAAAAGCGTATCTCTTAAAAAGAAAAACTTTGTTGTCCAGGAGAGGTTGTTGCGACGGTGGTAGCCTATAAAGTGCTAACCAAAGTGAGCGTATGCAGCACGACAAAGTATCCGAGCAGCGTAATTTTCAAAAGTTTATGCCACAATGCCGGATTCTACAATAGTAGTCCCCTGTTTTTTTGTGCCATTGCAAAGATACATACGTAAGCATTAGTGGCGGTTGCATCGAGCAAATGAGACCGATATTATCCGGGCATGTATATGTAAAGTGAGAGGGAGAGAGACAGAGCGCGCTTGATAACAGTTCCTGTGCTGCATAAATCACTGACTAGACAAAGTTTAAATGCTGTTGCCGGAAAAATACATTCAGATGCTCAGCAGGATACGTTTCTCTTCTTCCCCCTTTTTGTGTCTATGGAAGTTGAACATTCCTCTATCTCTCTCTATATATATCTATGCATGTATTGATTTATGTCATTCGTGACATATGATTGTGAATAGATATTATTCCGGCAGAAGAAGTTATGTGATGAGATAATTTATATATGATCAATGGAGGAATAATAAATTCTCGTATCAAAAGAAATAATCAATTTAGTAATATTAAAATCAATTTTCAATGTTGCACTAGATATAAAATATTTATGAAAATTGTACATTAATAAAACTTATAATATCAATAATATTCTCTATTATTAAAATATTATCTCTATTATCAAAATATTTTCTATTATTATAGTCGATATTGGTATTTTATTATCATATAATGATTATGATAATTAAAAAAAATAGATTATATTAATTATTGTAATGATGGATTTATAAATTATTTAATGATTATTACTATTTGATAGTTTATAATTTTTTTAATTGTTTTTAATATTTTTTTCAATACGATATTATTATATTTTTAATGATATATAGAATAAAAAAGCAAAATAATACACAGGTTTAATTTTACATTTGAGCTAAATTTTATAAGCTTTTTTTATCTTTATGTTATGAAATATAAAATAACATTATGATTGTTGCTGAAACTGTGTAAATTATATTTATGATTTTAGAAGTTATAAATCCTCTTTTGAGCTTCAAACAAAACTCTAAGAGTTGCAAATTCTTCATGTATATCAGTCGTCTTTAGGGAAATAAATCTATTACATCGTATTACATCGTATTACATCATACAAAAAGCTACTCGATCATTCGAGCGCATATAGATGTTCCGCTTTGACGCATTAATTATTATAATGTATTTCAATTATTACAATTATTTAAAATGAAATTACAAAAAATCGTACCAGCATTAGATATAATTAAATGGTTACACAGATAATTTTAAAAAGTTGCACAAAAATCGTAGGGTATCGATATTAATGAAAACGTACATCGTTTTTCTTTTGGATCAAAAAATTGTAAATCTCAATTAAACCAAAATTAGAAACTAATAAAAACTTTAAGCAACTTATTAATCCAACGGGATGGTAGCATTTCCTCAACAAGTTATAAAGGAAATTGCACTTTACAAGAATTTAGAAGAAGCAGCTTAACTGCCTAGAGCTTTCAAAGTTTTCACAAACAGCCTAGAGGTTCAAAAATCATAAGACGTCGATCTTCACGATAATTTCAAGATTCAATCCTCTTTTTGTCATCCCGCCATAATACACGTAAAATTGCTACCAACGCATTCAAGTGCATAGAGCTTGTAAATCCTCCGCTACCGCCCTATCTTTCCATCTATCTGTCTCTATTTCGATTTAGTTCTCACTCTCTTTTCCAGTAATTCTTTATGTGTACACACAAGCAGCTTTGACTGATACTAGAAATTCTATGATCGTACGCCGATCGATGCATGTTTGTAAAAGGAGAAAAACTTAGGGACGACGATCCTCGATGTCGCCTTATTGCATAGCCGAAGTTATCATTCTATGATCAAGGGGCCACTTACGATTCCTCTTGTTGGACTTTCAATCAGTCAATAATAATAAAATCTTGATTTATACCATGAAAATTAACGGTGTGAGCTTACCTACGCACACGTCTTTATTCATTAGAGAGAAAAGAGACAATCGATTCAGTATTGAAAAAACAATTGGACTCTAACTATGATCAATTATCAAGTGGATTACATTAACATGACTTTTTAATCTGAAATTAATTTAACTTTGTTTCTAAAGCAAATTGTTTATTAAAGTGTAATTAGCTATATATTCAAATAGCTATATATTTAATTATTCATACTGATTGTAACTAATACTGCTTCGGTAAACTTCATATTTCTAATTTAATATTATTGCTTAATTGCCATAAAAGGATATTCACTGTTTTAAGAATGTTAAATATATTTCCATTGAAATATTTTTGATAAATAGAAAAATTGTTTCACCTAATACATTTAATAACTACAAATATCATTATAAAATGAAAAAATATTTATTATACAAATTATTGTTTCAAGTATAAAAATATGTCTTATTTTACATTCATACAATGGCATAATGTTCTTGCTGCACAGTGATTCTTACAAATTATTCATTGTAAAAGTCAATAAAGACCTCGACTTATAGAAGATTTTTAAATTATAAAATCTCCACGATTAATAATTAAATAAAAATTTAATACAACGTTAAAAATATTTTCAATGTTTAAGTATTTCACGTTCTTAAAATTCAAGTAATAGAATTACTTGATCGAAAAATGTTAACAGTTATTTGAAATAATATAGAAATCATTACGAAGTAAGTTTATAAAAAATTTCATATATTATATTAAAGTAGTTTATAATATTTCTTCATAGAATTTATGAAAATTTAAAGCAATCGTTATATAAAAATTAAAATTTTTTAACGAAATATATTTTAAGAATATAATGAAAATTATACTTTTTCTTAATGTTTTATTTAAAATTATTGTCTCAAATATATTGAATATATTGGTAATGAATTAAATTAAAATTTTTATAAACCTATCTATATAGAACAATACATTAATAAATTTGTCAATAATATATGTATTCAATTGAATATAATTCAATATATTAAATTATAATAAACGCCAAAATTATCTACTCATAAAATTATTTTATATCCTTTGTTTGAAAAAGCTTCTTAACATTGAATACTTTAAGAAAGTACTAAATAAAATATATTTGAATCTATTTATTAGATAATATTGAAACTTGTATCATGCAATGGAATGATTTTAAAATTTATATGTTTATACAAAGTTGAATGCATGAAGTAAAAATGTTTTATAATAAAAATAAAACGAACAATACAAAGAATGACATAAATACGAATTTGAAAGAGGAGTAAGTTAGTGAGTAATACAATAAAAATAAAAATGAAAAAGGATAAATAGAAAAAAAATTACAAAAGCACGACAGTGTTTAATAATGTACAAATTTGTGAAAATAAGAAGACACCAAGTAAGAAAATAGCCAGGAAAATAGAATCGAAATGGAAACAGAGATAATTATATGATTTCCAGGTAATAGTAGTGATAAAAAAATTAATGAAATGCAATAAATTAATAATGTATAAGTTAAGCTTACTTTAAAACATTAAAACAGAAACTAATTTATTATAATAAATTATAGAAATCATTGTAAACGAAATATTAGTAGCAATCAAAATACAAATATAACGTAAATGTGCTTAAATTATAATCAGACATAATTGCATTAATAATCAGTTTCTGTAATATCGAAAAAAAAATATAAAAACTTAAATTTTATAGAAAATTCAGAGTAGAACTGTAATTATAAATACTAAATTAAAACTGCAAAGAATGCAATATTGAAATAATTAAAAAAAAAATAGGGATAAAATATTTTTAAATCCAGGTAAAGTGGAAATAAGAAGCAGATATTTGACAACTCTTATGAAATCTAAACGTTTTAAAAATAAAATACAAACCAAAGAACAATAATATCAAGAATAAAATATGATAAAGAAAAGTGTATTTTGGAATGAGTAATGGATTTATAAAAAATAATTATAGTGATAAATTGAAAAATTACATGAAAGATGCAAGAGTGAAAGTTGAGAAGTTTCTAATTGCATTGCCCTTGTATAAAGTCGCTCAATCTACATGTCATGATAAATTCAGATTATTAAAGTATAGGTGTAATTAACTGTAACGAACACAAGAACAAAAAGTGAGAGAAATCATTAATATAGTTTTGACATATAATAGTATTTTTTATAGAATTTTAAGCCATTTTCCAAAGTTTAAGAAACGAAGAATTATAATAAATCTTGAAATGTTTTTTGTAAATGTACAAAAGGGACATAAGCTTTGAAAATTTACTTAAAAATTTTAAATATAGATAACAAAAGAGATAATATTGCAAATGCTAGGAAATTCAAGATAAATAGCGTTTATGATGGAGATAGTCGGATGCCAAATGAAATTGTTATAATAAAATAAATCGAAATAAATTGGGTATAAAATATAACTTTTTAGTCTCATAAAAATAACATTATACTTAACGAAATTGTATATAAATAAGTTAAACAATAAATTTATACACATTATATATTATATATATATATAGATGTAACTAAATTTTTATAAAGTCATAAAGAAAAATTTCTAACAAAATATAAACTATCAATTATGTTTAATTTATAAATATTGGAAATACTGGAAATTTTTGAACACTGAGAAAGAAGAAAAGACAAAAATATAGAAGCTTTCGAAGGAATAACAAAAACAATTAAAATTTAAGTTCCAAATTATAAAAATAGAATAACTAATATTTTACTACATGTTTGCTCTAAAAAATAATTTATACTATTCATGTTTTGAGAAGGTGAAGGTTGTATATTTTTCATGACAACTATTATGTGATTATCATAGTTTGACAACGGTAAAAGTATTCTATACGTCTTATTTGATTTACGAATTCTATCTTCGTATTCAAAATGAAATGCGAACTCTCGTTTAATTATTTTTCGGTTATTTTTTTACAAAGTCGAGGATAATAGTGAGCAGATAAGGTGATGACAGTAATGACAACAGGATGGGATTACGGTAATATATAATCAAGGGATTACGGTATTCTAGAATACAACTATGTATTCGCATTAGTGAGTAAATGATGGTTAGGTTAAATGACAATGAGGATAGGCTGAATATATTATACGAATATAAAAATTTGAGTATCGTAAAGCAACATTTAACATACGATAACTCCTCGAATTGCTTATTCTTATCGCAATGAACGCTAAATCATTGGTGATAGGCATCGGGGCTATATCAATTAATTCTCTTAAAAAAAAATTAAGCTTAATTGAATATCGTGAAGAAAGTAAGAGCTGATAATATTTACATATGATAAAATCGTCATATTAAGACAGCTTATCTAATTAAGTGAAAAGACAGAGTAGTTGCTAAGAAAATAAAATGAGCTATTATTTCATATAGTTACGGATAAGATTATTAGATCTTGATTGCTGTTACATTTGGCAGATAAGGAGGTGTTTAAAAGGAATTATTAATTATGACTTTTATTGGAGCCGTCTATACTCTGTCTCTCTCTCCCTCTCTCTCAGTTTTAACTACAGAAAACAAATAAGTGAACCAGATAATTAATGCCAAGCTCGCATTATAATTGCATTGGTATTTGGCTTAAAAGGGTGAAGAAATTTGACTGTTTTTTTTTTTAACAAATTAAATAACCAGAGAGTAATTTTAATAGAATTATTAACATGTCAACTTAGGAGATAATGCAGCTGTATCATAGCAATCAAAATAAAATTTTAATAATATAAAGATTTCTAAATTCTATAACACTTCGTGAGGTAATTACGCGATAAAAGACTTTGCGATCCATAAAATTGTCTGCGCAATAAATATGCTTAATATTGCAGATTATAAAAATTCTTATATAAATATCTAACGTGTAGCGAGACGAGTAAGTTCCGATAGTTTTTTTTGCTCTACTCGTAATTTCCAGATTGTGCAAATTTATACATTTGCCAACATTATCTACGACCGGTGAAGGAGATGGAATGGGACGCGGGTAAGTGGGTGGGAAGGGGATGTAAAAGTCGATGAAGAAGCTGATTGGTACAGCATGGCTCCTTGTGAAACTCCTGAACAGTGAAGTAAAGAGACGGCGGTCCCTGATAAATGCGACGCTGCTTCGCTCAAGGAGTTAAATAGACGCGATGGAAATTTGAGGACATAGCCATCGGTAGCTTACGAGACAGGATTACGACTGCAATCGACACCGCTTCGTTCTTCCTGTCACACGGTATATTTGCTCGGACCTAGGATTCAAGTTTACGCTTCTATTTATTTAACTGGCCGGGCTGCTTGATAATAACAATGGGCGAATTGTTTCCAAAAGATAGTTGGCTTGTTGTATCCTTTCATTAGAGGACGATAATTCAACTGCCTCGTACATATTGGTTTCAATGTTACAACAAATCTTCTTTTACTTGATACCATTAAAAATATAGTTAGAATTGCCTCTAAATTTTTAAAATTTATGTACAAAACTATTCGTATGCTATATAAACTTTGTAGGCGCGTATAGGGTGATATATTTTTTTTTGTAAGCCTTTAAAACTATATTTTAAAAATACCATTTTTTACAAAGTGTGACAGTATTTTACTTTTATAATCAATTGAGAAAGTGAATATAATCTATCGTTAATTTAATTGTTTTCACTTTATATTTCTTTTTCTGATTGCAATAAGATAGTTGTAACGTATATTTAAAAACTATTTAAGCCAAATGCTTACGGAGGAATGATCTAAGCTGCAAATACGTAATTCTGTGCTACATTACTTTTTTTAAATAAATATTTTATTATTTGTATTTAGATTAGATGATAGACCCAAAAAAAACCGTACAAATTTATAATTATTAGTGAAAAATATAAAGAAAAATATAAAAGTCAATCAATAAATATCAATTTATATTACTTAAAACGTAGAAACAATAATATTATTTGAAATTTATTTCAATATGAAGATTGTACAAAAATAATTTTTTTAACTACGTTTCGCGGTGTAATGCCTGAATTTACTGAGGGAAAACAAAAGAATCTTTATTAACTGCGTGAAGTTTATTACAAAAGCGGAAACAAATTCATTTTTGAGCAATTAATAAACATTAAACAAAGATTTCTTTTACAAAGATGCTCAATCATTTACAAAATATATTTATAAAAAGCTTATTTAGCTTATTATTTTTCAGAAAATACAGTTTAACAATTGTTACTAGTTTCTAAATTAAATATATTTAAAGTTATTTAATGTATACACAGACCTACAAAATATAATAAAAAGAATTTTATTGAATAAATTCTGTACATTGATTTATTAAATTGCCAAATATTTTATACAAATCGTTGTTAAAATTTTTATTTTTATTAGAATTAAATTCTGATTTTTTTATATACTAGATTTAAATGATATTCAAAAACAATGATATTTTGGAAATTTTTGTAGATTGACTTTAGAATTTTTTAATTTACTAGCAATGTATACTCAAAATTATAAGTTGACAATCAATATAATACTCATTAAATTAGAAACTTATAATATTAAACAAAATCCCTTACGTACTCTTACAATGATCTTATTTCAAAATTGAAATTATTCTCATAGTACATAGAATATTGATAAACTATTAGAAATTTTTATTGTATTATTTTTACTTGTAATTTTAAATAATTAATATTTATATGTTTTTTTATCCGTTTGTGCGTATATTTATAATATTATATATGATATAATGGGATATTAACATCTAATAAAAGGTTAATGGAAATGCTAGTTAGACTAGAAATGTTATTTAGACTCTATAGTCAATTTGTTATTATTAGTTATTTATAATATTTATATATTTAATCCTAGTTGTAGAAGAATTACTTTTTGATAAGTAATAAATTGTACATATGAATTGTTTGTTTTCTTGAGTTATAATATTCTTCGTATCAGCCTAAAATATTCAGTTTTTATTAGTAATTTTTTTTTTTTTTGCAACTTTGACTCAGAATTATGTATACGTATTTTTAGAAAATTTATTATAATGTTTTTCAGATGAAAAAATTTATAACGATTTTTTTTACAAAAAATATGATTAACTTGTTTGAATAAGTAGCTACACAATATAAGCAGCTAACTAAATTGTTTTTATCTTATTTTTTTATCTAAAGTGTCTCGAAGACTTAGTAAATTATATTAGACATGAGATAATGAATATTATTTATATTCAGATAACTTGTTTTCCAGTATAAACTGAACGATAGTTCAATTTAAAGAAACAGTTTACAAATAGGTCAGTTTATATAAATAGACATTGGTCAACTATTTTCAATTTTTCATTGGAACATTAAAAATCAGTTTTAATGCTTGATGATTATGTCTGGTATTTCATAGTGAGTAAATCCATATTTGCTGGCTCATTGAGCAGAAGCAACAATTTCTATTGTATTAATCATAAAAGATTATCGATGACTGAATTGAATTATTTGATTTTTAATGGTATTTGTGAATTAATTATTCATAATATTTGATATGAAATATCAAATAAGTGTTTATTTAATGAATTACAAATTTTGATATTTTATTAAACAATAGTTGAACTGATATATTGTCAGTATTTATTGATATATATTATAAATATTAATATTTTTGTTGTCATATCTTAAAAAATTGATCCATACAACAAATGATTTTGATTAATTATTTAGAAATATTTTCTCTTTAATTCATTTACTTTGGAAAACCTATTTGCCACATTCCAAATATTATTGCAAATATGCAATAAATTTATATATAAAATTTAGCACATATACATATAAACTTGAGTTTTTATTAAGTAAGTAAAAATTTATGTTATTTTAGCTTTATTTAATTATTAAGCAGTATTTCAAATGAAAAGAATTGAAATGAAATTTAATGAAATTATAAATTTAAAAATAATTAGATAATTTTACATTGAAAATTTGTTAAATTAATGACAAATTCACAAATTCTCTAATTAAATGACATTTTTGGAATGGCAATTTTAAGAATGAAATGGGGAGTATTATCAAGAAAGTTCATTATATTTTCCATTTCAGTTTTGTATGTACAAATATATATATATATATATATATATATATATATATATATATCTATATATAATTATTTTCATACAGGTGAACTTCGTCAGAACCAAGTGTTAGATAAAATTAACCAAGAAAAATGTCATTGCTATGTAATGCACGAAAAAAAAGTTTTAAACATCAAGTGTAAAAGTTTGTAACCTTTATATATAAAATTATGAAACAAAAAGTGATAATTATAATGTCTTTACGTAAAAGCATACATCATTGCTTAGATAAAACAGATACAACGTTGCTGTTTTTTCATGAACAAAGTACATTAATAATAAAAAGTAAAATTGTAACAATATTTTGATTTGAAATTTAAATTTACGAACTATAATTTTTTTTAAATTACATATTACAAATATACTATATTTAATAAATACTTATCAAACTAGTTTGATACTTTTTTTGTTGATAATAAAAATATGAATACATTTAAAAAGCTCATTATTCTTATTAATAAAAGTGATTGTAAAAAATTAACAATTTTTCAGCTGATATTATTTAATTCCAAATTTTATACATTTAACATAGATATTTTCTATCCCAACGTTCAATTTGTGCTAGTATTTATTTTTCACCAAATTCAATTTATTTGTATGCAATTTAAAATGTCAAGTTTCAGCTATTTATCTAGCTGCTGATTTTTTATCACTTCTTCAAATAAATTATGTTCTGTTATTAAAATCATATATATATAGATTATGAAAAATAATATTATGAAAATGTAATTTTTATTATTTATACATAATTAAATATTTGTATTGTATTTATGTCTCAAACTTTTAATTCAATTATATTTAACTTTAATCTGACAACATGTATTATTTTACTGAAAATTTCTGTTTTCATTTTATTCCCAATATAATTCATATTGATTAAACATATATTTTTGAGAATAAGATGTTAATTATTTTATGCTTTGTGAGTGGGAAACATTACGTTAAGGGACAATTTTTATTTGAAAATTATCAAATGAAAAAAATACCACTGACAAGCCATGAAAAGATAATTAAAACTACCAATTATAAATGATCTCTCCGTCAAACAATTCTCTCGTATCTTAATGAATGTACGTTACGAAACATTACATTTAGACCAATAATCCAAAGTTTCAAGAATAAGAACCTCTTAAATGCTTCCATTCCTCTCGGATGAAGAAGCAAACAGTTTCCGAGCTCCTTACCCCCACACAGTATTAAAATCCGCCCCCCTCTTTGGAGAAATTCTCATTAACAATTTCAGAGAGCTCCTGCATTTACCAGCTCAAAGCATAATTCACTTGCAATCAACGTTCAAGAGGACCCTGTACATTCCAATTGCATTTTCAAAACGGCGGAAGCATCGTTGCCACCACTAGGCTCATCAGCTGGGCAAAGGAGATTCAAAGTCGCAAGCGCTTTAAGCACTGATTTTGCTTCTCTCTTCTTGCGCAAATAATATATACATATATACATCTTCATGAGTAGACAAGTGTAAGAGGGAGAGGGAGGCGTTTGCCATATGTTGAATCTTAATCCGTAAGTAACGAGTTCTGGAGGCTCGTGCCGTTTAATCCAGTATTAAGTGTGTCTATGAGCTTTCGCAGTCTCTCCTTCATTTCTCTAGCCCCCTACCCCGCCCACTACTATCCACTACTATCAGCGTTTGTCTTCTACTTCCCGACTTCCTCTCTTCTTCCTTTGCCCTATATTTCTCTTATACCTTGATCGTTTGGAGGAATACCTAGGCATAATCTGCGTGTAAGTATATGTTTGATAAATTCGAAGCTGAGAATAAGCGAGTAGTTTAGTAATCCAGGCAGTTAAACATAATGATTGTGAAATCGCTTTTATTCTGTACTTAAAATGATGCTTCTGGATATGAAAATTTAATATGGCGTGTAAGTGTACAAATGTGTAATTAAAAATTGCAACTATTATAATACTTAATTGATTATTAGGGTTATTGGGTTCTGTTATCTTTTGAATTTCATCAGTTTAAAATTAATTATTTGACGAAAATTTCGTAATAAATCAATATATTTTAACTGTTTTTATTTTTTTTTCTATTCGTAAGACGAAACTGTTATAACCAATTTAATAATGCTTTAGATTAAATCTGGAATGAATATAATTTATTCAATTAATACTACATTAGATTCAGAAATTTGTAGATACTTTTTAATACATAGATCAAGCAGTTTAATAACATAAAATATATTTATAATTAATTGAGCTGCTTCTGTAAACCTATTAAACAATATATATATATATATATATATATATATATATATACATATATGTATGTATATAAATTCATAACTTATGAATTTACTAAAATCATTTGAAGTCTTAGAAAATATCTTGAAGTATTGAATAAACTAAATAAAAATATAATTTAATTTATCATTTTTTATGTATATTTCCTATTTTAGTTTAAATTTAACTTATGACTTAATCGAAATCGTATAACAAGATGAAAAATATATATTATCAAATGAAAGTTTAATTCACTTATAATATTCAGGAAAATGACTTAATTGAGCTAATTGAGCAATATTTTTAATATAATGTAATTCAGGTTTATTGTATACTTTGGTCCACCTACACTGATGATATTTTGTCTAGAGATACTTTATTCAGTACTACTCTAAAAAAATTAAGTTTTCCATGATATTAAACAAGTTCTCTAGCGCAAATTGCATTGGCTGTATAATGTTATTACAATGTTTGTGGAAGTCTCTAGTTCTTGTCTACAAATAGTTGTACCGGAAATGAAAGATACGAAATGGATTCAAGAGAGTGAGATAAAGAAACAAGCGACAGACGCAAAGCCAGAGCGTATGATAAGCATATTAAGATAATAGTAAGGAAATTATATGGATCCACTTATTTTTATCCGTAGAACCGACCATTTTATCGTAATAATATTAGCAATCAGTTTTATATAAGTGTTCTTGTAATTGAAATAAAACACATACTTTAAAGTAGGAAGTCGAAGCAAATGGGAATGAAGAGAAAAGTAGAAAAAAAGCACCCTCGTTTTTCTTAAATTCATTCATTTTAATTTAACTTTCTCTGAATTATTAAAAGCTAATTCTGTCGATTAGCAATACCAGCGAAACACATTTTTCAAGATATTTGCAAAAGTTACACAACGCATACTTATTAATAACGTTTATTTATGCAGTCCAAATGTCATTCTCATAGAATGAAAGATCTGTGATATATTAATTCCATTATTCATTTTATAAAGCAATTATTTATTTTAGTTGCTCAATAAAATTTTAGTCATGTGTAAAACTGTTGAATTACTACGTTAAACTTACTGAAAATGAAATAAGCGAGTTATTCTTTCAAGAGAGAAATCATAATGAAATATGGTTTACGTGAGATATTCACATTCAAAGTGCATATAATATCATTATCCCAATTTATTTCGTTACATTTATCCGCAAATGCATGAATTTACAAAATAAACGTACGGTTCAACTTGAATCTATGACCGTAAAGCGGAAGATGGTAACGTTAACGCGCTCGGAGCAAAGCGCTAATAATATAAATACTCGGAAAATTCTCCATCGATCTCTGAATGCTCCTTATTTTAATCCAAGAGGATACTCGTTTCCACTCAGCCTCACCAAGTCCCCGAGACGGACGAAGAGCTCCAACGCCATTCACCACCCGGATTCCCCGAGCTTACACTACACAAAATCACGACCGGCACGACCGATGTACGCCCACATACGTAGTAGGTGCCGTGGCTGTTTTCTCACGCTTCAAGTGCCGCGGGAGGCGATCGCCTTGGCCCGATGAGGGTCCGAGTGTCGAGGTGAGCACAGCGAGTCACTGAAAAGCGGCGTCGACCCGACGACTTGCATGTCCGTCTTATGGCTGCTCGTCTCGGGATTAACGACCCGGGCTCGGTACCGCTGCCACGTGCGACTGACCGATCGACTCGTCATTTGGACGGTGCGCTCTTTCGAATAATTCCGAGATGCGCGCGACCACGAGTGAAAGATAGTCGATGTCGTTGATGACCAAGGTGATGGCGGAGGAGGGGGTCGAGGTTCGAAAGAATATGGCCTTTGTGGGCGAAGGTAAAGAAATATAAGGAGCCGCGCCCGGAAAACGGACTCGAAGAATGACTCAGCGATATTTACTTTTACTTCAAGCCTTTATTATTTTGTGATAATTATCATGCAATCTCATATTGTGCGTTAATTCATTTTTTTAATTGAAACGATTATTGATATTGTCGAGGCAATAAGTATTTGAATAAGCTTATTGAAAATGTAATTTGGCAATTGTATAATTAAGCTGGCTCGAGGATACTTTCCATATCGCATCACCAATATTTAAAATACTCGTGAGACGGCATTACGTACTTGAACAAATCATGTGAAGAAATAACTTAACCATAAATAACATTAAACAACAAATTATTTATTTCGAAATAATTTATTAAAAAAATCGATGATTTGTCTATTAATTAAAGTAAAAATGTATTATCTTAAACGTTAAAAACTCTTTTCCCAATTATAATTGTTTACGATAATAATAGCACGACGTTCTTTGTTATTTTTATACCAAATATTTTTATAAACAAATATCAAAATGTCGTATTCCGATCGAAGCAATGTTTTGAATAATTAAAACGACAATAAGTTCATGATATAACTGTAGAAAAAAATTTTCCTTAATTACGATTATTTTTAATAATAATACAAAAACAATTTTTACTTATTACCAATCAGTTTTAGAATTTATTTTCTACCTCGATCGAAGCGCTCGTTTCCATAAAGTAATCTTTCCAATCATCATATCCGAATGTTAATAATTGAATTTTACAAATGGATAAAATTTATTTATTTATGCATTATTTACCTATGTAGTTTTCAAAAATTATTTACCACTGTTTATTTAATTTATAACGAAGCAGCAAAAGCATTTTTCAGTCCTTATTTTAAATTTCTTCTGTTTTTATTTTCAACTAATATTAATTAAATGTAATTATATTTTCGTATGAAATGATGTAACTTTCAAATATTTTAAAAACTACCAGTATTCACAACAATATTTAGTTTAATTATTAAATATATAAAAACAATTTTTTTCTATTCCAGGTAAGGAGAACAGTAGTAACATTTGTACAATTGCCGCACATCATTATTTCACGAGGATAATGGTAAAGTTTTCTTTGTCATACGATACGAGCTGCCAAATATTTTAAATTACATATTTGTTAATTACAGTTTATAACAATATCCTTGGATTTTTAAGAAAAAAAAAACAGAAAAGGAAACCCTTGTTTATGCTCTATTGCATAAGTGCGTTGTTAATTACCGTTGATTTTCAATTGGAAAAGAATGTTAATTAGGACTCAAACCGACTCAAAGTAACATTTGATTAACAATCTCTTGAGGTGCTCGAGATCTATGTGAAAAATATTACTCGAGTCCAACAGTGTAGGCGTAAAGCCGACAATTTCATGATCATCATTACGAGCAATTATCAGGAAGCACTACGTTAAACATCACCGAGCGAACGATTTACGTGGCCCGAGGCGCTAAAAATGTTCGCAAAAACATCGCGCCACGTGGCAAGCGACTTGACAAACGGACGTTAAACACATGGTTCCCCATGGCGGATGTTATAAATTTTGAAAATCGCTGCTTCGCACCGCTATAGAGGCGCCTGGTATTTTTATTGCTCGCTCTGGGCGCGGTCGCATAATAGCCGGACATCCATCCCCCGTTGTACCGGGCGTTAAAATTTCACATTTACGAGCCTAGAGGCCTACGGGGAAGTGCACCGTTTCAATATCGGGGGAGCGAGGGTGCGAATGGAGGAGCTGAAAGGAAATATTACGTTACCGGCTACGAATGTACATAGGGTGCGCTTATTTTATTATGTTTAAACTGACTTAAACGTGCAATTTTTATTTAGCGTTTTATCCGGTTCGGTCTTGGAAAGCGAACAACCGCCGTTCCGTTTGGATTAAATGTTATCAGCTTTATTAGAAAATCAATATCCTAGGATGCTGTGCGTATTCGAGTTCATCCCCGTGTTTCTTCCGGCAGTAGAGTAAAAATATTTTTTAATTACGCTTTATTTTTCAAAATTCTGTCTTATCTTTATGGAGCTGCGTCTTTTTAAAAATTCGATTTAACGGGAAGAAGTAACATTATTTCCTTCACTCGCAATATTTCGAAAAATAAAGCTTTAATAATAACTTTATCACAAATTAATTTATTTTTATTTCCTTATTTATTTATTCATTTGTTTATTATTTTTAATTAATTTTGATCCTTGTTAAACTATTACCAGAAATATGTTTCAGTGTGACAGATTTCTTTGTGTACGAGAACTTTTTTATCGTATAGAGTACAACGAAAATAACCTTTTATGTTCGAATACGTTATTATCATTGTTATATATTAGGTGAGTAATCCTCAGGACATTAAAATACTTTTTAACTGAATACGTGCAAAGTTAGTACCTTAATTTTCATTATGAGTGAAGCAGGTAGAAAGTATAAACTTCCCATGTGCTGGGAAAATGTGTTTTAGTGCCTGAGATTTCAGCAGCCAAGTAATTATAACAAACCTATTCCTTTCGTGATGTGAATATTGACAATACATATTAAAATATTACGTACAGCCATACGAAATACGAGTTCTACCGATAACCGAACCTCATTATTATTATTAATAAAGCTATTTAATATAAAATAGCCTTCGTTAATCTATAATTATTATTGAAATTACAGTAATATGCTTTTAGATGATCTGTACCTACACGCGTACTCTTGCTTACAATGAATAATCATAATATATGTAAATTAAAAAAATTAAATTAAACAATTTAGATAAACAATTTTTAAAAATTAATCCTACATTCTTTCGGATTCATATTACGTTTTATACAAATTACATCTATAACATTACGTGTTTATCTATTAATAATTTTAAGTGATAAAAATGAGAAATAAGTTTCTTTATCATCGTATAAATTACAATGAAAAAATACTCTCAAGCATTTAATTGTATTCGTGTAAAATATTCTTACTTCTGCTACATATTTTATTTGAGAAAGATTGAACGAAAATTTATAAGTTCCACCATCCCTCATACTAATGTACGAGTATTTTTTCAACAAAAAAAAAAATTTTAAGATCAACCAGTAGAAGGAGGAAAAAGTACGAGATAAAGTAAGAGAGTTGAACATGAACGGGAAGGAAACACATAAAAGGTGGGAAGAGAGGGAGTGAAAAAAAATTAACCATGAGTGAAACGGAGGACGGAGAGGAAAGGAGAAACGAAAAAGCCAAGGAAGGTCGAAAAGAAAGATCGGGACTTTTGACACTAAAACCCGGAAGAAATGTACATACGGCTGTGGCGCAACCGTAAATGCAACCGCGTAAGAATAGAAAAGGAACAACCCTGAAAAGTAGGGATGCATGATTAACACAGACGGATGGGCGGCAATTTCTCACATAAAAGTGCCACCCATACAGAGCGCCAGCACTTTCTTTTTATGGTCTTTAAGAACATCATTCAAAACTTTGGATTTTCACGCGTTTACTTTTCTTGGTATGTACTTAAGCGTTACAAGACTTTCACCAAATAAATAGTTCTTATTCTACATAACTAAGTTACTACGTAATTAATGAATGTTTATATCAAGTCGTCTTTTTCCCTAATAAAGATCAATGTTTTCTTTCTAATATAAAGTTTATTTTTCAATTATGACAATTAATTTCTTTATATTATAATAAAAAATTTATACATAAGCCAGTTTTTTTTTTTTTTTTAATTTTAATTAAGTCTTTATTTTAGTTAATAAAAAAAATAATAAATTACAGTTAAAAAGTAATTTTAAGATTTAAAATGAAGTAATTTAAGATAAAATAAAATATTTTAAGAAACTTGATGTTGTCTCAACAGAAATTAACAGTTAATCAAGCAATATTTGTCAATAACATATATTCTTGTTAAAAATAGAATGATTCCGATTTATTTACGATTTGAATATTATTAATTTAATAGAGGCATCTTGAAAGCACTGTTTAATAAAATGATGCTCTTGCTATACAAATTATTGATTCTATTCCAAATTTTTCTTCTTTTGAAAATTTTAATATTCAACCAGAAAATCGTATTTCCGAATTGATAAAACACGAAGTCTTCAAAATATAACTTCCCATTAACATTTATAAACGTCTCTTTGTAAAGTTATTTAAAAAATATTTATATTTAAATATTTTTTAATCTTTTTTCAAGCAGAATATGTTTCTGTATGGATTACGCACGTTAATATATAAGAGGGATTCATAAATATCCATATGTATATTTTGATATTGTTAATTAAAAGATAAAAGCTCCATTATCGTTACAATTTAATCAAGAAAATGAAAACTTTCTTTTTCAAAAGCAGAATGTATAAATGATTATGCTTCGAAAAGCTTTGAGAATGGGAAGAGAAAATATTTGTATTAAAATGACTTGGTTTCAAAGGAATTTTGTTAATAGTCTTTCTTCGTATGTATAGTTCAATTTCACTTTATTATTAATAATAAATTATATATAATCAACTGAGAGTCGATAATTTATTTATCGTATCATTAAGTAGTTAAAATTAGTCGAGGATACACGATATATTTGAGATGTTGCCCTTAAAAGTAAATTATAAAAATAGAATTAGTCGCTACTTATGTAAAGAGCTATTTATGAATCGGTATGCTGTATGAAGAATTTGTATATAAATAATTGATATTGATACCGGGAATCGAATAGAATTTTAATGTTGTTCAAGTGGTGTAAATAAGTGTATATGTAGTTATACAGCGTAGGTAAGATTTTAATAAAATTATATTTGACTGTCATGTAACGTTACGTTTGCATAACCTAGAGATAGTTCTGAAGATGTAACTGTGTTCTCCTAATCCCTGATTACTTATGTGTCGCTTGCTTTCCGGATGCGCGCGCATACATTATGCATGTAGCGACCTTTTCTTAGCGTACGTTTCAATTCCATTATCTTTGATCTTACTCTTTCATTCTCCCTCTCCCTTCCACTCGTTCTTTCATGAATGCGAGCGCGCGCGCGCACACACACACACACACAGTCGGTTTTTTTATGTTTGTTTATATTCGTTTCGAGTGAGCGGATAAAGAGAGAGAGAGAGAGAGAGAGAGAGAGAGAGAGAGAGAGAGAGGGAGTTGATTTATACAAAGCAATGCACAATACCGAGATATTTTTTCATGCATTGCTTCTGGCCTATTGTGTATAATAAATTAGCGATGCATGTGTAGAACTATTTTAATTAGGAGTATTTCGTAGATGAATTAATTTGTGTAGTAATTGTTTGAATTCTTATAATTTCATTGGAAATTCTTTTAATTATAAAAACCTTTGAGCGCTCGATTATAAGTTTTCCTAATTAAGGAAAGTTTTTATAATAAAATGATGAAAATAGTTTAATATGTGCTGTTAACAAAATTATAAAACAGCGTAATATGATAGACGTATAAATAATTTTATTATTTAAAAAGATCTATCCATGCTTCCGTAGAAAGGTATATTATTTGATTAGTAATACATTTCTTGTTTACGTAGAATAATATTTTATGTAATATTGATTATACGGTATAATTATTATTGAAAACTCTTGTTCCAATATTTAAATGCATTCATTATTTTGTTTCATTGCGTTATTTGCATTAATTGATCCGTAATGTTTTATATTTCCAATAATGAACTTTTACATTCGTATTGCAATTATTTCATCATCAATTCGTCGTTGATGAGTTCAATGCTACTTACCCTATCACTACTGTTTATTTCGTTCTAACAACTTACGGATGTCTGTAAAAAATCAATAACCAATGAAATGCTCCGCTTCTTTTTTTTTTCTCAAATAACCAAGTAATAATATACTTTCGAAGTGAACCTGTAAAACAACATTGTGCGAGAAATTTGATATATCCGTTATATATGAGCATATAAGTATAATTATAATATAATAATGATTTATATATGTTTTTGAAAAATATGGTTGGGTTATACAAAAAAGAAAATACTCAAATAATTAATAAAATCGACTCATTAAAACGTCTATAAATTTTGCAATTTAAATTTTACACTTTATTATTATTTATTATTATAATTTGTTTTATTTTTAGATTATCTTATTTTAGTCTCTTTAATGAATTCATAAGAACACGAGCGTTCGTTATTAACTATCCCAAGCATGACATTCTCATTTAAGAGGCTAAACTTGCCGAGAATCGACGCAAGATAAAAAGAAATTCAGTGCCTCAAAGTCTCAAATTTGCTTGTTCAAATTCCCTCTGTTCGTGTCTTCCCTACCTCCGTCTTTCCTCTCGCGCCAGCCACTCTCAACGACTACGTGGGCGTGTGCGAACATCCGCGCATACGCATGTTCCCCTCCGTATTTGGCTTTCTCCGACCCGACCTCTTAACGTTTATTATCGCGCTTTCTTCGACGGGGTACGTTTCCGCACATGTGTCCGCCATACGTCACGGGGCCGCAGAAGCAGCAGTTAAGGTACAAAAATGGGTGGCCTGGGAGCGCTCTCCTCTTGTCGCCGTCGCGTACCTATTTTACTCCTCCTCCTCCTCCTCCTCCTTCTCCCACCTCTCCCGATCCCTAGGCGGCACTTACGAGGCTCGGCTTCTTTTTCTAGTCCCGTTTCTTTTGTGGCCACTGACCGCGCTAGCTCGGTAAGGACGGATTGATGTCCTTACGACAGGCCGACCTGCCTGCCACGGACTGCTGTAATTGAAAACTAATACTTATTATCCCCAACCATGTGTTTTAGATTTTTCTTTGCTTTTCCAATTTTTACTTTGACTTCGACGCGTATGGGTTCGATGTCACTTCTCGAGACGGCTTTGTAGCTTTTAACTTTATCGGTATTATTGACAAGTGCTTGAGGAGGAGCACAGTACGTCGAATTGTTTCTTCATGCTGCTCATATGGTGAATTTTCATGGACCGTAGATTACCAATGACGAACATTTTTCAATTATTTCGCTCGATAATTTAGTGCTCATGAAGTCCTTAGCATTCGTGGTTTTGAGTTATTGATCGTCGGTACCAAAATTCGGAGATTGCAAATGCATCAATTTCAATTTATCAGAAGTAATTTCTTTCGTAAATTCTGTTTGTAACGGCAGTATTTCAGAATCAATTTTTTTTATTATTTCTATTCAAATCATTTATAATGCATCGAATAATTTCAATATCGTATATTAATTGTGATTTTAATCTATTAATTGTATTTGTGATCGAACGTTTCATAATCATATAAAGCTTCAATACTAAAGAATATTAATCTAAGGCTATAAAAATAGCTTGATTTCTAAAATATTTCAATTATAAATTAATTTATTCAATATAAAAGTATTTGAATATAATGTAACACATTGTTATATTATCAAAGTTGGTGAGAATTTTAAAAGAAATGCGAGATTATTTGAAGTATATTCAAAACTAATTGTATTGGCGTTTTCTTATAAAATAGATTAAAATATATAATCGAATTATTTTGTAACTTGTTAAATATTTAAAATTAATATATATTACTTGTTTCAAGTACAAATAATATATATATATATATATATATATATATATACTACTATTACTTTTTATCTGAAAATAAGTGAAAGTTTTTTTTTTCCAAATTAATAAAATGGCGCAATAATTATGTTTCAATATTAATTTAAAACTTATGGTGATATATTATCCAACTTAGAAAAACGCTTATTTGTTCCGTACCTCGCAAACACATATATTTATATGTATACAGTTTTTTTTAACAATATATATCGATAGCGAAATTATTCAAATACAAATTACATCGAATTCGAATTAAAATACAAATTGATTTACAATACAAATGTTTGATGTAGTGTTGAAATACATCTAATATAAATATTATAAATATATATTATGAATACAAGTTATCTCTATATATTCTTTAAAAAGTGCATCTAAAATTCATTCGATCGCATTATTTTATTTTCGAAAAAAAATGGATCACGTAATTTATAATTGAGTTGCGTTTCTTAAAGGTATTAGTGTATATATAAATAACTTTTTACAATTACGCTTGTTCATGCCAAAATTTCAAATACAATTTTTTATAAAATAAAAGCAAGTTTTCTTATTTGCGCAGATATTGAAATAAAAAATAAAAAACAAATCAAAGCCAATCCTAAGCGCGAAGGTTTTAAAAGAAATAATAGTATACAAAGAGAAGAAACAAATGAAAAAAAAAACAGTTTGAAACTGTAATTGATTGAAAACAAAAAAAAGATTTATTAGACAAAGAAGTATTCATTAAACACGTAAGCTGAGAAAATGGTAAAAGTAACAAAATCTGTAGCTAGAAAAATCCAATTTTATTTAACATGAAATTATAAAAGATTTAAAATGTGAAGAAAGGTATTGCAAAATTAAGTGTACTTTTTTATTTTTATTCTATATCATTTTATTGTATTGTTCGTTACATCAAGTTTATTATGTTATAAAGAACAAAATTATTAAGTAATTTTACTATTACATTAATACTATAATATTAATATTATTATTAAAATTTTGAGAAAAAAATATGTTAAAAGATATACTATTTAACAATTCTTTCTATTCTACAAAACTTGAAAACAAATTATTTAGAATATTTACGGTTACTTGCTTTCAATTTATAATTTTGATTTTGAATTTGAAGTTATATACAATTTCTTCCGAATTGATAAAAGCAATTCAAATCTAAATATATTATATAATATAAATGTAAAATGCATAAAATATTTACATGTCTAGTACATCATTACTTGTTCATTTGATAAATTAAATTTTTTTCTACATTATCCTATTACAACATATACTTGGATATAAATCAATTTTAACAATTAAATTTTCTGGATTGCTAGTATTGTAATTATGTATTAAAGAAAATTTTATTTTATGATACTTTTCAAATTGCTTTATATTTCGAAATCTTTCAGTACAAAAGTTTGAAACAAATTTCGCCATTATAAATTAATTTTGAGTTTTTATTGTGTAATTCTAATATACTAATATACATCTTATAATTAATAATTAATTAATAATTTATAATGGATTTATTGGTACATATTTTTAAAATAAGGTAAAATAAAACTAGCCCTTACTATATAGTATTTATATTCCACAGTATTTATAATAATAATGTAGTATACTTCATTATATTGTTACTTATTACCCCTTTTTGTTATTTTAAACTAATGAACTATTAATTTATAGGATGGTTTCGTTACATAAACTTTGAAACTTGAACGTTTACGGCAATATTTAATCATGTACAAAATAAATCAATTATATATTGTTTTAGGCATCCATAGTTTTATAATAAAATAATTATAGTAAATATATTTTTTATGTCAATATTATAAAATTTATGATAATTAAATAGTTTAATGAAAGGCTCACTATTAAATAATAATGAAATACGTTTTCTGTCGTTAAAAAGAATTTTTTAAGAAAGGGGGGAATGAATAAAGATAATATTATTCCTCTTAAGCTATTTCTCGATTACCAATTGGGTTTGAAGTTAGATGTTTATTAAGTTATAAATACATTTTTCTTCTAGACATCCAGTACATTTAATATAGATTCCATCAATATCCATAAGAGAAAAAAAGGTTTTGAAAAAAATTTTGTACATCGTTTATAATGATATCGTATAAAATATATAAAATATTTTTCATTAATTTCATAAAATTTACTGTTTATTTATTTTATACTACCTATTTATTAAAAATTCGCTGTGTATTAAGAGAAAAATATAATTAATTAGTGATTAATTATTTCAATTATTACATATTAATGTTTATAAAGTTATCTCAAATTTATTAGAAATTTAAATTATTTTTATAATCTTTCTTTCCATTTAAAGATCAACCTAGAATGATTAATTTTAATAATGAGTATTGAGCGTATTTTATAAAACTAAAATTATATTAAATTATATAAATTGATATTATATTCTAATTTTTTTTTTACAAATTTATAAAGTTTTTATATTGTTTCTAGATGCATTCATATGCTATATAATATTAACTTTTTATACAATAAAATTATAATTGGCAAGGTCTATAATATTATGGAAATATATTATAACAGTAATATTACAGTGCGATAGTTGTTGGTACATTAATAAACATAAAACGTACCTTTAAATTTGTCTACATGAATATCGAAAACGATTGTTAATCACCCTTCTACTAATTTTTATTTTGTATTGCATTATGAAAAGCACATCTTAAATATAATATATTTTTTAATATTCTTGAATTATAAATTATATTTTAAAGAAATTTGAATGAAAAGCAGGATCATTATAATATTTGCTCGAAATATTGGAACATAATTAATAATTGGTGTTATAAACGAGTATTTTCAGATTATAGAAATTTCTTATGTGTTTTTCAAATTTGGCTAAAGTTTAGACAAATAAGTCCTTTTAAGCCACACTAAATTATCACTTACATACATTAAGTAGACGCGTCTAACCGTAGTTTTGTTTCATCTGTAGTGGATTCTTCGAGAGTAACAAAACTTCGTTTTGCAAGGAATATTTCTTCCAAGTCGCTGAATATTATAAATAATTTTTTGATTATTCACGATTTGTCGTTGTTTTAGAATTCATTACTTAAATGCGTCAATTCTTCACTTTTATCGAAAATATTTTATTATTTGAAAGTCAATGTTAAAATATCGATAAAAAATATAGATAAATCTTTTTACTTAGTTATTGCTGTTGTTATTTACTTTATTTTTAATGCATTATTATATATACATACACAATTAAGTGTAGTGTTGAATTTTGAACTATTTCATACTCTCGGATTATTCTTATCAGTAATAAAATATATAGTCTTTTAGATAATATTTTTCAGTAATATAAAAATTTTAAATTTGAAATTTCAAAAATCAGAATAAATCAAGAAAATTAATTTATGAATTTATTTAAGTACTCTCACATGTAAAATATGCGATGAATTTATAAAAAATATAATTGAAAATTATAATCAATTTTCAAGAATAGAATACAAAGATATAACTAACTTTATTAAGAATGAAATTTTAAAAATGAAAATTTATGAAACGTACGAAAAAATTTCTATAGATTTGTTAAAGGTTCATCTGCTAATGACATGTTTTATATACTTTTAAATTTTATTAAATGCATTGATGCTCCATTTCACAGTTTAAAGAATGATGAAATATTAAATTTTGTGAAAGACGCATTTTGGTTTTATTTTCAATGTAAAGTATCCTCGACTACTTCATATTTTTTGTTACTAAATCAATAATTTTAAGAATTTCAATATAATCACAATGGTATACTTAAAAAGAATTTAGCTTGGGAAACGTGCAACTAAGAATTTTATTTTATAACTGTCTAGTTTTCGTAAGACTAATAATAAAAATTTATTCAAAACTACATATTTAAAACTTATTAATTATAAATAGAATATCCAAATTAATAATAAAACAAAATTTTCATTTAGTTTTAATTTATTTTGAATATTTAAGAGAATATATGTGTATATATAATTTGCTATAAAGTGCTAATATTCCTTTTTTTTTTTTTTTTTTTTTTTTTTTTGATTTTGCGTTATTATAAATATATTTAATGCATGAATTAACGTATATTTGTCAATAGAACCAACTTTTATTTATCAAATTCGATGGAAATTTTTGTTTTAACTAGAGTCATGTGAATACCAAGATTGGCATAACAAATATGATATCTCAAGAATTTTTTAATTTATTTTATATTTATTTTTATATAATATAAATGTTATGGCCGTAACTTGTATAAGTTGCTGTAGCGTAATCGCAAAGGCAGTATTTTTTCATCTATCACGTTTTTCCAATTTATAATATTCATTAGTTATAAGATTCTACGTCGATACGCTATAAGAATAGATTAATAAAAACAAAAAAGTAAATAATTAACAAATTCTCCGTCCAATATTTTTAGTGTTTTTGCGATTTTTTTATTATTATTTATGTTAAGAGAATAAAAAAATTGTCATTATCGTATAAATTGTATTTCATAAAAAACTTCAGAACTGACTTTCAAATGCTTACAGGAAGCAATCTTCATTTTTCAATTCATCTTTAAATTGAATATTTAAGTATTAGGTATTCGTAACTACATTAGTTGAATTAAATGTTCAATGCTTTTCATTAAAACACAGAAAAGTTCCTAACCGATAAAGCACTATAAAATGAGGAAACGCACGTCCTAGACAAGCTGACCTTTCACGTAGGAGGCGTTAAAGTACGGACGAGCTCCAATAACCTCATACCCTGGATGCGCAAGCAACGGCACCGACGGCAACAGCATTACCAGCAGCAGCGGAAAGGGGCAACATCGAGATGTCAATCGGTGAGGATGTCACGATGAGGTCCAGACCGGAGCCGCGGAGGTTTGGACACGTGTGTTGCTTGCTGCCTGGGAAGGAGGAAAATACTTTTACGAGGCGCGCTTAATATAAAAGTTGTTGCCGGTCTCGTCGTGGCGTGGACCCGCATGTACTTACGGATGAGAAAGGGAGGAAATAAAAGTCGAGAGGAGCGCTATGGCGGTATTGGGAAGCGGAATTTTTTATACTTTTATAAAACTTTGCGGATCGCGCTACTTGTGCAATTTTGCTCGACTACGTTACGGACGCCGTCAGCGGTTGCGTCTTTCGTTCTTCTTCTATTGAATTTTAAAAGTGAGATTTAACTTGTGGATTATGCAGATATGTAATAAATGCTCTTATTAAGCCTGTCTTTGGGAACCCGCATAAATTGTACGCCGTCTTAAATTATATTTTATGATTCGATTTGTTTAAATGTATTTGCTCTTTCGAGTTTTGTAATATTCAACTTTTTATTGGATCGTTGAGATTTCAAGGACATACAATTATGGTGCCGTTATGAGAAGTAGACTCTTGGAAATCATATGCTTAAACTCTCTAGTGTAATTAGTGCAACTTTAATCGAATAACGTTAATTTTTATTTTAAAATTTAATTATAACTAGAGCTTATGCTTTACAAGTACATTTTTAATTAAGCGATTGATTAACGGATTTAATATTTATTTAATTTATATATTATATTGATTTAATTTATAAAATAAAACTATGTAAGAAAGGAAAATTTAACAGTCAACTTCATAATTCGTAAGTTTTAAATTTATTTAACAAATAAATAATTAAATACTTTTATTTAAGAGTAATCACGTATCTGATATTATATTCACGTTTCAAAGTTATGATTTATCCATATTTGAAATATCTATTATGTAAATTCATTCAGTGTACTGATAATAAATAATCTTATGAAATATAAAAAATAAGAGAGTTGCAAAATGTAGATTACAAGATAGGGGTAAGCGAAAAAGGTAGAAAAACGATATAGTAAGAAGGAATATTTTCCAGCAATTTTGTCGGGCAGTATGTCGAACACGTGTGCTGCAGATGAACATACCTGGCTGAACCTTCATAAAAGGACTTATAAGAGAGCTCGTGCAAAAAAAAAGACACGCCTGAAAGAGGAAGAGACAGTGTGGCAGATATATGGTTAAAAAGAAGGGAGAGGGGATTAAACTTAAGTGCGACGATAGAGAAAATAGTCAGATCACGCACAGACAAGGAGGGGAGAAAAAATGTACGCCTGTGCAGCGGAACAATCCACGTGGTAACTTAAATATCTTTACAGGTGCATAACGTTATAGCTGGAACAAAATTTATCAATTATATTTGCCCATTTATTTGTTAATATTTCGACATTTAATGATAGTTTGATTATTCGAATATAATTGGCTTATTTATTAACATTATACATATATTTTTAAATATTTCTCATGGCGGAATTTTAAATCAACTTATGGATTTTGAGCATTTTACGGTTATGGCTAAACGTAATTAAACATCGATAATAAAACAACTGAGACTTATACTTTCGGTTATCATTTTATTAAAAATTATAGACTTCAACATCTCCCAAGTTTTATTATTTAAAAGCATAGCTTTCAATTTTTTTTCTTTTTATTATAATATTGTAAAATATAATTTAATTTAAAAATTTCTTAACTTCTGTCGGAAATCATTTTTTATAGCGGCGAAAAAGTAGATTAGTTTTTGTGGGTTATGCAATAAGATTACTTTTAATAACTTTATAAAAATGTATAAAAATATTTTTAAAAGAATAACGAAAATATAATTAGACGAAGATAATAAACTTGAATCCGTTTAAACTTAATACATTCCTCATATTCCCATGTGCTTTTCTAATTTATCCAAAAGCGTATTCACAAAAAACTCCAGAGTTTTTATTGCTCTTTATGTGTAGTTTTACATCTCAAAATATACTTAAATAATTAGAGAATGAAATGTTATCAGATAGAGCACGTAGTTTCATTAATTTTAGTAGCTGCTATATATCGCCATCATTTTAAATTTAGACTCTATAATATTGATATGTCTATGGTTGATGATCTACATATTAATTCTCATATTAAATAGCTTACGAAATATGTAATTAATTGTCATTTTTTTAAGTACAACAAATAATCGATATAATAAATTGAACTTTCTCCATTAAATGTCTGTAACTTTATAATTACTGTTTAACTTCTAAATTATTATCAATAATTAAGTCTATAAAGTAGAAAAGCTTATAAAATTGATAAATCTGTATCAAAGGGAAAAAGCCTTTCTAATAATATTATTCTAATAATATTGTAAAATGAAATATTTCATGTAGAAATGATATATTTGTAGATTATTTAAAATTATAAATAATTAAGCAATCTTGTTTGTTGTGGTGTAGTTGTACAATTCACGAATCTAAAGTAAAGTACGAAAAACAATATTGTAAATTTAATAATAATAAAAAGATTAATTTTTTAATTATATATGAAATATATTGCCAATGAATATTATTATACATAATAATCAATATACAAACAATGATACAATTTAAAATAATTTAAAGGCTAATATGGCTAAAGGAATTGTGTGAAGAGTTATGTTGGAGTAAACGTAATTGTAATACTAATTTTGAATGAGAATAATAATAAACTTGGCAATATTTTCGTTTAGAAAATTATGCTATTTACAATTATCAATTTCAAATTTTAACGATGAACTATATTGATAAAGACATTGATATTGATGTAATACTAATTTTAAAAATTATTTTTTAATTGTCCATCTATTACGAACGAATAAGATCAAAAGATGTATTTTATTTTTAAGGTGAAATCATCAACACACGCCTTCTAAGTACTAAAATGAAAGTATAGTGCAAAGCACACTACATGCGAAGTGTTGAGGAAGTTCGATATTTATAGAACGAAGTAATGGAATTCGTGTCACTAAAATCTGTAGAAAGACGTTCTCTATTGGCTAGTGTATATTCTTTTATTAAGTGTATACCTCATAAGTTTTAAAACCTTGTGTTACTGCTGATTGTATAAAAAATAAAAAAACTTCAAAGAGAGAGAGAGAGAGAGAGAGAGAGAGAGAGAGAGAGAAAACGAAAGGAGTAGAGGCCAAGGATAATTTTTATCTAATTTAGACAAGTTTTGATATTAACTAATTACATAAGATTATGCAATACTGAATAATTCCCTTTTGTTTTTCATATTGAGAAAATTTTGCTAAAAAATTAAAATCAGTATAATAAAATTTCTGAAAAATCAATATAGTTAAATTTTTGATGATATTAAAAAATTGAACTAACGTAACGGAGAATAGTAGAAATCAAATGTTTTTTTTTATTATTTGACGTAGATATTTCGAACGAATACTTATTTTCTTTTATTCGATAGTTACTGTTATATTATTTTTATAATATTTATGAGTAATATTGGAAAAAGTAATTTTTTTTTTTTAATAAAATACAGTTTACAAAGCAATGTGATATCATACATAATGTCAAGTCCTTTCATTAACGAAAATATATTCAGTTACAGTTATTTTTAAGTTTAATTTTCATTCAATTATTCAATGATTCATAAAATAATAAACGTTGCATATAAATTGTTGTGAACAGATTGTTACAAAAATTGTGTACATACTTTTTCTATGGATAATAAAGAATAGTGATAAAATTTGCATGATTAATATATATAAAATGGTAGTGATTATAATTTCGATTTAATATATACATTATATAATTTATTATGTATATTTGATATAACATCTGTTATGCATATTTCATATGTATATTTTAATTACCTATTTAATATGTAATAATAGAGAAGATTTAATAAATTTTTCATGAATATAGAGCTTATTTTAAATATATAAGAAATTGCTTGTTTGAAAAGGAAATATTAATTTAATATTTTAAAATAAATTCTTCTTCTTTTTAAAAATAAATGGGTATTTTTAAAAATAACAATATCCAGTGATATAATATGTTTATGTGGATTTATAAAAATTTGAATAGATATTTATATAATTTTTATATTTTTTCACACGATAAAATGAATTTATTAAATATAAATGATTAAATGACTTTATTAAACATTTCTTGAAAATGATATAAACTCTAATTAATAATCTACATTTCGTATGATGTATAATTTACCAATCGTACTAATTATATTTATCATCAATCAATGTTATTACTCTAATATTTATTTTTGTACGAGGGAATTTGATAAATGTATAAGCTGCTGTATGCTGATCAACGATTGTCATTACTTCAATACGTTTGCATAATGTGAAGTACCAATAATTATTCAGATTGTTGTCGATACGAGAATTAAATATGGACAAAAGTTGTTTTGGCTTAATTGGTCAAATAAAAAGTAACGTCATTCTATAAAATTAGTCGTCTCGGTAGTGCTTAATTTATATCATTTGCTTGTGTTGGTCATCGGTCTGTATATAACTACTAAGTCCTGTGAGTTCAATTAGAAATTGTGAATTTTTCTTATTTCACATTTCCGTCATTACGTAACTGTTCTTATCTAAAAAAAAACCTATAATATAGTGTACGAGTTTACTTAATAAAATAAAATAATCGTAACAAAAATGAATCATTTAAAAATAATAACTCATAAATATTTGAGTATAAATCTTAGTTTTGATATAGATTATATTTCATAACGTTAATATTATAAGCAGAAAATTTTCTTGTCTTTTTTTTATGTAAAATGTAGTTTAATTTATGTCGTTCCAAAGTTGACTATTGCGCTGAATATTAAGAAATAGTAATTCATTTATTATTTTATGCGTAACAATTTATTTATTACTTATCTTATTCACGATTATTTTTATTTTCTATAATAGAAAATTTACATTTTAATAGAGTTTCAGATTCTATATATAACTTTAAAAATGCTTTTACAAAGCATAGATTCTCAATCTTGTTATGTCTTTTTTATGCTTAGTATCGATAGAGTAATGTATAAAGGATTTTTCGAAAAAATATCATATATGTATTTAATAGACGATGTTCAAGTGGATTATATAGAAGCAATAGTGAAATAATACAGAATTTTATGTTTAGCATTTTCGTATTGTATAGCTTAGTGTCGTAATGTATTAAATTGCTGTAAATGCTCAACAATACCCGTTTCTCTGTTTAACCTGTTAAAGAAGCCATGCATATTCAGATGTTAATACATGTAATATTACAGTAGGCGTGCACTTATTTTTCGATGGAATGTACTGTTTAGCTATAAGTTATAATATGCATAGCAAATTTTTATTATTTCAAAAATTCGGAGGATTATAATGCATAAATTATTTTTATCTTAAAGGAGAGTAAAAATGAAATTTAAAAATATGTACGTATGTTCGTATATAAATTAACTTAATATTTACATGAACAATAAAATTTTAAATCTATGTAATATTTATGCTTATTAAATAAACGCGAATAAACGAAACATAAGCTGGAATATATTTATAATTAATAATGTGTAAAAATAAAATTTACTAGAATTTAATCGATTCAAACGAGACTTGAACATTATTGAATAATCTGCATACCATAGAAACCGAAATAAAAATTGTTGAAGTTTAATTTAAAAAATTTTTTTATCCTTAAAACAACGTAAATGATATATTATTTTAGTAGATTATTATTATGTATATATTATCATTATTAATATATAATATTAAAATAAAATTTTTTTAATTGCAATAGTTATGTTTGTAAAAAGGCATAGAACACAAAGAGAATGAAAAGAGAAAAAATTTATATAAATATATTGCAAATCGGTGATATTTAATTAAGCAAGAATCTTTTATATTATTATATTTTATATGTTAAATATTTAGTTCAGAAAAATGTAATTCGATTGTATGAAAGATATTCGATCACGGTTTTCGGTTATTGTGAAGAAACGATTTTGAAAAAAAAAACATTTATAATGGACCAAATAACGGGCTGACGAGCACCATTTAAAAGAGAGATAAAACAATCTATTCGCCATAATTGATGTAAAAGTATAATTCTCGAGTGGAAAAATGGATTTTTTAAAAATTCTAGCACTACGCTTTTCCTTAATCTAAGCCTCATCATAAAGGAATGTATGTATTTGTTAATATTGAAAGGTTAGTTATAAAAAAGTTTTTATTTCAAGCATATTTATATGGCGAAAGACAGGCATTATGGTACGAATTGTTAATTATATTTTTTTTATGAATTTTTTTTTTTTTTTTTTTTTTTTTTTACTATAAATAGTTATTGTCATTTTATGAACTTGTGCACTGCTTTAACTTTATTCATACATACTTAATGTATTTCCATCTATATTTTTGTTGTAACATAATTTAGCGTTTCCAGTATAGAAGAAATTTTTAAAACTTTTTTTGAAACTTTCATTCAAAACTTTTTAAACTCGTGCTTTAACATTTCGATTTTAAAACCATAGTTGTGTATTATATAAAAATATTACGAAATTACTAATTATTTCATGCATTTTATGTGACTATGCTAATTGAAATTGTCATTAAAACGAAACGTCATCGTATGATTAAACGAGTAAGAATCATGTTGAATTTCAGTTTTCCACGAGTTCATTACGATTATGTGTACTATATATCTTAATGTATTACGTATCTTAAGGGATAAATGCTCTTCGACATATTAAGTTTCGATCAAGGAAAGAAAACATAAAAGTAGCCAGATTAAAGCCGTTGGTATTTTAATTTCCCTTATAAAAAGCTTCGATCATCCGATAACATTGCAATTTCGGAACGGTGGTCTGTCAAGTTACAGATGGCCTAAGTATAATGCGCGTCTAAGAATCTGCTGCCAATGGAAAATCGCATAGCAAATTAGTATGGACGAAAAAGACGCGCAACGAGTGCTTATGATGACGAGGACCCGAAGAAGCGACTTTTTATTGAGCTGTCGGCCGTAGGGAGCAGCTTGCTCGAGGCGATGAATGCCGGGGGATCCTCTTCTATGCACATGCACCGGAGCTTTTGCGAAGCCGGGTTGGAGTAGAGTGGGACTAAGGATCACCTTTCGGTTGCGAGCTTACGAGGGTGGGAATACCCGTAGCTCTCCGATCCGTTCTATCCGCTTCTAGTATCGACCGCCCTGCTGATATTATGATGAGCCGCTCCGAGCTCCGAATTGAGATCCCACTTCCTTGATCTAACTTTTATTATAAGCTTGTGCATCGTTATCGGCTTATCAACGACGGCCGCTTTCGACAATAAGTTATGCAATTCAGGCTAATTGATAATAAATGGAGATTTAATAATGGCGCGATACGTAACCACTTGCACTAGCAGGCGCAATTTCGCTGGCACAACTATTTTTTAATTTGTGTGATGAATTTCCTTACTTGGAAAATCTTTTACCCAGAGTAATATTAATATTTTCGCGTTTTTGTTATTATTACCATAGAGACGAGCAATTTGAAATTGCGTATAGATAGCCATCGTTGTTCTTGGATATTTGCCATTCAAATAATTGAAAATATCACGCGTACCCTAGATTTTTAAATGACCGAGGAGAGAATAAAAAGCTCTGAATTAGTATAACCAAAACTATAGTAGACAATTACGTGAAGCGAGGGTGAGATTGAATAAAGTGTGCTTTAATTGTTACAATAGTTGATTAAATTATCGGAGCTAGGGATAGAATCGTTGATTTTGAGTTTCTTTATTTCTAAAATCATTTGATCTGTGGTCTCTATTGTATAATGTTCCTTATTTTTTTTATCTTATTTCACAACAGTATATTGTTTAAAATTTACTTCTATTATAATTTAAAAAATTACGATAAAAAAATTAATGGCTAATATTTTATTGCTTAACTCTACTGCTTTATATGAAATTGTATTTTAAGAAACATTGATCGTGACATTTTCGCATCCTGTAATTTGTCATGTAGTGTTTGCAAATATTGCACGCAACGGGTGCATAAAACAAATATGTGATTATGTATGCGCGTACTGTCACCTTTGAGACCATATAAACAGTTGAACGAAAAATGCTTTATTTGGAAGATAATTAATGCGAAAAGATTAAAATTGCAAAGGTGTAAAGTGGCATAACATATTGCGTCAATTGAACTGTATAAGAAGAGCATTTAATTGAATTAAAAAAATACAAGTGCTAGATATATAGATAGATAGATAGATAGATAGATAGATAGATAGATAGATAGCCGTAAAATATTTATACTTTGTCGAAAGTAAATTAATGTACGAGCCTTTTTGCTTTAGTAATTTTCTAGCTAGATGCTGAGTAAAGACAAATAGTAATAATAAAAAGAGGGTAATTATACGATAGATTAGTTCCAAAATTTTATAAGAGATGGCGTAAAAGAAAGATTCAACGAAGTCTCGGAGCTCATCTACAATTCCCTTGGCAAGCGCATTATTGACTTGAGATCGTTAAGTCTGAAGTAGCATCTTAAGAAAAAAAAAACGTAAAGTAAGCCAGGTACACATAGCCCATCAAGCTGTTATTCTGCACGAAACAAAGGGACGACGATTGCCGGGACGAAGGAACGTGAGTTAATGCACGTTAAATCGAGAACATGCTTAAACAGGCTCGACACCTTTTGCATGCCAATAACATGTAGAGAGGGACATTGTGCAAAATTTCTTAGGTATATACGTATGGATATCTCTTCCCACTTTTTGCCCAATAACTCCTTATCGTCTCGGTATTGAGGCATTTTTACGAACTCGACTCGAAGCTTAATAAAAGCTGGAGTTCTTGAATTTAAATGTCCTTATAGTACAGATGCGATACTTTTATTTGCAATCACTTATTGATGGAAATTAATATTGCAATACAGATGCATTATATGGCTTTTGGTAGGTATTGCTTTTTTTTTTCTTTTTATCATTGGCTTATAAATCGGTTATCCAAATATATAATTTATCCAAATTTTTACACAACAGTAAAGATAGAAAATAAAATTTTTATTCTACACAATTTTTTAAACATGTAAAGTGAGTATTACGTACGCTTATGTGAAAATGAACATTTCTAATCTTGACACTGAATATTCCTATTTTTCCTTTCGCGCTTCATAATGACGTATTCATTTAATTCGGCATAATCATCTTTTATTTTCAAGGGAATAAATGTATGCGTCTCAGGAACGATTCTAACTACCATAAGGGAGTCTCGTATGCCCTTCTTCTCTTTCGCGTTCGCTTCGTCGTCCTTTGTTTCACGGTGTGTCATAAGTACCTGAGATTTCTCTATTGTATTTCTCCCTTCATCAACTCACTTGGCTGCATCTGAAGAAGTTCTTTATTTAGTCGAAAAAGGAAGTAGAAAGAATAAAGATAGCATTTTACGAAGGTCGATCAATAATCAACCGAACTTTTTATTCCCGAACACATGCAAGATAATTCAATCAAAATTTTTTTTAAATAATCTCCCATTGAGCGTGAATTTATGCATGTATTCATTTAAGCCCGGCTTATGTTCTCTAACTTTATTGTTTCATATTTTTAACTTTATTTCAATATTCTATTGGCAATAAAAATATCGAAGCTTTTAAATGTTACACTATTTTACAAAAAATACACCATAAATTTTTTAAAAGAAAAATAGAAGAAATTATCCATTTTAAAAAGGAGAATGAATGAAAAATATTAAAATTGTATGAAATGCTTAAGCCTCATTGTACTCATTTACTAAGATATTTGCATAATTTGAATGTTTCGTACAAATGCGTTTCTGTCAAAGTTCAAGGAAAATTTGACCGAGGAGCGATTCTTCAAATTATAATGGGAATGTCAATGTCTTCTTTACGCCAAGGATCAGAGTTATAATTGTCTTTTAAGATTTACTATAATAGTTTTTATTAAAAAAAATTATTGTGAATTTGAAAAATGCAGTTTGATAAAAAATTTCTTATGGCTTCGTATGATCGCGTAAGAGAATGAATAATTTTATTCTTTTTTTTTTTTTAAGTTTTTTATGGGGGATAATTGTTGTAATATAATTAAATATAATTGTATAGAGGTATGATGAAAAGTTCACCGTGGCACTGCGTAATTTAAAAATAATATTTAAATGTATATATAAAATAATTTTAAAAAATAATTCAAATGTATATAAAAAATAATGATTGGCATAAAAATTGTAAAAAGTTAAAAACATACTAAAAAGTACTCATAATTTATTAGTACCTTCTCATAAATAAACTGTAATATATTTTTAATAATTTTGCAAAAAAATAAAATATTTTTTTGTATTGATGACAAATAAAATAGTTTATTCTTTTATTCTATTATATATTATAAAAATTAAAAAATTTACGTCGAATGAATAATAGAGCAAATTGATAATAAAATTTCGAGTAATATCTTATTTTGCGATTCACGTGTTTATAGGATTTCATTGTAAACATTCTTTTTGTCCAGAGTAAAAACTAAAATGCAGTCTTATTGTCACACCCTCAGAAAACAAACAGTAGTCTTTTGAAATTACTGGAAAAGAAGTATAAAGGCAGCATGTATAAATGAAACAAGACTGTCTGAATTAATCTTGCTCGGGCGAAGTATGCCTCGGTGCATATTTCCTTTCTTTTTTCATTTAATGAACAAAAGTGCATCGTCATCCTTCCGAGCACTTTGACACTAGCAACAGCGTTTTCATAATGATAATAATCTATGATAACTAGCACTCTCGGTGAGTTGCTACATGAACACATGAAAAGCTGTTGAGTTGAGACTCATTGGACGTAACAGAGACCCACGTACATTTTCTCTTACGCCTTTGATGTAAATATGCATTGTTCCCTAAAATCAGAAATTTATGTTTCATTTCATCAACTATGAACATACTCGTCATGTAAAATATGAAAATACATAAAAACGTACACGCGCTTTCATAAAAGCATGTACGTATATATATATATATATATATATATATATATATATATATATCATAATAATGGAAATAGTTTAATAACGTTGATATACAAATATTTGGTTAAAAATAAATCAAAGGACTGTATTCATAATATTTTTGAAACATCTAAAACTATAATTCTATTAAATTGTTAATAGAACTGAAATTCGTATATTAGCAATATTATATGGATGGAACATTATTTGAAGGAAATAGATAGACTTTGATATATTGACAGATTTGTTTATTTCAATAATTAAAAAAACTTACCATCATATTGATTTTTAGAATTCATTGAAATAAACAAATTTGTAATAGAACGTAAATAACGTATATAACTTGGTAATGAAGCAAATGACATATAACTAGTCCGTAATTTCTTTAAATAATATATATAATTTAAAGGTAAGATTATCGTTTTTAAAAGTTATATATGGCATTGAATGAATATATAGAATATATAGTTTGTGTCTCTATTACAATATTTAGATTATTATCTTTATTTTATAATCATTTCCGGTTAAATTGACCACTAGATTATTGCAAAATATAATAGTAATACTTGTATACAAATAATAATAATTCTTTTTTTTCAATTTTACTGCTTAGAAACTGTTGTAAAATATATTATAAAAATTTTCTTAAATTTTATATTTTCAAGTTTAGAATTATTAATTTTTATTGGCTATTAGCGAAAAATTATTCTAATCGATAAAATAATTTTCTATATTTCATACATATATATTATATAAAGTATTTTACTGTTTTTTCAATATACAATAGAATAAAAGTATAATAAATACTCTACTTCTAATTAAATAATCTTCGAAATATGATAAATTAATTGAATGTCAGAGTAGTGATTAATAACAATATTAAAAATATTCAGTATATACTGCTTGATTTACTCATATCTGTATTAAAATTAATTAGTAAGTAGTTACTATTTGATAAAAACTCGTGTATTAATCAATTTCTCTTTAAATATAAACAATTTATGTTCTCATTTAAAATTTTTCTTTGTTATGTACGTGAGAGCTTCAGTGTTCGAACGTTCCTTATTTTCTTAGGTTTCCCCAGTTGCAATTTGCTACCTGAAAGTTGTTTGAGTTTGAAAAAACCGTCGATATGGTTGAGACAAATTTTACCGAAAGCTCATGTTACGAAAAAGAGAAATGAAAAGTATATTTTGACTGTATTTTATTTCGATAAAGGTATTTCTTTTATAATTTTTGCTGTAGTTAAGTTACTAGAATACCTTCCATTGATAAAAAAAAAACTGTAAACGGAAATTATTTCATTAGATTTTTTTTTTCGCTTTAGAAAAAAGAATAAAATACAAGACACTATGTACGTATGTAAGAACGAGAGATATAGTTATATCGATAAATGGATAGATAGAGAGATAGATAGATAAATAGAGATAGATAGATAGAGAGAGAGATACGGAGAGAGAGAGAGAGAGAGAGAGATGCAAGGCATTGCACGAACTAATTTAATCTTACGCCTTAGGCAAACAATGAACCGTTTGTACAGTGTGTGAGTGCTTCCCTTACGTATTCAGTAAAAGGGTCCACTTTGTCTGATCCTTTTCCGTCTGTATCTTTTGGTTGATTTCTATTTCTCTCTCCGTCTCTCTTTCTCTCTCTCTCCCTCCCCCCTCTCTCCCTCCCTCCCTCTCTAGCTCTCTCTCTCTCTCTCTCTCTCTCTCTCTCTCTCTCTCTCTCTGTTTTTCTCTTTTCTCTTTTTCTGGGTTATCAAGCTGCTAGTTAGCACAATGGGCGTTCAGCGGTTACTAACTTTCTTTACATTAACTTAATGTAAAAAATTTACATCCAGTCAAGTCTTTCCTTATCCAACTTATTTGCATTATTTGTGTTATTATAATATTTTTCTTTTTTAAATTTATTATAAAGTATTATTTTGATTTAACTGTGTAAATATAAATTGATTTTAATTGACTTTCGGAAGGATATTTTGTAGTTATTTTTTAAATTGTAATGTATTATCAATTTATGTAATTAAATAAATATCTGATTTCGTTTACAGATATTATTTTAGTTAATCGAGTTTGTAATACATAATATGTTAATAACATGGGTAAAATTGTATACAATATAAAAGGGTTTGTTAAATTAAACGCTCATAATATTTATTAACGGATCCACGGTGATCCACATTAAATTGTTTATGCGCAGCCAATTAATATCGATAAACCAAATCACTATAACCTTTTCATCGAGAAAAAAGCAATATTTTAGAAAGTCTGCAAATATTTTCTATGTTAATGAAAAATCTGTATTAATAATTCTTCGATTATTCGATAATAAATCATTGAAAAGCGTAAATGAAATCTCGGAATCATTCGATTATAGATATTACACTTATCTTCTCTATAGAAAACGTCAAGAATCACAACAGTATATCATTGTTTCGTATTCAATCAAAGATGCACAAGTGCTGTACGCAAAAACTGCCGTCGACGATATCGACCTAGAGCGCGAGCAAATGAACAAGCAAAAGGGAGAGAGAGAGACAGTGGTTCCAAAAAATATGTGACGCATATGTGCACCATTGAGGCGTCAAGACTCTTTATATCTTCGACTGTATGTATGTATGTATGTATGTATGACTAGTCTAACTCAGTCGAACGTCCGTCGTGATTTCTCGATCTCTCCGAGGGATAAAAAGAACGTGCCCTCGAAGAAGGCTAGTAGGACGAATTCGATCAATTCTCGGAAGGTTTGGTTAAACGAAGCGAAGCACAGCTATCACTTCCCTGATCATTTAACGTACATCCGATTGCGCGTAAGATTTTTTTTTTATTTTTGTTTTATTTTGTAGACAATTTTTTATAATATAATTGTTTAGTTTAAGGTATAAATAAAAGCTTGAACATTGATATTATAGGTAAGATCGGACTAAATTTTATGCAGAATTATTTCTAAATTTGTTTACTAATTAGGATTAATTAGATTCTGTGACTTAATAGAAAATTCCGTAATGAAACGTTTTATATTTTAATGGTATTTTGAAATATAATTATACAAGTAAGGCGAATTTAAAAAAAATTTGTTCAAAAATAAAAAAATTCTCAAATTATTAAAGAAATAAAAGAATACTTATTATATGTACATTGTATCGCTTCTATAGAAAAATTTGTTATCTAAAAATTACATTTTTTAATATTTTCCAAGATATTTTGATATAATATTGGATAAAAGTTTTCCAAATTCGAATACGTTTTGTGACTGTATCTCTTGTTAAACTATATTACAATTGATATTTAAATTATTTTGATTAAATAAACGACTGTCGAAAATTAATTTATTGAATAGTACAGCTGACATGCTGATATTAAATGCATTCGCATTAATATTCTCTAAAATTGTTATTATTATTATCGTTTGGGACATCACTATTATTGGAGGGAAGCTTATATGTGTAATTGAAGTTACATTATTGAAATTGAATTTCGTAATAAACTTTCATTTTATTTTATTATTGCTTGTACTTCAGGTACGATAGTAATTTATTCGTTATTTTTTAGCAATCAATAATATAATTAGCATAAACTTGCTTCGGAATCATTAGAAATGGTCAAACTAGTTAGTTTTTAATTCATTATCATAAGACAATTTATTAATTTATAATAATTGCTTTACTGGTTTCATTTCATTAAAAATGTTATTCTTCATAGCATATAGCATAACTGTGGAATGAAAAACAAATGTGCTCGACGATTAAAAAAAAATGTTTTAAATATAAGATTTAAAATAATGCTAACACGACACTTTGATAACTCATTTTATTTATAATATATATAATCAGTTTGTATATATTGCAAATGTTTACATTTTTTATATCTCAAATCTTTTATAAGAATTATTTGGTTCAAGTTTTTCTTGAGTATAATTGTAATTACGACCAAAAGTAGAGATTAAAATGTAATTTTGCAAAGTAATCCACTGTATTTTTATTTAATTTTTTTTATTTTTATAATCCAAATAAAGACTATTGCATGTAAGAAGTTGAAGTATACTTAGCGGAAATTTATAAACTTCATCTAACGCTTGCCTTTAATGCACAATAAACATCATCTGCATCATTACATTCAATGCATGTAATTATAGACAAAAATTACAAATAAAATACCTTTCTGTTACTCGTAGGTAGCAGCAGTGTTTTGAAGAAAAATAAAAAAGAACTTTATGACTCTGCACAGTTTCGGTCGTAAAATGCATCCTGTTTTACCTCTGGTCAACCAATGTCTCTAAGAACAATGAAAAAGCTTTAAGCCATGATTTTAAAGCTTAGAGTCTTATATAATAGAGGGTAACTCTAGAGCGTCTACGTAGAACGGACAAGAAGAAAATAAGGTCTTGTCCAGAATCCTAGAGTACCATTAGATTTGTTCTTCCGTACACCATGTTACCCGAGAGTTAGAGAAATGGACAGTGCATCAACGTTGTAATATGGGTATTCCAAAAGTGTATATATAAAAATTTAAATATATATATATATATATATATATATATATAGGATTTCTTAGTTATTAGCAGCTCACTCGTTTCTCGCTGTATAATCATCTTTTCGTTTCTTATTGTTGATTGAATAATTACTTTTTCATATAATAAATCTTGTAATACAGTTTACGAATTATAAATAATATTTTGATAGAAATTTAAATTTTATATCTTATTTGCCGAATAAACTTATTTATTTATATATTATATATTTATTTATTTATTTATCCTATCTATCTGTACCTCCATATGGATACATGTAGACACGCAATATTTTTATAAAAATCTATATTTCAAAAAATATCTAAGCTACTAAAATAACGACTGTTCTATAAACGTTGAAGGACGACACTTGATTTGTCTTTTTCTTTTTCGTTGCTTCTCGGCATTTGTACATGTTGCAAACACGTGTAGATGTGCGTGTATGATAACAATCATACGAACCTGGAAAAATATAGATCTTCTCTCTCAAATATGGGTCTTGGAAACTGTAAGTAATGGTTTGCTATTATGTATTTCCTATAATTCGAATTGCTAAAATATTTGAAGAAATTTCATTTCCAAGTTATAAATCATAGAATGTTTTTAATACTTTTGTTAAATTAAAAAGTTTATTATTCTAATATCAATTATTTATCTTTATATTTCTACTGACATATCTAGTCAATATTACAATTTTTTATGTTAAATAAAATTCCCAATTTATTATTATAGTAATTATTTTAAATACTATTTTAATAATGAGTAAAAATGATTAAATTTAAGTAAAAAAACATTATTAATCAAAATGAAGCGATACTTTCTTAAATGAAAGAAAATTGTAAATTGTATATACAAGTTAAATTAATATAAAATGAAGAATTTATTTAATTCGTTTCGAATAACTTGATTCTATTATTTCTTAAATTATATTTATCAACGTAAAAAAATTTCAAACAATAAAAATATAAACATTAATTTGAAATATTATTAATATTTTAATTACAGATAATTTAATAAAACTTATTAAGTGTATTCTACATGTTTATACATATTTTAATGAAAGTATATTTTGGTTGATAATATTGCTAAAGATAATTATAATCCGCGTACCTTATTTATTGGGTATTATAATAAAACATAAAACTTACCAGCTGTGATGTCTATTCTATTTTAAAGTTTATTAAATGTATTGAATATATCTAATATTTATATTAGCGCATTGTCATCCGCAGAAGAAAATTAGTGATACTGTTTTAATAGTTTATTTCCTTTTTTGTCTCTGATTTCTTATTTCATTTATACTCCGTATTCATTCCTTTTTTTAACTCTGTTATTTTAGTTTAAGAATAGTTTTGAATTTTCGTTTCTCTTTTATTTACATTTATGAAATTATTTATTTTGCAAGTTGTCACACAATTTTACACGTGCATGGAATGTTAATATACATTCAGAAAGTTGACAGGGTAATTGCATTGAAGCAATTCAAATCATTGCCATGCAATTTATTTCTATATATATATATATATATATATATATATATATTTCTTTGTAAAGACCAGTACGGATATTTATGGTTTTTTGTTTCAACAAATTTTGTACGAAAACTTCTGCTGTCCAGCTGATGCCAACAATTTTTTTTTCACGTATTCTTGTATGTTACCATTTTTTATATCTTTGATATGTACAATAGATTTATCAAATTTGAAATATTTCCGAAATACTCAATATTATATCCATTTTAATAAATGTAACAATAAAAGTATATAATATAAATTAAGTACAAGATAAGTTCATTTAAAACACAAAATTAGATAGCAATTTGAAAGATGATGCGTCAAGTCTGTCATTAACCATTTAATTTAATGTAAAATTAAGATATAAGTGATCTATTAAAATTTCACACTACAATTACTCCATATTATGATTTTGTAGTACATTTTTATTTTCATACAGATTCATGAATTTAACAATATATTATTCATTATTCAAAGTATTGTAGGAAAAACTTTTATTGACTGGCAGTAATATAATAGAATAAAATAAAATGAGTATTTTAAGATTTTATAAATATTCAGAAACACGTAGATTCCTAAACTAATTATTTAAAGCACGTTTCATTTAAATAAATGCAAATAAACGCATTATTTGTACACTCTATGTTTAGTAGATAGAAACAGTTCAACTCCTTGGTAATCAAATAAGACACAATATTTATTGATTTTTCTTTTGAATTTTTATCTTATATACAATGACTATGTAAAATATTATTTGCAAATTGATTTCATCAACATCATATAATCATTCATAAATTCCAATCAATGAACTTACAATGCTTATTACATGAATTTCAATGTTTGTTTTGACAGTTGTATTGAAAAAAAATATATCCAAAGAGTGCGAAAACTACCAATTAAATACAACCGTAAGAGAAAAATCTTCGGCCTCTCGACCTAATTTTCTCGTCTTACGCTGTCGCCAACAACGCCAAAAGAAAAAAAAAAGCCACGTCGTGGCATCCGTGGCATTGCACTCATGCACGTATACACACTCGCGTTAACTTAAGTAGGAAACTTGTTCGCCCTACCGTTACTTTTCTCAAATGGCAACGAAGAATAAGACGAGATAGTTCGCTAATATGCTATAGACCGACGCTTAGTATTAGACTCTTTGCATCTGTGTATTAGTTCGCCTCGTTATTCTTTGCTATGACTTTGTCTTTTATCCGGCGTTCTTTCGTTTCTTATACGACACTTAAAAACGTAGTGATGTCGAAGAGTGGAAAAATAATGGGTGAAAACTGATAGTTCGTTGAACCTACCGGAATTGCATAAGTATAGGTTAGACCCAGTTTCCACGTTGAGCTTAAAGGTTTTTTTTTAAGAAAAAAAAAGTAGTTAGTTTACAGGCACATTTTATGTCTCATGTTTCGTAATTCATTCAACGTTAATTAAGATATAATATTAGTTTATTTATTACACTTAATTAACATTGAATCAAATTATACAATTTTATTCTATATGTATGCTACATATTTTGATTTAATGATATTTACGGTATTTGCTTACTTTTAAAAGAAGAAGAAAAATATATATGTATAGCATAGAATTCATAATATATATTTCAATGAATAATAGAAATTTCTGATAAATTCTTTTCTAATTGCTGATAAAATTCATAAATATATATAATTCCTATATTGTAGGTATCGTAGGTTACAGAAATGTATAAGTTGAATTTTATATTAAACGAAACAATTTATTTTGCTTTCGTTATAAATCATAAATGTCAAAGGTTTAAAAAAGATTGGTTCGTTTCTCATTTTTTTCATTTTTTTTTTCATTTTTTACGTTAACTTTTAGACACTAATATTAGACACTAATTTTGTCAAATTTTTTACCTATCGAAATTTTTAATTTAAAAGAGAATTACGGTTTTATAAGTAAAATGTGTTATTTATTTCAATTAGGAGATCCATTGCTTTTTAGTAGTTTAATTTAGGGAATATCACGACTTGTAATATAATATACATTTTCAAAAATATTTATCAATATATTATAGAATTATGACGAATAACCTTTATACGTATTTTAATGAGCTTATATAAATTTAAGTTCAAACAACTTTCGTCTTTAGCGGAAATCATTTAATAAATCTGGAAGCTTAGCGGAGTGAGAAAAAGTACATTCATTAGGGCATTCATACATGCTATTACTAACCTTTATATCTACAAAAATTTTATTGAAATGTAGATATAAGTTTAAATTCGAATAATTAAGTTACTATATTTATATATCGGTTCAAATAAAAAAGAATTTATCATGTTTGAGATTATGATGCATTTAAATAGTAAAATATTACGGAAAATGTTTAATATTCAGTTCAATAATTTCAAAAATGATGTTATTATTTATAAAAGTATATATATATATAACTTTATTCGTATTATTATAATATAGTTTGCTATTATCTTTTATAATCTGTATTTATGAATTAATTGTTCGATGTAGTGTAACGTCGATGAAATACGGATAAGTCTATACTTTAAAAAATGATAATTTTTAAAAGCTAAATAGTATATTCTTTAAGCAAAGGGACAAAAGGTCTAAGTAAATAAAATTTAGTAGCTGTTGTATTTTACTATTATTAAATATAAAGTCATACGGTTGAATTATTTATATTTTTTGTATCCTTTTTTTTATCTGTTATTTATATTGAATCGACAGTGCCGAACTATATTTTATATTTAATAGATTTTATTTAATAGACGCTTATTTTATGCTTACTTATCATAAAATTTTCTTTCAGTACAAATGTAGATTAACATTAGATTACTTTAAGTATAATACTTAATTATATTAAATAAACATTATATTACATTAAATATGCAGCTGTATTATTCAATTATAAATTAGTTATTCAATATTATAATAAGCATCAAATTTTAAATAATTCAAAGTGACATACTTACTCGTCAATTATAATATCACCATATTCTTTAACTATTTAAATTTTTAATAAAAATTTCTTCTTATTGCATGATAAAATCTTCAATATATCCATATAATTTTATAGTAATTATAATAATATTATAATATATCCATATAATATTGTATACATATAACCTTGTAGAAGTTGTACTTGATCTTAATAAGAAAATTTGACTATAATTGGCAAATTGAAATCTAAAATAATTGTAGAATAAAAAAATATTACCGTATCTATACAATAATAACGTGTACTAATCCTTGCAGTAAATTTGAAAACGCGACTCTTTTAATATAACAAATCTTATTATTCGACTATTCTCTCTGTACGTGTCCATTAGACCATTCAATCCTATAAACATCCTATTTATCGATTTGAATCGAATGAAAAATAATTTAAGCTCTACAAGGTTGTGCATAAGTAGTTAGAGCGAACCATCGTAAACGCTTACGCCAGTCATATTCTTACGTAATGTACGTTTAATTGCGCTTATAATTAACGTGATGGCTTGGTGGCTATTTCAAGCTACGTCACCTTGAACTGTGTACGTAGAGCGAAAGTAAATTCGTAAACGCCCCCATATCGACCTGATCCTATAACGCTTCCCAATCATAGGTGTTGACTGGTTGCGTGTATGGGTGCGTGCATGTTTGCGTGATGCAAGGGTGGTAACTTGGCTCTACGCGTATATGCATTGGTCCGTCCTAACGAGTTTCAGTCACATTGGGCACAAAGCAAGAGTTCAACATCGCTTATATGGTTTCTCGGTGAGCTGAAAATTATACGTTGAATGTGAGAAAAGGCGTCACCACTTTGTGCTATGGACCGAGGATATAGAACGAATACAAAAGTGAGATGATTCGATATTGTCGTGGTAGCGGAATTGAATGGTAAAACAGTGGTTTTAGATAAGAAAGAATATAATGAATGAGTTAATTTTTTAAATTTAATAAATATCTATCCTTTTTTATTACTATATTATTCATGCAAGCCATTACATAATTTTCTAAAACTCTTAAGGGACATCTACACAACTCATTACAATTCTTAAGGTACATTTATATAAATTGCCACAATTCATAAGCTTCATTTACATAATTTACTATGGGTTTTACGATACATTTACATAATTATGTGTAATTTGAGTTCTAAATGGCAAAAATAGTACAATTCTAGCCATGTCCATTTTGTTACAAAAATTTATTCTAAATAATTATACATGTATGCCAATAACTATTATTAACGCCGATGAATAAATTGTACTTTAACAAATAGCTTATTTGGACAAAAAGAAAATGTACACAATAGTGAATTAGTATCATTAATGTTGAGTTATGAGTTGCAAATTAGTAATATAAAATATACAATGACTAAGTGTTTAATAAGATTAGTAGTTAATTAATTTATTTAGCAGATATTTAATCAGTACAATACTCAGTACAAAACACTCTACGACTTAAATTATTTAACTTTAGAACATGTTATTTTATAAAATAATGGGCTTCTTTTTAATTGGCATCTTAAATATTTATATATTAATGTTTTACAATAAATAAATATTTTAGAGTGACTCGATTTTAATACAAATATTTTTATTACCCATAAACAGTCATTAGAAACTAAACAAATATTTATTATTTTGTAGTACATAACGACAATTTTATTGGATTAAAAACCGTATTTTTATGGAATAAAAAGGTTTATAGACGAATCTGAAATTATGTATGATGGTATCTTCTAAATGTAAAATAAATGCTGTACTTTTAAAAAAAATTTTTAATTAATTTCGTGAATTTAAAGTATATTTCAATTATAGTTTATCAGCCGAATAGCGTGGCATCAAATTAGTAATATATTTAATGTGAAATTAACCAAATGATATATAGAAAAAGAATTGTCGGCTAAAAGAAAGAGATTTTTCTTTTTCTGCTTCTTCGAGACTACTACTTTCAGCCAAGTTCATTTCACTAAAATTATGTTTTGGATGCAGAAAATTATTTTTTATTACTCTGTGATCTCAGTATCTTATTAGAATATTTTATATGGATTCCTAAAGTAAATTTGCATCTTATAGAAATCTGATTAGAACATTGAATAAATGCATTCGTGCTCGTATTGTGAGTAATTTTATAAAAATTATGCCCAAAAACATAGATTTGAAGATAATTAATAAAATTACAAAAGATATTTATTAGTTCGTAAGGGGATAAAATTTTAATATTAGTCATATAAAAAATATAAATTTTTTGAGTAATAATGATATTACTCTACTCGACTTCATTATGACGCATTTAAATAATTTAAAGAATCATGAATTAGATTAATCTATAACCCATACAATTATTATTTATGTTTACTATACTCACGCATTTGTATCAAATTCATTTGACGATATAAATATAATTAACCATATAAAATCATTAATATAATTGTTCAATCAAATTACAAATGTTCATCTCATATAGAAAGGGACGAATACGTCTCTCAATAATATTCTTATCAAATTAGTTTAAAGTGTACTAAGTCATGCAATTATACGACTATGGTTTAAAATTGTATGAAATTTCTTTATCTGTTACTTGGTAGAGACTTCTACTATCAACTTAGGATATTAGGTAAGATCTTCGTAATTTTTATTTAATGTCTAATTCAGCTAATAGCTTAGTTTTAGTTGATTTAGCTAATGTAACCGAGTGCAGTAATACGATAATACATATTATATGATTATGTGTACATTTTTCTCTTTATAAAGCAACAAAATAATGCATCATATGTTTACATAATTGTAAGTTAAACTTAAAATGTGCCCTACCATGGGCTACGCGTGTCAATTTAGCCATTATTAAATGATGACTATTGTAGAATAATAAGAAAACAAATCAATTCTTATATCCTTCAATTTCTGTTCAAGTACAAAGAATGTGCAAAATGTCCACACTACTTAGAACTTGGTATACTTCATTATTTATACCTCATGGGCAGCGTATAGTACAATGGTTTATAAATGAATGACTTAATTAAATACGTACGTGGATAAAGCCACATAATTTTTCACTCAATCCATTCCAGTCACCCCCGCCGAAGTCGAGGCAACGGCTTTTGTGAAATGATTGCCGTATTCCTTTACATACAATCCACAAGGCGGGGAAAGGTCGTGGGATCCGAGCGAATCGACTTCGGAGCTTGCAAGTCGCGCCTCGCTTATCGGTACACGTTCGTACGATGGGTGTGGTGGGACGGTGGTGGGGTAGGAGGAAAGAAGAGCCCAAGCACGTCAGTCGAAATTTACTTCGTGGGGAATCTGGGCGAATTGTATACGTGACCGCGCGGCGATCGCTCTTAGGAGAATAGTTGCTGCCTAACCTGACGAATACAGACGGTGAAATGAAAGTTAGAAAAGCACGGCCTGAAGAAATTACCGTGAAAATATACGATGCGTCTTTGACGGTGAGAAACTTGATGTCAATTGATCCAAGGATATTTTTTTCAGCCGTATACCAGTGCCTTTTAAATTCATTTGCTGGTCAATCGATCGAACCGACGTTACTACATATGGATTTTTTTCATTATAAATTTTGCATCGTAGATTAAATAGTCGCGAATTGTTTGAAAAATGTATTTTTAAGATTAAAAGTGGTTTCGCTTTTTTTTGATAGTTATTTATATTTTACTCTTAGTAATTAAAAAGATCTTTGATGAGTTTTAACTAGGTATTGAGCCATACGTGAATTGTTTCATAAATATATTAAATGGCAGATGGTAGAATTTATATAGCGACGCTGATGCTGGCAGCTATCATTTTCAAATCAACGTAAACCAATCTTCAGTCAGAAGCAATGTGTTGTTTTAGTTTGATAGACACGTGGAACGAGAATTTTAACAGTTGACACGAAAATGGAGAGAAGTAACGTAGAGCAATTACATTTTTATTGCAAATGCTGAACAAATAAAATACAAAAATTTACCGATGCATTTCAATTAGGTAACAGTTTATACTGGATTTTCATTGCAGAGAAGATTTACATTTGCATGCTATAATCGTCAATTTTAATGCAAGAATCATTAATTTAATGAAAGATTAATTTAGTTTAAGAACGAAACGCCTAATAGTAATCGACATAATCGTGTATCCGCCTCGACAAACTTCTGGCCCACGTTCAAATAAATTAACGTATTATACTATACAAGTAAAATAATAATAACAATAATAACAATAATAATGAGTGGAAAATCCGCGCTAAAAAAAATTTTTACTCGTTCATTACAGCCGTAAGAATGACAAACATAATACCGAACCAAATGAAATGAATGATTTTTCAATCACATTTATCCGAATTTTACATAACATTATGTTTTAACAATATCGTATTAAAAATATTGTAAATATATATTATTTTTAAGTAATCTGAAGCTATGATTTTAATTAAATGTTATAAATACTTATGAAAAATACGTCGTTCCAAAATAATTCAATGAATTATTAATTACTAACATAAATTAAACATAATTATAACATGATAAAGTATTTAAAATGTTTGTCCATGAATACAATTATAATGCATATATATATATATATATATATATATATATAAATATATTAAAATCCAATAATTAAAGTAAAATCAAAGATAGATATACTGGTGCTGTATCAGCACGTGCCCAAAAAAAAATATATATATATATATATATATATATGTATGTATATATATACATTACCATTCATATTTATTTCCCTTCAGGCTGAAATTATTAAATGGCCAATCATGAAGTCTCTACAACTAATTATTATTTAATTTATATTTCATCTAATGGTTATTCTGCTCTTTTATAGACAATTTATTTATATCTACTTCTGCTTTTTATTATATACAATTTGAATAATACCCTACAGGTGGCAACTTTTTTTTTTTTCTTTTATATAGTTGCCTTGTCTTTTCTTTCTCATCAATTACATTTACAGGCAATTTCACAGATCCCGATGTATGTCATATTTTAGTAATATTTACGAGAACTTTTTTCTTTTCTTAGCCTTTATAGTTATATATTTTATAGTTATTTTTAAAGCCAAATTTATTATTTCATAAATTCACTTATCGACCAATAGTTTTAGGGTATATTTTTACTATTAATTTGATTGGATGAAAAATTTATTTTATATATTTTCACTAAGTATATTTAAATAATCCGATAGGTAATCAAATTTAAGATTAATTTTTATCTACACTAAACGTAATTTCCATCAAAGTAATTTAAACATGTAATAAGTATTACGTTTAAATTTGTATAAACATTCTGTATAATTGTGACTTTATCAATGGTACGAATGCGTGAGGTATGTGAATTTCACACAGATGTGTATTCTTGGAAGTGTATCACTACTTAGGGTATCGCATATCCTTATTTTATCTCTCTGTAGCTTCTTTATATATTTTTATAGAATTTTCTCTCCGTTTTCTTCATATAACTAACATATATTTTATGCATCTGCATCACGTGTTTTATTGAATACGAATTTGACTATAGCGTTTTATATTTTAATCTTAAATTTTTTTATTTGTTTTGAAGGTCACTATTTCATGTGCAATTGCAAATGACAAGTTTTTATTATAGAAGTATATAGTCAAGTGATTATATTTTGATGTTCCCGTGCATGCAAATCCAGATATTTTGGAACACGACGC